>NC_140256.1:12087038-12104538 GCF_949987555.1 Borostomias antarcticus | reverse complement strand
TAGCACAGCCCTAGCACAGCACAGCCTCAGTCCAACACAGCCTCAGCCCAGCCTCAGTCTAGCACAGCCTCAGTCCAGCGTCAGTCCAGCCTCAGCCCAGCACAGCCTCAGTCTAGCCTCAGTTCAGCCTCAGTCCAGCCTCAGCCCATCCTCAGCCTATGTATGTATGTATGTATATGTGTGGCATGCGGCACACTTTAAAGCTAGATCTGCACAGCCCAGCCCCCTGGGGGATTCCATACCTCCACATCACTCTCTCTCCCTCTCTCTCTCTCCCTCTCTCTCTTTCTCTCTCTCTGCGATAGACCTGAAATAACTTTCCTAACCTTCACACAAAAGGCACTCTCGTCGTCAATGAACTGGAGAAACCCCACCCAGCCCAGAGCTGATACATTTTTCATTCCTCTCCCTTTGGTTTTTCATGTCGGGGTGCGGACTCCGGCGTCGGGGGGCCCTGGGGAGGGGGGAGGTGAGAGGGCGGGGTCTGTTCGGCTCAGTAAACAGACCTCGGTGGCAGAGCTCTCTGTCTGACTCAGGGCCTTCATCTCTGGAGTCACGCAGCTGTCACATTTACATGCACTTCAATATGGAAGAGGAACAGTGCATGGTAACACCCTCCTCGGAGGCACTCGTGCACACGCACACACACACACACGCACGCACACACGCACACACACACACACACACACACGCACACGCACACACACACACACACACACAAGCACGCACCAGCAATGTTGGACAATATGGAGGCTCTGACACGGCATCTCATCTCAGATGGTGCGAGGGGAACATTAGCAAACCCAGGTGATGAGAAACAAAGGGGCACACACACACACATACACACACTTGTTTCTTCTCCTTTCCCGTGGACCGCTAACGACTTGACGCCTTCTGCTAGGCACTACCTCCCTACCCTCCTCACCCTCCGCGCCTTTCTGGTCGGGCTGGCGGCGTCGGCGCGGTGGAGAAGGAGCCCGTGGACCGTGCGGCGCCGCCTGGCATGATTGTGCCGCGAGGCGGCCTGGTTGGCTGGCTGGCAGACTGGTGACACCGGTGACGAAAACGAGCAGAAAATCTACCTGTTCCATATCAAGGAGTATTTTTACTCCGGCTAATGTGACTTAAATACCTTGTTCCACAGTCGAGTGCGCTGGCACCTGCTGCACGGGAACCAGCCAATTAAAACGCGGTGTCTCTAATTTTCTGATTCAATTAGCACGCTTCAGAGCTCTCCCGCTCTAATTGCAAACTACTTCACAGCTACCTCTCTGATTAATCGCTGCCCATCTGCAAGCCTGTGCAAAAAAAAAACTTGCTGGAACAAATTTGTGTATCCCGGAGCGCCTGCGGGACCGGCCAGTTGGACCGCGGGGGTCCGGCAGCCGGGTCGGAAGCCTTTCGATCCTCGCCGCTCCGCACGACGTCCAAGCCGCCGTTGTCCCAGAAAGGTGGGGGGAGATTTCGTAGAGGGTCCATCCCTGCTGCTGCTGACCCCCTGGCCGTCCGACCCAGACATGACGGATGAAGAGCTAGGGGTCTGTGTGTGGCGAAGGACCAACACCAGGGGTCAAAGGTGGTAGTGGAGAGTTTGACTGGGTCAAAGCCAGGGAAATCAAAGAGCAGAGAGAGAGAGAGAGAGGGAGAGAGGGAGGGAGAGAGGCTAGAGGCTGGATCAACAGTGCTATCTCTGTCGGTGGCCTCTCTGACCTGCGCTCTGACCCCCGGGCGCCTGCCATATCTCCACCTCCAGCTCACAGATCAATACCTCTCTCTGTATACGGCTCTGCCGGCCTGGTCTGGTCTGGTCTGGTCTGGGGCCTGGTCTGGTCTGGTCTGGGGCCTGGGCCAGTCTGGTCTGGGGCCTGGTCTTGTCTGGTCTGGTCTGGTCTGGGGCCTGGGCCAGTCTGAGGCCTGGTCTGGTCTGGTCTGGGGCCTGGTATGGTCTGGTCTGGGGCCTGGTCTGGTCCGGTCCGGTCCGGTCCGGTCCGGTCCGGTCTGGTCTGGTCTGGTCCGGTCTGGTCTGGTCTGGTCTGGTGTGGTCTGGTCTGGGGCCTGGGGCCTGGGGCCTGGGCCGGTCTGGTCTGGTCTGGTCTGGTCTGGTCTGGCCTGGCCTGGTGTGGTGTGGTCTGGCCTGGTCTGGTCTGGTCTGGGCCGGGCCGCTGGGGGACATTCAGAGCCCACTCCACCGCAGAGCAGCGGTGCCGGTGCAGCGGGAGTATGGGCCCGTCTGCTGGGCCCGTCTGATCCCACAATCCCCCTCCTCTGTTCCCCCGACCCTCAGCCCTACTGACAGATCTCAAACCGAGGTCGCCTGCGTGTTGCCCCGCCGCCGCAAAAACACACCGTCCCCGGGGAGGGCGCGGCTGCGCAAACCTGGCAACCCGCCGCCCTCGGGCAGAGACAGCAGAGGAGTTAGCCGCTCAAAATAAATAAATAAATAAATAAAAGAAGACATCAGGGTGTCACCCCCCGCCACCGCACACACACACCCCCTGTTTCTAGCCCAGCACCCAGCCAAACAACAGCATAATGCACAGCGTTGCCCGGCCCTGATAATGATGTATAAGCCCGTGGCAGCAGAAGAATATAATACCAATATGTCAGGTCTCTGATTTAGCCACAATTTGCATGGTTATAATAGCTTATCGACTGGCTCCCAAGGTTGAGAGGGGCCAGGGTACCTGCGCCGTAATGACTGGGAGTTTATTTCGAGCTCCGGCGGCTCAGTCACCCGAGCCCTTTAGTCAATACCCAATCTAGATCCCCCTATCTGGGCTCCTCTGAAACCCCCCGCGCCCTATCAGCGCCTCCCGCCCACCGTCCACCCCTTTCTAAATTATTCCTGTATCATACAAACATTTCCCATGGAGATCAATACAGGTGCAATTCATTAGGCCTCCAAAATCTGCTTGTCTGCAAACGCGCGCTCATATTACAAATATCGACCCCCCCCCCATCCCGACTGACTGGGTGTCTGTGTGGCGGCGGGGAGCTGTAATAACAGACACAAACTTTTTTTAATTAAAATTATGGATTCGTTAGAGAAAGGAAAACCAACATTATGCTCCGAAGTGACCTATATTAGAATAAGAATGATTGTGCTCACAACGTCATCTAGGGATGAATGGGACATCTGCAGTGTCGTTTATACCCAATTCAGTTTGGGAGGCTGGTGTCGCTGCTGAAAGGTGATGACAGGTAAACGTTACTCTCATTGTTTTTTTTCCAAAGTTCTGGAATGACGTATCACATTCTGCTGCAGGGAGTCCCTAACCCCTAACAGACACTATCCCCACAAACACACATACTGTACTCTCCCATGCATTAATGGAACAGTAACAGAACGATACAGTGCTATGACATCTCTACCAAACCCGAATCTCAACCCATCGCATACCTGTCACTTACACGGTGGAGCCATCTTCTCGACCTGTTGAAACAGGGGGGGTCACGGTCTAAACGCTGCCCCTGGCTCACTGTACAGAGGCAAGATGAGATAAGGCCTCAACCAAGCCTTCACAGCCGGGCAACACTGGCCCCCTGGCCCCCAGATGAAACTGATCAATTCCAGACTGGAGGTAGTTAAAAATAATAATTATTACCTGACCTTTGACTATCTAACAAAACAATTCACACTATGGGTGACCTTAAGACTCCTCTCAATGAGAGAGTATTGATTGTGTGTGCTTGGCAGACAAACACATCGGCCAGAGTGTGTCTGGGACAGCTGGCTCAGAGGACAGAGTGGGGATGAGAGAGAGAGCTCCAGCTAAAGCAATTAAAGACAGACAGTGGAGATGCGCTAACAGAGGGCTATAGGCTACCGACTGGGCCGAGGACTGGCCATCAATCACCCCCAGGAACAAGGCTTTATGAACCTGGGAGGTGTGTGTGTGTGTGTGTGCATGTGTGTGTGCGTGTGCGCCTGTGAGTGTATGCGTCTGATTTTATTTACAACGGTAGCTATTTTAAATAGCCTCAGCTGACGGTCCCTCTTGTATTTCCCAATATTCTGAATCTGAATCTTCTTCCTAGGAAGTCTGACTTCCCATGCATGAAAAATCAACAAACTTTGCACTTAAGTCCAGTCCTATGCCAGAAGTCCTCAACTGGCATTGTGGGCCAATAGTGCTGATGATGGCGCTACGTTAGCTAAGTCTAAAGTTTAAAACGTTAAAAAATCATAACAAATCAGCCGTACGTGCTGCGTCACTTTGCAACTACAAAATTTTCATGACATGGTAGATGTAGTGTGAAAAATTTCAGAATGTGATCTCAAAAACCGAATTTTTGACAGTATTTTGAAGTACAGGAAAAAAATACACTACCCACAATCCTATAGTGCAACAGCAATGTCTCCACCAATCAGAGACATTGCTGTTGGCAACCCCGCCACAATAGTGGACCTTAGGACTACAACTGGCTAAATTGACTCTGATTGAGAGGACACCTATGCCACTGATTGGATTGGTTTCCACCTGTCGTCTTAGTCTGTGTACATATAGCCTACATGTAGCTCCCCCCTTGCTCTTTGTCTGTTCATCATTGCTGTAGCTGTGCGTTGTCCCTGGTGATTCCTGTGCCATCTTGTAAGTCCTGATGTCGGTGGGCAGATCACTGTGTGGCCAGGACAGAAAAGAGCTGTGACCATGTCACAACCAAAGAGCCACCATGGGTCTAGCAAATCCTTTCACCTTGTTCCATCTCCAAACTGAAGCAGTTAATAGGAAAACATATGCCTGCCCCAGTTTGTGTATATATGTGTTCACCTAGACACTCATATATTTGGCATTTGTCTCCTTCTTCCTCTTCCTCCGCCCAGCCCCGACACAGTGCTGCGCAGCAGCTAGGATTGAATATAACTTACTTAAATCTATTTAGTTTGTTGATCTTTGTTGTATCTCTGCTTCATTGTAAATGAGGGTCACCCTCAATGATTCCTTCCAAGAAGGTTGACTGTGTATGCGTGACTGCATTAATGTTTGTTTCCTCTTCCAACAACAAACAATATCCCGTTGCATTATGCTTCAGAAACAATCAAATGATTAACCTTTGTGAAGAGAGTCGGCCACCGTGGCTTTGCCCTTCTGAACAGACTGTGCTGCCTACAGCACCAGAGCCACCATGGGTCTAGCAAGCCTTTCACTGAGTTACAGTCAAGGACAATTCCACTGGAGGAAGTCTCTCTGAGGAGACGTCACTCACGCTGCGGAGAGGGACTCGGCCCATTGTCTCTGGCAGCTGCCAGAGGGCTTTAAGGAACTGTGGCCCTCGCCAGACACGCTGGAAATAACCGGCCATCCATTAGATGAAAATGACCAACGCAGAAGTCAACTACTCAGGACATGGTATGAGAGGGCAACCCCTCGATAATGACAGAGAGAATGTCATATAATAGAATAACACAGTGGAAAAATCAAATCTGATTCTATCTAGATTATTATTATTATTATTATCATCAGGAAATTGTGAACATGATACAGGAAACAGTAAAACATCCTTGTCGTTCAGCTGAACTGTGGTTCTGGGGAGTGTGAGTGGATGAGGGGGGGGGGCGGGGGGCGGGGCCATCTGGTGGAGGCTGCTGGTCAGCGAGGAACCCCATTGGCTGGCAGTGTCTCAGCCTCTCGCCTTTGACAAATCAATCCCAAGAGCAGCCCTTATTAAGCTATACTCCTTCGAAAGAGGGAGGGAGAGAGAGAGAGAGAGAGAGAGAGAGAGAGAAGAAAAGGGGGGAATCAAAGGGATGGTGGGAGTGGGAGAGGGGGGTGCTGCTCGGTCCAGGGGTCACGGTGAAGCCGGGGCGGCCACGCCGACTATGTCCACTCAGCTGGAACTAAGTGTGGCGCAGGGAGACGCCAAACCCTGGAAGGCCGCCAAGGTCCAATAATCAGGGGGGACCCTGCCTCCCTCCCTCCCTCCCTCCCTCCCTCCCTCCCTCTCTCTGGCATAACATTTTCATTAAGTGAGAGACGGGGGAGGGAAGGGGGGAGGAGAAAGAGAGTGGCGGAGGGAGGCGGCGAGCGGAGACGGTCTCTCTTGAACTCTGGGAGCCATGTTACCCTCACGCGTTCATATTTCGACACCCCTTGGGACGGCAGGGCGGGAGGAGCTCCCTAAGCGCGCGGCGTACGTGGTGTGTATGTGCGTTTGTGTGTGTGTGTGTGTGTGTCTGTGTGTGGTTTCATCCAGACAGCTGTGAGTGAGCTGGGTGTAATACCGGCTTTCTACCAATAAAACACACAAACACACATGCACGCATGCGCACCCACACCCACACACACACACCATCTGCTGACAACAACACATGACGGAGCAAATAGGATTACAGTGTGGCGGAAGACAAGGGAAGATGATCTAAACACCATAATATCGTTTTCCAGGAAGGGGGCGGGGCTTTGGGCGGGGTAAAGGGCTTACCAGGGGGGCTTAGCAGGTCGGGGGGGTCAAACTTACAGTGCACTGATCTAATGACTGTTGCGTTTGTGTACCAGGATTAGACGATGCTTCTAAACACATGACAACACACAGACCTCAACTGAGGAGGATGAAACCAGATGGATTGAGAGTATTATAATCTCTGCATGATGAACTTGAGGACGTATATTTGGACACATCCATGTAGGGCTGAGCATGGGGGGGGTCTGCATGCTGTACCACCTTAAAGCATTCAGGTTAGAGAGCGTTACTGACTGCATATGAACCTCACCAGTATCTCACGATTTGGAGAAAAAATTAACTAGATAGATCCAAGATTATATGATTTTCGGACAAAGAAATGCACTAATATCTGTTTCTACAGGCAGGCGTTCTAGTCCTACCTCTGCCACAGTTGGAGTTAGGGAGAGAGGAGAGGAGCGGAGAAGAGAAGAGAAGAGAAGAGAAGAGAAGAGAAGAGAAGAGAAGAGAAGAGAGGAGAGGAGAGGAGAGGAGAGGAGAGGAGAGGAGAAGAGAAGAGAAGAGAAGAGAAGAGAAGAGAAGAGAAGAGAAGAGAAGAGAAGAGAAGAGAAGAGAAGAGAAGAGAGGGGAGGAGAGGAGGGGAGGGGAGAGGAGAGGAGAAGAGGGGAGAAGAGGGGAGAGGAGAGAAGAGAAGAAGGGAGAGGAGAGGAGAGGAGAGGAGAGGAGAGGAGAGGAGAGGAGAGGAGAGGAGAGGAGAGGAGAGGAGAGGAGAGGAGAGGAGAGGAGAGGAGAGGAGAGGAGAGGAGAGGAGAGGAGAGGAGAGGAGCGGAGTGGAGGTGAGAGGCCTCGTCTCCTGGTGGTGAGGTTCTGGCCTCGGGGAGCAGGGAGGCGGGCCGGGGCAGGAATGTGGAGCGGGGGGCTTCGGGCTGTAAGGTTCCATCTGTGTCAGGGGTTCGACGGCGTGTGAGCCCGCGCCACGGCACAAGGCGGGGCCGGGCCGGAGCGGCGCCAGGTCAGGGCCTCTGCCGCAGCGTCGGACAGGAGGCCGGCAAGGCCGGCGGGAGCCAGGCTGACATGTGACCGGCCACAACGCCTCCGGGCCGAAGGTCAGCGCAGATTTCAGCAAATCTGGGGGAGGCACGGCATGAGCTTAAACCCAGGGCGGGGGTAGGGAGAGATTGCCCTCCAACCTTAACCCGCTAAAACCCTTGAAGTCTTTACCCTGACCTAGACTTGACTCGTTCATCTGGGATGTTAGCTATACTAATTACAGCCTGATAGCCGTCCGATGCCAAATGCAATCCACCTCCCCCTGTTCCCTCCGCAAGCCCCAAACCGCCGCTGCCAACCTAGCTTAGTGCTCGCTACGCGCTCCTGACAAACGCCGCGGCGACGCCCCTGCGTCTCCTCTCCGCAAATCACTCCCGACTTGTTTTGCGTTGAATTTCGGGCCACGTTTTTTCTTTGGGGGCGATGGCGTGAGGGGGGGTGCCGGTGGGCGCTACCCCAGCCCCCAGGCCAAACAAAGGAGATTAAAATGGCGCCATGTATTTGGAATTTGGGTTTTCCCAAGTAGACTCCTACCCCGCCCTCGCAGGGTCCGAATGAGACAAATTATCTCCTGGGGGGGGGGGGGGGGGGGGGTCCCATTAAGATCTGGCAGGGGGGCTAGCGCCACCCTGGGGTCAGATGACTCGGGTTAGGGTCAGGAGAGTGCAGCCCCAAATCTGCCCCCCCCCATGGGTCAGTGTGCAGTACCTGATACACACGTTCACCACTTGGCCCCAGGCCCTCGACCCTCGTCTGGCCCCACACCTCCACACAGCGCAGAGATCTGGAGTGTGTGTTTATATCAGTGTGTATGGGTGGGTGTGTAGGTGTGCGCGCGTGTGTGTGTGTGGACAGTCGCCAGTCATTGATTAGATAGCAGGCGCGGCCTGCGGTAGGCGTGAGGTGCAGGCAGGGGCCCCGGAGACGGGCGGGCTTTTCCCCTGTCTCTGTTGTTTGGCCTGAGAGGCAGACGGGTGATAACCAGGGCCATCCCTGGGTCAGGATGATAGCACCGCTGGACACACAGCATTCCTCAGCGACGGGGGAGACACACGCACACACACACACGCACACACACACACACACGCACACACACACGCACGCACACACACACACACACACACACACACACACACACACGCACACACACACACCACCACCAGAATGTCAACACATCCAACAACACCCTGACAGGTGACAGAGACAGAGAGTCCAGGGTACGCTGAGCCAATAGCATCAGTGGTTATATGTGAGCAGAGCGACATGCACCACACATCACCTGCAGTATCACAACTTGACAAAGTTGACATTCAAACTTCTCAGTGAATTAAAGAGAGTCCAGTGTATTGACCACTAGACCACTAAAAGTGAGAAAGTTGCAATGCGGGTACTAGTAGTGTAGTAGCAGAAGTATGTAGAATTGATGTCTCAGTTGGACTGTGGACTGTGTGTGTGTGTGTGTGTGTGTGTGTGTACACGGAGGCTAAAGGTCCCCGACGTTGTGGTGAGCAGCAAGACGCCAGGGAAGGAGGAGGAAGTGAGGCAGGAAGAGAGGAGAGAGGATTAGGAGTAATGGCATCATGACGGCTCCATGCCGCCTATCTCATTACTCACAGCCACAATGAGCACAGCTCCTCTCAAAGCACTTTATAATTACTGCTTCCCAGGCGCAAACCACACGCTCGTATTACCCCCTTTTCTTCGGCGCTTTGGCTGGAGGGGGGGAAAAAAAAGTCTTCTAATTGCAACATTTCACTAATACTCGCGCACGCTGGTGTCATGGGCTGTTTGTCTGCTGTTCCGGAGATGCCTGCCTAATAAAGTTTTTTTTTATCTGTCATCGCAGCGGGCGGTAGAGGAGCCAAGGTCACCGACGAGCACGCAAAACCAACCGCCGAAGAAATCTATGTCAACTTTGTTTACATAATTATATAAATACGTTTTTATATTTTTTCCTCCCAGTAATAAAAGGCAACAAATAAATATTCTAATTTGAGGCTGATTGCCACTCAAGGACCTTCAAGGATGTTTTTTTTCTAATCATCTCTCTCGCAATTATGTACATTTCTAATACAATTCCAGAGCTTGTGTGTTTGTTCTTTTTCATTTCATAACAATCACATTAAACGTGCATTTAATTATAACCTAATTGTGAAAGGAGGATGGAGAGGTGGTTAAAAAGAACTGCCACAGCATATCAACATATGCCTTTCAACTACTTGGAAGCTGGTACACAGCAGCCTATGCAACGGCTGACATGTGGGTGGTTCATGAAGTGATTAGCGTTGTTTCCTGACTACTACTCCTCCTCCTCCTCCTCCTCTGACTATCCCTGTCTACAGTATCTGCTAGGACTCTTGAGTCCCCCCTGGCTAGCCAGGCCTGTGGGCTACAGCACCAGTAGCCCCCAGACCAGCCCTGTCAAACCCTGCCACACTGCCAACCGTTAGCAGCTAGCGCTAACCGCCTGGCCTCATGACATTACATTACATAAGTCATCTAGAAGACGCTTTTATCCAAAGCGACTAACAATAATTGCATTTAACATAGGAAAAGCCAATATACTACTACTTGCCAGAACTCACAAGTGCATCTCCTTTCTAAAACAAGTGACTAAGAGCATAATCTAGTGCTGAAGGCAAAGTGCAAGAATAGCAATCTAAAATACCATAGGTGCTTAAGAGGGAGGATTGTGGTAGTACTTCTTGAAGGGATGAGTTTTGAGCCTGCGCCGAAAGATGGGCAGCGACTTATGATGCAGCCTTTATGAAACAAAGAACAAAAGGAAGGTCAGGGGAATTTAAAGGTTCTTCTAATAAATCTGCCTTTCCTCACACAATGAGGGTGGTTGCCGAGTTGAAACTGGTGTTTTTTACAACAGATGTTTTCTGATTGTGTGCGGAACCACCAAAGTTGTATTGGTTGGGATGGGATGACATCAACATCAAATCACCATAAAGAACTAGCTGCGCGCTGATGAGGCTAAATGCTAGCATCCGGGCCTGCTAACTCCTGCTAATTCCAACTATTGTCGGTATAGAATCTACACGGTATTATGACTACGTCGTCTTAAAGTGTGGCGTTAGGAGAAGAGGAGGAAGAAGCTGCTTAAAGACTTCGCCATTAACCTATTTGTGACCCAAAACACAATCCTCTTGTCCGATTTAGCCCTAATGTGAGTGGCTATCTTGTCCTGCCTCTTGACCACTTGTTGACCCCACCTACATGCGTGTTTGCTGTACATGTAAAATGGGGGGGGGTGTCAAAACAGTCCCTCTAATCCGGCCAGAGCTGGAGAGAGGATAAACTCTGTCAGATCAATGTTAAAGTCGAATCAGTAGGAGCACTGTGTCAGTGTAAACCACTACCACCACTTAACATGAGGTTACCTTGCTCTGGATTACATGTCACCCTACATATAATCTATCCATCTTAACCATCTCCCCATCTGTGTCTGTGTGTGTGTGTGTGTGTGCATGTGTGCGTGTGTGTGTGTGTGGAGATTGTGCCTCCAACATGTCCAGGTCATGCCTGGTGACCGAGGGTTAAAACTCTACATCTACTCTATAGGATGGGGCCATATGGGCAAATGAGATCCGTGTCCTGGGCTAATCCTCCTCTGGCCTGCGTGTGACCTGACCGTGACGCCAGCAGCCATTTCCCTCTGGGGATAAGAGGCTTGTGGACCCCCGGATGTACAGTAGACGGTACATTGACCGCTGGCTCCCCCCCGGCCTCTGAACCTCAGAACTCTGCCGGAGGCCAGAACAGGACATGGGACCAGGGAGGTGACCTCTGTGTTAGATCTGATAGATCTGCCTCCGCCTACCGCCATTTATGGAGCGGAGAGTGGTAAACTGCCATGACATCACGGTGGGCGAAGGTAGGGCCACGGCGAAACGGTCAAAATAAAAGTCTCAACTTGCCGCTAAGTAGTGTAAATTGCTTTCTGTTTGCCCATGGCAAAGCAAAGCCAAAACATCAGTATATGAAGCAGCAGGAGGGATACAGAAGAATGGAAAAAAATATTAATGTGAAGGGGGTGTGTTTGTGTGTGTAGGTGGGGGGGGGGGCTGTGTGATTGGCTGAGGAGTAGGTATCAGAAGGACAAATGGACAAATCTGACAGAAGCTAATAACAGTGGGTACGGCACAGCCCTCATGGGCCAATCTGGCACTAAGATGATAATGAGATTATAAAAACCCTCTATATTGCAGCAAATTGTATAAGTGTTTGGCTGAACCTTGTTGAACCTTCATTTATGCACAGGGTCTTTTTCTTCTTGCGTCTGAGATGTTGGTTGGAGTGTGTGTGTGTGTGTGTGTTTGCGTGTGTGTGTGTGTGTGTGTGGGGGGGAGAGGGGCCTCCTGGATACAGCTTAACTAGTGCAAGGGTGAGACAGGAAAGCAACACACTGGTCTTCCCTCATAATAAGGGATTCACTGTTGCCCTGCCCGTGACTTCATATCCCATTATGAAGTCCAAGCACGTACGTATCTCATACATGCATAAAATACCCTGACATACATAAACATGCTGTGGTGATATAATAATCAGCAGATACACAGTACAGTTCGCTAAGGACAAAGAGGGAAAAACAAGCCAATGGAAACTACTGGATGAGGTTTGTTTTTTTAAATATTTACCTTCAGAGTAAGAGCTCATCCGCTCATCCGCACTCCTACCCAGCAGTTATAGTTACATGGTTCTATATCCTCTACCATCTTAAACCCTGGCTGTACTTCCAGAGGAAAAAAAAACACAACTTTACCTGACCTTCTGTGTTGCTTAGCAACCAGTTTCCATAAAATTTCTAATAAAAAAAAAAAGGCGCTGCGAGTGAGATTACAGACGAGGATGTTATGAGATAAGATGAGATCAACAGGAGCGCAAAAGATGGCGTAAAGACCCCGCAAGGCTCTCTCTCTCACTGCCACAGCTGGGGGCGGGGCCTCCACGCCACGGCTAAGTTAGCCAGGCCACCTCAACACGCATGCTGAGCTGCTGAAACACCGGTCCCCCAGTTGGCCATGACGCCAGACTGGGAAAACAGCTTGTTCATCGGGCAAGTGGGACATTTCACCATCAAACACAACTCTCAATGGCATTGATTCAAGATAAAACACTATATTGGGTAAACATCGGACGACATACATAGCAAAGCGCAGTTAATACTCTCATACCCATTGACAGATTACACCGCAAAACATTGATCGAGAAACCCTTTCATTGTGACCAACTCTGTCTTTAATTCACTGGGAGGTTAATATATACCAACGCGTATCTATGGCCCGTAGCAGAATCCTGTCCAGTGACAGAGGCGGTCAACATGTCCTTTTTCCAATCCGGGTCAAAACATATTACACACGTCACCGCCGAATCTATCAATACACACCAGGGGTCTTGTGGACAGGATCAAACAGGTCTTTGATATAGAGCGACCCCCCTGGGAGCCCAAAACCTCCATGAAGTCTGTTCTGTCAATTGTTCAACTCTGACCCCCCCCCCCCCACCCCCCCACACACTCCTCCCCAACCACACCAGACACAACTCCAGACCTCTTTCTGCACCCTGTGACTTGAGTATGACCCCCCTCACAGGCGCAACACAACTCCAAACAGGTAGAGAGCAGGGCCGGGGGGGGGGGGGGGGGGCGTAGGATTCTGGATGACAGAAAAACATGTCTTTGTGCTGCATAGTGCTCTCGCTCATCCCTTTAAACTCAACACAACAAAGCCGGGAGCCAAGTGGGTCAGGGCCCGCCGGCGCCGCAGAGCACCGCCGATATCAAAGGTGTTTAGGTCCCATCTCCATTTACAGAGGAATAGAAAATGAAGGCCACGTCTTCTGATCCTCCGCGAGGCAGGGAGTCTGGAGAGATTGTGTGTGTGTGTGTGTGTGTGTGGGGGGGGGGGGGGGGGTGGGGGGGGGACATTATGAGAGTCTGCCTCAAACTATCCAAAAGTTTTATTCCCTCCATCACGGAAGCAAAAGGAGAAGAAAACAAATATTTGGGCATCGACATGAGGATAAGAGAAAATCCAATATGGCTTACAAAAGCACCTTGGTGATTTATGTCAGCGTGTGCAGTAGTCAGAGCAGGAGCGCGCTGAAGGACCGAGCCTGAGCACGGAACAGAATGTTCCGGGGTTGAGAGGTCGCGTACGATCCCGGCCCCGCCCACGGACACGCGGTCGGCCCGGTCACATGCATCTGATCTGATCCCACGGCCGTGCAATCCGTCCAATCACATTATATGGTCTGATCAAAGCCGCCGTATCAGAAAGCGCTGAGAGACCACATGACCCGGGCAACACGCGGGCTCTACCAGGTCAGCGTTTTCAACATGGCTCCGCCTGTCTTGACCCGGGGCGGCACCTGCAACGTCCCGACGATAGCCCTGGCCCGGGCGCCGCTGGCTCTGGGTCGGAGGTCACACCCTGGTTCAGCGGAGTTCGGACGCCTATTTCCTGCTTTGCTACGGCCGCGGCACTGGCGGCCTGCCCCGACGTGCGGCCCGGGGAGGCCAAACGAGGAAGTAAAAAAAAAACAAAGAAAGACGCTCGTCCTCTCTTCATCTGGCGGCGGGATGAGCCAGCGGACTTCCACCTCTCCAAGCTGAGCAAACAGAGGAGGGCAGCGTTTCCTCTGGAAGTCCAGCTCAGCAGACAAACATCCATCCATCAGACAGACGGAGGGATGGAGGGAGGGGGAGGGAGGGAGGGCTACGGGGTCCGGCGAGGTGCCGACAGCTAGAGGTGTTTCGCGGTCAGCGGGGCGTGCAACGGGGGGAGGTTCACCCTCCAGTCAAACCTGTAGGGCACAGAGGCTACGGCCGCACCCCCGCACCCCCCCCCCCCCCCACTGGTCTCTCCTCTCGTTCCTCCTCTCTCTCTCTCTCTACCTCTCTCCATCACTCCCTCTCTGGCTCTCTTGTCATGAAATGACTCAGCGTTTTTTTGGGGGGGGGGGACTCGCTGAAAAGCGAGAGTTAACACTGTTGGGAGGTTAGCAGCAGGTAGAAGAGGAACAGGACGACCTCTCAGCCTCTCATCTCGCCCACATGTCTCAGAAGCACAGTCCCTTCATCAGCCCCGTCTCCAGTTGAGCTTTAGAATGGGAAAAAAATAACTTTTCCTTTGAGCTACAGCAAATGAAATAGTGAAAGAGAGACACACACACCTAGATGTGTATCAAAGAGGGTTTCTGTACGGGCAAAGGGAGAGTCCTTTCCGGGAACACAATTAGGGTCCGTTATCAGGCCGTGTTCCCGGCCTCATACACATTAACTGACTTTTTGTTAGCCATTAATCAGTGTTTACCTCCGTTCCCCTCTGCCCTTGTAATTAATAATCGGCTCCAGAAATGAGTAATCGCCGAGGAGACGGCGAGGCCAGGGGCCGGGCACCCGCGACACCGAGGAGCTCAGTCTGCTACCTGGACCGAACAATCCCATAATGCCGCAGTGTCACAGTGTCATCGCTCTGTGTGTCTGCACTGTTGGATGTTCAACGGTGCACTTTGAGCTGAGTAGGGATTTAGAAAGCAGCATAGCCGGCATAACAAAAGCTCGAGCCGATCCTTGAAGAGCGCCCGTCTGCGGTGCGGGGGCGGTAGGAGGAGGCGGCGGCGCCGGAGGGGCTCTTTCAACGCTGTCATGGCGGGCGAATCCCGAGGCGGATTCCGCAGTAGAGCCCCGGGCCCCTCTCTCTCCTCCACCGAGCTGCCGCAGCTGTGGAGGGGTCAGGGTAGTCTGGGTAGACCCCCGGCTCAGCTCACCCCCCTCCCCCCCGCCCCCCCCCCGCAAACCCAGCGCAGGAAGATTTGTTCCAGTCTATCTGCATATTTAGGCCGTGTTCAGCTGTGTTCCTAACTGATAAAACTGTGCCAGTCTGTCAGAGCGCTGCCAGCGCCGCGCCGCTGACCTTCTAGGGAAGATTCCTTTTGAGAGGAGGGATGAAAAAGAGAGGGAGAGGAGGGGAGGAAGGAGAGGAAGAAAAAAAAAAAGGGAGGACGGGCTAGCCGGGAGGACGGGTCCAGGTTTTTTTGATCGGGTTTAAAAAACAATAAACAGAGATGTTAGCGGACCCCGCCCGTCCCCCATCCTCACCTCCTCCTCCTGCTGCTCCCCCCGTCAGCGTGCCATGCTGGTACCAGGGTTGCTTCACAGACGATTAAGAGCAACAGACAGCTCCGCCACCCCCCCCCGCCCCCGTCTCCGCTCGGCCGCGATCCGACCGGCGTGGAAAGCACCTCCGTTGCACTCCCAACCACACACGGAGAGACCGGGAGAGAACGGGAGAGAGAGAGAGAGACGGGCAGACAGAGGAAGAGAGAGGAGAGACGGAGAGACACACACACAGATAGATCGCTGTCTAACACCGCCACCGCTTTGCCGCTCAAAAAAGCCGAGTCGTCGCCGCTGACAGCCAACGGGGGGGTGGGGGGCCTCGTTTTCCCTCCGACGTCTCGGGATCTGAGCTTCCTGTCCGCCGGTCGCCTGAGGCCTTCACTCTGGACCAGCACAGCAGCTCTAGCTAGGGTGTGTACAGAGTGTGTGTGTGTGTGTGTGTGTGTGTGTGTGTGTTTGTTTGCGGTCTGCGGCGTGCGGTGTGTGTTTTATGACAACAAGAGTCCCAGAGCCTGTCTGGTGTGGATGAGACAGACACCCCTAACTCCCCCTACTCCGGTGCCCAGCCCTGCCATAGTTATCCTGGTACACAGGGGCCTGCTGGCCATCTGTAGGTTCTGGAGAATCACAGAATGGCCACCAGCCGTCCCCCCGTCGACAAATCGTGCGACAATAAAATGTGCCTGTTACATTATCATATATACAGAGGCGGCTGGGTCAGACTCCAGGGCTGTTTTTTCGTCCAGCATGCCCCTGCTGGTACAACCATCCCGTTCTCGCGAGCTCACATTCTGTTTCACTAACGCAGAACGGTCTGGCCTTCGCCTCCTCCAGAGCGATTATGCCAAAATCCAGATCATAGAGGCCCAATCAGGGACTGCGTTTTAACTGCTGTCCCACCCCACAGTGGAAAGCAGCCCCTGATTGGTTCGTGTCACTGTCGCTCGCTAAAAAAACATGGCGGCTCCCGAAGCAGCGAGTGCTAACGTTAACGTTAGAAGAATAAACGCAGCTATTAGTATATATTATAAGTGCAGTTATTGCAGAAATAGACTTAATCACAACACTTAAATAAGAACAAGAGTATGCACTAGCGGAGTTTCTCGGTGGAAAATACGTTTTTTGCCATTCTTCCGACTGGATTTGGCAAAAGTTTGCTGAACGCTGATTGGCTGAAGGTGTTTGTCTGTCAAAGCAAGTACCCCCTCCCACATAATCGCTCTCTAAAGGGCGAAGGCCAGACCGATATTGCGGAGCGAAGCAGTGAGCTCGCTAGATCGGGATGGTCATACCAGGCTAGCCATAGTAGTCTCAACGCCAGACCCAAGAGAGTTCTTTCACTGAAACACTACATAAGCTACGCTAACTATGTTACTGCATGCTGCAGATCTCTCTATGGTCTGGGACTCTTCGTGCAAAAGTCTGTTGCTCAAATCCTGGCAATTCATTGGTTTCGCAGGAATCCCTGCTGCACCAAACAGTTACGACTTTAGCGATCAGGCGTTCCCACCCATAGATATGCCCCGCCCATCTAACCTGGGCTAGTGTCTCTCATTTGCCTGCCACGGCATGTCACACTTTCAATTCTGAACCGTCGATCCGCCCTCAGAATACCAGCTTGGGTGGCAAAGTGGCACAGATTCTATTATGTAGTATGCGGAGTGCAGCGATTCAACAAAATATTTGAGTCTGGAGAGAGACTACTGCCATAGCAACCCCCCCCCCCCCCCCTCACCTCCGCCCCCCCAGGATAAATGCTGGGTCACACTTCTTTGACACCCCTCCCTCAACCCTCCCCCCCCCCCCCCCCCATCACCCCTGGCGATCTCGTGTGACCGGCGCTACAATGCCGGCGCCTCCGCCGCGACGACGACGAAGGACACAAAGGCGGCCGCGTCGACCTTTTGACCCGGGGCG
>NC_140256.1:12068462-12086838 GCF_949987555.1 Borostomias antarcticus | reverse complement strand
GAAACAAAATTAAGTGTGACTCTCAATTGGACTGTCTGGGACTCTGAAGGCCAATTTAAACATATTTTTTTATTTATACTTTATTTATTTTATTTATACTTTTGAAAGTGTCGACAGACAGAAATGACGTCACTGTCAACATTTTTTTGTGTAGGAAAGGGGTGTCTTGCGCCTACCAAACTTTCTAATGTCGCAGACGCCGTCACTTTCGTCGCACAGCTGTGATTGGATAGCTAGATAGAAGGCACGGTTCGTTGCCATGGATCAATCAGCTACGCGTCTGCAAGTTACCATGGAGGTGATCAGACACTTTGCCAGTATAAAGTATTATTATTTTTTCTGTAGACAGACATTTGTCGTACGACACTTGTCGACTGAGTATAAATTCATCTTTAGGTTTTGCGTGACTCCCGGAGTGCGGGTGGCTCTGTGACTCCCTTGGCCTTGTCCTGTCAGTCAGAAGGCGGGGGCCTCTGTACGGGGACTTAACCGCCATGGTGGTAAACAGCGGTGCATTGTTGACTCCTGCTCTGTCCTAGTTGTGCTCTGCCGAGCCCCGGTTTCGGAGTGGGGGGGGGGGGGGGGGGGGGGTCCTTGACTGGTGCATCAAGTGTCTCATTGTATCTTCCTTTAATTCATTCCGTCTGGAAGAAGATGTCAGCTGTGCTGTGGGCGAGAGGGAGGCCTTTCAAAGGGCCCCGCCCCCCGCCCCCCCCCCCCGTCCGCCCCTCCCTCCGATGGGAGGCGCAGGGGCCGGCGCTTGAATAGATTTGTCAAGGCAACCCTAGAGTTGTGGGAGCCGGGAGAGCAAGGCAGCGCATCAGTCACATAAAGGCCGGGGCCGCTGGACGGGCTCAGAGACAGCAGCCTGACAAAGAGACGCACATCTCTGACTGAGCCCATATTATCAGGACTTCAAGCAGCCCAGGATCAATGGCACCATTGAACTGACGGAGACAGCAGCACAAACACAAACACCCCCCCCTCCCCACCCGCAGTCCTGGTAGTAACTGTGTGTGTGTGTGTGTGTGTGTGTGTGTGTGTGTGTGTGTGCGTGTGTGTGCGTTCTCCACTGCAGGCAGGGCAACGAGGACGTGATAAGAGGAATCCACGTCAAGTGAGACACTGCGCAGACGACGGAGTGGCGGTCTCCACACGGGCGGCGAGCGGAGCGAGGAAGACGGACGCATCGGTATTACATACCGGCTTTGGTTCCAAGCCGCTGACAAAACGTCACCGTGCGACGGAAAAGACGTGAAGGGGAACCGAGGGCCGCGCAAACATCGCGCACACACACGCACGCATTAGCGCGCGATCACAGGCACTCGCACACACAGACGAATGCCACACACACACACACCAACACCCACACACACACACAACAACACACACTGTGCGCGAACACCACAGCAGCACGGCCCCCTTTTCACGTGAGCCCCATTCGGTGTCATCATCATTATTAATCCGAAACATATGGCTGCCGAGTCCCAGAATCCTTTTGGGGCGGTTGGTCGGAGGCTGGTGCTTAGCGGGGTGCTAACGGCGCTCGTAATGGCGCGGTTTGAGAGTGTAAACGGCAGACAGGTGTTGGGGGGTGGGGGAGGGGGAGGGGGGGGGGGGGGCGCTCTACCTGTGTCACAGACTTAAGCCGCCCCCCTCCATCAGGTGCACCAGCAGCCACCTGCTCTCCACTGCAAGCCTGGTAAAACCCACCTCCTACTGCTCACTGCCACCTAACCAGCACACACACACACACACACACACACTCACACACGCGCGCACACGCACGGACGCGCCCCATGTACACAAACACGCACCGGGTCATGATATACAGGCTCTCAGGACATGGCTAATAGTACTTCTCACTCCATATATAGAGCTCTCCAAATGGTCTAAATCACAGCAAAAACGCCTCTCTCATACGAACCAAATGGAGCTCTCATAGCTGTAAGTGCTGCTGAATTACATCCAGGGCCTGAGTGCTGGGACCGCGGACCTGAACATGGAGCTCAGCGCTTCTACCTAGCATAACAGCCCTGGGAGGAGGGGCGGACGCAGAACACCCACGACCTCCACAGACCCTAACTAGTGCTAGCTACCTGGCTAAATCCTCCAAACATTCATCTGCCCAGTACTGTACATTCCCCAGTACAATCATAGTCTCTCTCTCTCTCTCTCTCTCTCTCTCTCCCTCTCTCTCTCTCTCTCTCCCTCTCTCTCTCTCTCTCTCTCTCTCTCTCTCTCTCTCTCTCTCACCCTCCCTCCCTCCCTCCCTCCCTCCCTTTATAGAGGTCTATATAGTGTATTCTCCCCAGGCCTCAGTCCCTCCTCACCTGTCAGACTGGGCCCTCAAACAGCTCAGAAAAACCCCCAAGACCCCAGATGTCACCACTCCGACTGCTAGGGGCTCAAACTACTGTCTCACACCCCCTCCTCTCTCTCTCTGTCACTCCGTCTCTCTCTCTCTCTCTCTCTCTCTCTCTCTCTCTCTCTCTACCTTTCCCCATGGCCCAGTATCTACTCCTGTTGCGGTAATCTCTGTGGATTAGGATGGTTTATTCATAACCATGCCGAGTGTGTGTGTGTGTGTGTGTGTGTGTGTGTGTGTGTGCGTGTGCTCGTGCGCGCGCTTGGAGCAGGCCACTACAGTGTGACAGCGGGCCAGCATAGTGACAGGAGACACCTTGGACTGTGACAGGCTGCCAGCTGTACACCATCCACCCTCTCTCTCCCACTACTTTCCCTCTCTCTCTCTCTCCCTCCCTCTCTCTCTCCCTCCCTCTCCCTCCCTCCCTCTCTCCCTCTGTCCTCTTTTCAGTGTTACTCATCTGTCGCTTCATGCGCGACTTCCCATCTCCTCCCTCTCCTCCATCGGTATTCCGCGTGTCCGGCTTCCTGTCCGTCTCTCTTCTGAGGAAGTCTCTGTTCCTCTCACCTTGAGTCCTCCCCCCAAACCCTCCCCCAACCCTCCCCAAACCCTCCCCCAACCCTCCCCCAAACCCTCCCCAAAACCCTCCCCCCACTCAACACGGTTCCATTACACGGAAGCTCCCATTTCTCTTTCTCACCTCCTCTCTCACTCTCTCTCTCTCTCTCTCGTTCTCTCTCCTGTGACATCATCTGCACGTAGTATATGACCCATTAGCTCCATATCACCTGTCCCAGTGCGTGCTGATCTCTAAATCCCCCTCTCCTCCTCTCCTCCCTCCCTCCATACCCCTGACCCCGTGACCTCGGGGGGGGGGGGGGGGGGGGGGGGGCATTACTGCTCGTCCCACAGACACAGAGAGCTGAGCTGCCGGAGTGGCGGCTCGAAAACATGATCCTCCTACATAAACAAACTCACACATGATCACACGCACGCGCACACACACACGCGCACACACACACACACACACACACACACACACACACACTGATCACACATTTTACATTTTATCTGGAGCATTATTCAGGTTCAGTGATTGCTCCCCTAAGGGCAGTGCTGTTTGGGCTTCCCTCCCAGTGTGTGTGTGTGTGTGTGTGTGTGTGTGTGATCACGTTTGTTTACGTGTGTGAGAGAGACACACTGTGTTCATGATCATGCCATGCAAAGGTCTACAGATCTACAGCCATCAGTGAGCGTGTGTGTGTGTGTGTTTGTGAGTGTCTGTGTGTGTTAACAGTATGTATGTGTGTGTGTGTGTGTGTGTGTGTGTATGTATGCAAGAGATCCCGCTAAGCAAAACTCCAGGAAGCAGACAGGGATCCTGCCAGGATCAGAGAGGATTCTGGGAGTAGGCGCTTGGGTAGGGAACACAGGGGCGACAGCGCAGCCCCTCTGAACCGCCGCCGGAGACGACGGCAACGGGCACCGACCCCCGCTTCAAATACCGGGACACGTTCCATTCAGGAACCAGTCAAACACTCCCAATGACCTTGGGGATGGATAGATAACTAGCCAGCGGCATCCCGGCTAACTAGCCGCCTCCCAGTCCGTCCAGGTGGGTGGGGCTTGTGGGTGGTGTTGGGGGGACCGAGAGGACTCGTTCATTCATTCATTCATTCATTCACGTTGTGATTGATTGAGCGTATGTAACGTGTCTACATATCCCAGGGCCTCTCTCTGCCTCTCTCTCTCTTTCTCACTTCCTCCCTCCCTCCCTCTCTCTCTCTCTCTCTCTCTTCCTCCCTCCCTCCCCCCCCCCCTCTCTCTCTCTCTCTCTCTCTCTCTCACTCTCACTTCCTCCCTCCCTCTTTCTCTCTCTCTCTTCCTCCCTCCCTCCCCCTTTCTCTCTCTCTCTCTCTCTCTCTCTCTCTGTGAATGGTATCTTTTTAAATTTGGCAACATCCAAGGAGGGGATCTCCCTTTCTCCCCCTTCTCTGGAAGTAGAAGGTTATCCCAGGTTTATTGTTTTCCGGACTAATCATCATCATCATTATAATCATCATCATCATCGCCAGTAGAAATCACTTAACATTCCAATTATGCCACGGCATCTCACTGACAGGAAATGATGCAGCAGAAGAAGTCCAGCCCAACCTTGAGTCCCAGCCGCTCAGAACAACAACCACAGAGCTCACAACACACACACACACACACACACACACGCACACACACACACGCACGCTCGTGCACTAGCACAGATACAAACAAATGCACGTAAGTGCACAAGCACGCACAAACGCTTGTAGGTACACGTGCGCTCTCACTCATACACAATCTCACATAAGCACACACACACTTAAACACACACACACACACATACGCACAGTGAGGAAGAGAATATTTGAGAACAGAGAGAAAATACTACAGATATGGACAAAAGGGACATACAGTACCAAGGACTGGTGAGGTGTGTGTGTGTGTGTGTGTGTGTGTGTGTGTGTGTGTGCATGTGCGTGCGTGTGTGTGTGTGCATGTGTGTGTGGTGCAGATGTATGTGTGTGTGTGTGTGTGTGTGTGTGTGTGTGTGTGTGTGTGTGTGCGTGTATGTGTGTGTGTGTGTGCGTGAGTGGGTGTGTGTGTGTGTGACATTTGCATGTGTGACTCCCCAGCAGGCTGGCCTTGGCTGCGTCTCATCTGTATGTGCATACTGAGTGAGCCCAGGTGCTGTCTATGGCACAGAGGTCACCACAGAAAGGGCGAGTGCTAAAATGAGCGGGCCCACACTAACACACACACACACACACACACACACACACACACACACACACACACACACACACACACACACACACACACACACACACACACACACACACACACACACACACACACACACACACACACACACACACACACACACACACACACACACACACACACACACACGAGATGCGAGAAGGCCGAGCATCTGAGTTATTCATTCACCTGCGCCCGGAAGAAGAAAGAGAGGAGAAAGGGGTGACTAGGGAACGAAGGATGAAGAGAAAAACATGCAAACAACTGTCTTTGCTTTGACTGTGATGCTGTCCCCTGGGCTGGTCAGTCTGGCTGCTCTGGAGTCAGTTTTATAGCCTATGGTCTGCTCAGTCTGTCTGGTCTGTAGTCAGTGTTCTGGTGTGGTCAGTCTGTCTGGTCTGTAGTCAGTGTTCTGGTCAGTCTGTCTGGTCTGTAGTCAGTGTTCTGGTGTGGTCAGTCTGTCTGGTCTGTAGTCAGTGTTCTGGTCAGCCTGTCTGGTCTGTAGTCAGTGTTCTGGTCAGTCTGTCTGGTCTGTAGTCAGTGTTCTGGTCAGTCTGTCTGGTCTGTAGTCAGTGTTCTGGTCAGTCTGTCTGCTCTGTAGTCAGTGTTCTGGTGTGGTCAGTCAGTCTGCTCTGTAGTCAGTGTTCTGGTCAGCCTGTCTGGTCTGTAGTCAGTGTTCTGGTGTGGTCAGTCTGTCTGGTCTGTAGTCAGTGTTCTGGTCAGTCTGTCTGGTCTGTAGTCAGTGTTCTGGTCAGTCTGTCTGCTCTGTAGTCAGTGTTCTGGTCAGTCTGTCTGGTCTGTAGTCAGTGTTCTGGTCAGTCTGTCTGGTCTGTAGTCAGTGTTCTGGTCAGCCTGTCTGGTCTGTAGTCAGTGTTCTGGTCAGTCTGTCTGCTCTGTAGTCAGTGTTCTGGTCAGTCAGTCTGGTTTGTAGTCAGTGTTCTGGTGTGGTCAGTCAGTCTGCTCTGTAGTCAGTGTTCTGGTCAGTCAGTCTGGTCTGTAGTCAGTGGTCTGGTCAGTCTGTCTGGTCTGTAGTCAGTGTTCTGGTCAGTCTGTCTGGTCTGTAGTCAGTGTTCTGGTCAGTCTGTCTGGTCTGTAGTCAGTGTGTAGGAGGAGAACAGGGAAAAACACACTCACTAACATGTGGGTCTGTAAGGTTAGGTTACAACCGTGGTTACTTTTGGCCCTTGATGTGTGTGTGTGTGTGTGTGTGTGTGTGTGTGTGTGTGTGTGTGTGTCTCACCTGCTGCAGCCACTCCTGGACGTTCTTGTTGGCCTCCTGGTGCCAGATGTTGTGGACCGAGTCGGTCATGGCCACGGCACACACTCTGTTCTTTACCTGGGCCTCTCTCTGGATCAGCTGGTGGACACACACACACACACACACACACACACACACGATTGAGCAAATCATCAGCCAACTCCTCTGTAAGAGCAGTGCACTGTAGCACCACAACAGGTCCAACAGGCTGGCTCCAACCAAGCTAGTAGGCCTGTGTTAGCAGGCTTTCAGACATGGGTTCACATACTCAAATCATTTCAGATATCTGATTATTATCTGTGTTTGATTGAACTTCCCTGGCACAATGGAACCACTGGGCTAATTCCCCCAAGATGGTTTAAGAATCAGAAATAAGTTGGACTGCCAGGTAGGTTTTTACACACACTACTAGCAATTTGTTCAGTTGTTGGTCCGTTGGTGCATAGGTCAACTTCAGGTCCCAATGTCCAAGTATTTGAAAGGATTTCAGAACCCAGCCGGTCCCCATGCGTCCTCCCATTGTCCCCGGCTCCTGGAGATGTGAGATCTCCGCGCCGTACAGCGCGTCCTTGTCACGTCCGTGCCCAAGTCCTTCCCCTCGCTCAAAGTCCCATTCTAATACCGTCGCCTGCACATGTCACGGCGGCCCGCGCGGAGGAAAAAATGTCACACAAAGGACTTGTTACCTCCCGTACAATAGCCCCCTCCCCACACACACACACACACACCTCCACCCAGACTCCCGGGCCTCGGGAGTTGGCCATTTTACACAGCCTCCCTTAAGATAAAACGGGAAGAATAGGGAACAGGTCTGGCAACAATAGGTTAACAATCACCTCAGCGCATACGTCCAGGGGGCTGTAGTCAGGACTGGCGCTACATCAAAGAGACTGCTGGGCATTTGAATACATCCCCTCAGACCTCTTCAATTAAAGGGGGAGTGTATAGAGATAAATGGAGTCTATTAAGGCACTAAGGGCTAATATATCACCCAGCAGATAAGCCTTCCTCAGGAGCTTCTTCTCCGTGATGGGGGAAGACAGGAGCGCTCTTTATATGAAGTTCTCTTTGACCTAGACGCACGCGCACATAGGCACGCACACACTCGCGCAAACACACACACACATGTTCGCTCGCACACAGACCACACATGCTGGCGCACACACACACACACACACACACACACACACACACACACACACACACACACACACACACACACACACACACACACACACACACACACAATCTCTCTCCCACCCCATCCACACATGGTTGAAAAGCCTTCCTCTGGCAGAACGGGACCCGTGGGAGCAGCAAAGTCAACCTTTTAAAACCGGAGGTGTCAGTCAAGGGCCGCTTTTCTGGCGCTCGCCAAAAGGGCCGGTCCCTGAGCATGGGGTTCTCGCAGAGGCCAGGGAACACGAGACGACGGGCCGGCCGTGGAAAAACGCACAGCGCATGACTTTAACAGCCCCGTTCAGAACGCCGCGCTCGGCAGAAACGGCTCGCATGTCCGCCGCGTCCCGAGGAGGGGGGGAGAGCGCGTGTTTGACCCCGCGTGCGCTCTCTCCTGTTCCTGGAAATTCGGTCGAAAATGCAGTCGCGTGTTTACGACGGAAACTGCGTTCGTGCTTTATGGGTCGGCGCGTTTCCCGGGCACGGTGTAAATCGCAGAGCGGTTCTTCCAAAAGCACTCAACTCCAAACCAACACGTCCAACTGCGGTCAGTAGAAGCATATATGCAGGGGGAACAGACATGTAGTCGTGCCTGAGTGTGGGGAGTAGCTGGCTGCAGTACCGTTACTGTATGGGATCTTTTGGGATAGCCTTGCTAGTGGTTAGCTGTTACTGTACCTCTGGTTAGCCTTGGCCTGGCGATACCCGACCGGTCTGTTAACAGGCAGATAGGTCTACATCACGGTCTGTTAACCAGGCAGATAGGTCTACATCACGGTCTGTTAACCAGGTAGATAGGCCTACATCACGGTCTGTTAACCAGGTAGATAGGTCTACGTCACAGTCTGTTAACAGGTAGATAGGTCTACATCACGGTCTGTTAACCAGGTAGATAGGTCTACATCACGGTCTGTTAACAGATAGATAGGTCTACGTCACAGTCTGTTAACAGGTAGATAGGCCTACATCAAGGTCTGTTAACAGGCAGATAGGTCTACGTCACAGTCTGTTAACAGGCAGATAGGCCTACATCACGGTCTGTTAACAGGTAGATAGGCCTACATCACGGTCTGTTAACCAGGTAGATAGGCCTACATCACGGTCTGTTAACCAGGTAGATAGGTCTACATCACAGTCTGTTAACCAGGTAGATAGGTCTACATCACGGTCTGTTAACCAGGTAGATAGGCCTACAGTACATCACGGTCTGTTAACCAGGTAGATAGGCCTACAGTACATCACAGTCTGTTAACCAGGTAGATAGGTCTACGTCACGGTCTGTTAACCAGGCAGATAGGTCTACATCACAGTCTGTTAACCAGGCAGATAGGTCTACATCACGGTCTGTTAACAGGCAGATAGGTCTACATCACGGTCTGTTAACAGGCAGATAGGTCTACATCACGGTCTGTTAACCAGGTAGATAGGCCTACATCACGGTCTGTTAACCAGGAAGATAGGTCTACATCACGGTCTGTTAACAGGCAGATAGGTCTACATCACGGTCTGTTAACAGGCAGATAGGTCTACATCACGGTCTGTTAACCAGGAAGATAGGTCTACATCACGGTCTGTTAACAGGCAGATAGGTCTACATCACGGTCTGTTAACAGGCAGATAGGTCTACATCACGGTCTGTTAACAGGCAGATAGGTCTACATCACGGTCTGTTAACCAGGTAGATAGGCCTACATCACGGTCTGTTAACCAGGAAGATAGGTCTACATCACAGTCTGTTAACCAGGCAGATAGGTCTACATCACAGTCTGTTAACCAGGCAGATAGGTCTACATCACGGTCTGTTAACAGGCAGATAGGTCTACATCACGGTCTGTTAACAGGTAGATAGGTCTACATCACGGTCTGTTAACAGGCAGATAGGTCTACATCACGGTCTGTTAACCAGGTAGATAGGCCTACATCACGGTCTGTTAACCAGGTAGATAGGTCTACATCACGGTCTGTTAACCAGGCAGATAGGTCTACATCACGGTCTGTTAACAGGCAGATAGGCCTACATCACGGTCTGTTAACCAGGTAGATAGGTCTACATCACGGTCTGTTAACCAGGAAGATAGGTCTACATCACAGTCTGTTAACCAGGCAGATAGGTCTACATCACGGTCTGTTAACCAGGCAGATAGGTCTACATCACGGTCTGTTAACCAGGCAGATAGGCCTACATCACGGTCTGTTAACAGGCAGATAGGCCTACAGTACATCACAGTCTGTTAACCCGGGGGATACCTACAGTACATCACGGTCTGTTCACCGGGGGGATACCTACAGTACGGTCTGTTCACCGGGGGGATACCTACAGTACGGTCTGTTAACCGGGTGGATACCTACAGTACGGTCTGTTAACCGGGTGGATACCTACAGTACATCACGGTCTGTTCACCGGGGGGATACCTACAGTACGGTCTGTTAACCGGGTGGATACCTACAGTACGGTCTGTTAACCGGGTGGATACCTACAGTACGGTCTGTTAACCGGGGGGATACCTACAGTATGGTCTGTTAACCCGGGGGATACCTACAGTACGGTCTGTTAACCGGGGAGATACCTACAGTAGGCCCATGTCATGGTTTAAACCCAGAGGTGGACAGAGAAGACAGGACAGCTGTGATAACCAGCAGTAACAGGAAGAGCAGGTGAAAATACCTGTTGCACTAAAACCAACACACAGATGTGGAGACACAGCTGCCTCTCCCCTCACACAGGAACATCTGGGCACAGGCAGACAGATGGACTGATAGATAGATAGATAGATAGATAGATAGATAGATAGATAGATAGATAGATAGATAGATAGATAGATAGATAGATAGATAGATAGATACAGTAGATAGATACAGTAGATAGATAGATAGATAGATAGATAGATAGATAGATAGATAGATAGATAGATAGATAGATAGATAGATAGATAGATAGATAGATAGATGGATAGATACAGTAGATAGATAGATAGATAGATAGATAGATAGATAGATAGATAGATAGATAGATAGATAGATACAGTAGATAGATAGATAGATAGATAGATAGATAGATAGATAGATAGATAGATAGATAGATAGATAGATAGATAGATAGATAGATAGATAGATAGATAGTGGTAGCAGAGGGGTGAGGAGGGGAGGAAAGAGAGAGAGCGGAGCCAGAGAGAGGTGGGACAAACAGACTGTACAGCCGTGTTTCATTTCGCAGAAAGAAAGAGATATCGACCCCATGTTAACAAACGTCATCTTCTCTCTCCGCCCGTCTCTTTTCATCTCTCTCTCTCTCCCTCTCTCTGTCTCTCTCTCTCTCTGTCTCTCTCTCTCTGTCTCTCTCTCTCTCTCAGGTCTTTCTCCACCGCAGTGTTTTCAGAGGCTCTGGTTGCTAAGAGATGCCCCGGCAGTCTAGTTCCGCAGAACTGAGCTTTTGTCGAGTTCTATGAAATATACCGCCGCCACACACGCACGCACACACACACACGCACACACACACGCACACACACGCACACACACACGCACACACACGCACACACATGCACGCACGCACACGCACGCACACACACACACAGGCACACACACGCACGCACACGCATGCACGCACGCGCACACACACACACGCCCGCTTCCATGAACCCCCCCCCCCCCCTCATTTCTCCAGCAATCTCCTGACCACTCAGACGACCCTCACGGTCAAAGTACAGTGTTTAGTGCCTTAAGACCGTCCCCCGTCACAAAGCCAACTAATTACCAGACTTACACAGCGGGGGGGTAAAAAAAAAAAAAAAAAAAAAAAAAAAAAAAAACATATTTCAGCCCATGACGTGTGTGGGGGGGGGGAGAAAAAAACATATTAATCATGTTTATCTATCCGGATGAGGAGTTGGATGACAGGGTTGGAATAACGGACGAGGCTGCGTTTACCCAGCATGCTAAGCCCAGTCTCTCGCGGAGATAAATACCGGGCTCCTCTCTCTCCCCGTGACGCCCGCCGCCGCACCTAAACACCGGCAGTAATAAAGACAATTATTTAGGCCTTTGATAATTATGTGTCAAAGGCAGCCGAAGCCACTGGATAATTGGGTGAAAACTGAATGGTAATCCACAATGGAGTTCCCCAGGGGTAGCAGGGCCCAGTCAGCTCTGGATCAGAGAGAGAGAGAGAGGGAGGGAGAGAGAGAGAGAGAGAGAGGGAGAGAGAGACAGATGAGAGAGAGATAGAGAGAGGGAGGGGGAATAAACGAGGCCTTTTAAGGGACCCTGCCTAGCACCAAACATTCAACGTGAGCAACTACAATTACCAGACAGACAGAGAGAGAGAGACACACAGAAAGAGAAACACAGAGAGAGAGAGAAAGAGAAGGGGTTAGGCGGCGGGGGGTCGAGGGAGGGAGCGCCCGTGGTTTGAGGATGCACCGTTGTTTGCCCGCCGATCGAGGCCTAATGCGCGCGCCGCCTGCCAACAGACAGTGATAATCTGGGACTACCCACTGAGCACTGAAGCGCTGCTTAAATATTTGATTGATTAACTGTCCAACTGCTGCCAGTGAGAGAGCACGCTGCATCAGCGCTGTAAGTGTGCAAACACACGCAGGCACACACACACACTGAGATAGCCAAACACACAAACAAACACGAGCACGTGCATGCTCCCTCTCTCCCACACACACACCACACACACACACAGCTTGTAGTCTCTTCAGAGTCAGTCGCTGCCCAACCAAACATAAACCCTGACTTGTGTTGTGACAACCCAAGGCAGATTTTACATAAATCAATGAGGAGAGCGGCAGACATCAGAGCCATAATCAAACAGTCAGTTGATGATTCCAGTCTGGGCATCCTGGAGGGCACTGTCAGAGAATGTGTGTGTGTTTGTGTGTGTGTGAAAGAGAGTGTGTGTATGCGTGAGAGAGGGTGTGTGTGTGTGTGTGCGCATGAGCATGTGTGTGTGCATGTGTGTATTCGAGAGAGAGTGCATGTTTGTGTGTGTGTTCCTGCACATTAGCGTATGGCGGAGGGTGATAGCGGTCCTCGTGCAGGGTCAGTGGGGGGGGGGGGGGGGGGGGGTCAGGTCAGCGCTCTGCCCCTCATCGCCCTCCCCCTCGTCCCCCCACCTAGCCGAGAAAACACGGGCAGCCGGCCCCAGCGCTCCGACACCCTCCACAGGAAGAGACAGCATGAGCTCCCCCCCCCCCCCCCCCCCACACACCGCTTTGAAGCTCTGGCCCCGGGTCCCCTCAGGTCCCGCGAACCCCCCCACCAACCCCCCCTCCCAACCCCGAGCCCATGGCATCCTTTGTCTTCACAGCAGGAAGGAAACGTTCTCCTGCGCGAGGCCGCAGGGGCACGGAGGGCAAGTGAGATTGTGTGTGTGTGTGTGTGTGCGTGCGGGCACACACCTCGAGCGCGCACATACTATATGCCCCCCCCCACGGCGCTCTCCGTTGGGTGAACCCTGGAACTCGCATCGACGCGGTCGGAGAGAAGGATGAGGGGCTGCCCGGGGAGGAGAGAGAGGGGGGGGGGGGGGGCGCCGCAATAACTTCCCCCTCCACTTCCTCTGGCACAGGGCCGCTCGCCACGTGCTGGGCGGTGGGCGCGGGTGTTGGGGGGGGGGGGGTACCGTACAACTGTGTGAGTGACAGGAGGCCTGGACAGCGAGCGCTGGGGAGAGCGGGGGTTGTGGGGGGGGGGGGGCTCTCCACGCACACGTCAGCGGGGTCCGGCAGGAAAAGGAAGCCCGGTAAATATTTACTGACACAGCAGAAGGTCTAAAATGGCCGCCTCCGCTCCTGGAAAACAAAGGGCGGAGGGCGCGGGGCGGCGTGCCAGGAAGCGGTGCGGTGGCGGACACCCGTAAGCGCAACGTCGGCCCGCCGGTGCCCGTGGAAAACAAGAGGAAGAAGGAGGGAAGGGAGGAGGGAGGGAGGGAGGGAGGGAGGGAGAATGGAGAGGAGGGAGGGGGTGGTTGTGCGTCGCTCGTGGGCAGAAAGTGTGCATAAACAATGGTAACTGTGCGTGAGGAAACCATGGATCAGTGGAAACAATAGTAGCGTTCGGCGAATGGTGGCTGCGAGTGTGTGTGCGTGTGTGTGTGTGTGTGTGTATGAGCATGTGCAGCGTTAATGTGTTGGCGAGAGAGAGAGAGTTTGAGTCTGTGGGTGTTTAAGAAAAATGCCGGCATTATCTTATCTTCCCATCGTGTATCTGTTCCTGCAACGATTCTGCACGGTTCACAACAGTAATGACTTCCTGCCATAATTGATTGATTCAGTAAAACTGCAGTAATGCTGCACTTCTATCTGTTTCTAGTCTGGTAAATTACCACTGAAGGGACTGCGTGGCTTGTGCAGTCTGTCTCCTAGATCAGGTCCAAGTCTTCTTATTAACTTCCCCGATTCAATTAATTCCCAATTAGCATCCACACAGGTATGGTTGCTGTATATTTGATATCAAACTGTCAACAGTGAATCAATTAGCGAGTGTTCCACTTTTTTCATTAACGGAATCTACCATGGTCGAATGAGGCTACTGCTCTGGAAACTTAACTTAAATCAACTTAGTAGAAAGAGGAGATTAAGACATAGTTTAGTATAGTGTATTACCATTTATGCTCTTATATGTTTAGCAACATATATTAAATAATTCTTCATAACACTCATTTCAAATTAGGGTCCATTCCTTAAAGTGAAATTACAGACTGGGCGCTAATTAAAGTCTTGTGTTAATTAGAATAGAACTTACTTAAGAAAAGTGGCACAAGGTACACTAGCTACATCTTCATCCCTCTCAGATTGACTGGCTGTATTAATAGCTTTGGTCTTCAGAGTGAAATGAGAAAGTTATTTTAGCACAGCGGGGATATTGACAAGGCCTGGCCGTCTCTTTCAATCTTTCTCCCTCTCTCTCTCTCTTTCTTTCTTTCTGTCTTTCTTTCTTTTTCTCTCTTCTTATCCTCTTCCTGACTCGCTCTCTATCTCTCGTCTTTCTCAGTCTGCCGCCCTCCGGCGCTGCTGTAAAATAGAAACCTAACCTCAATATTTTCCCTCACAGAGCTGGGACTTGCTGGCCCATTAAATCCTCCTTCCCATGTGTCGGCTTGCACATTTCCTCCATGAAATTTTCGTATAATTAAACTTTCTTAATGATTTATAAGATATAATAATAGCCGTAAGTATTTCAGAGCAGGTTAAAGCGACACCCTTTTAGTGCACGCGGGGGATGACCCTGTTTTAACAGAGTTTCAGACGGTTGACTCACGGCCAGGGAGGAGGACAGGGGGAGGGGGGGGGGGGGGGGAGGGGGAGGGCGGAGGGGGACGTGGAGACCCCGGCGCCGTAACTCAGGGTAGCGTTGACATGTGGCTGAACCCTGGGCCTCCTCAACCCTGAGTGTCCTCGTCGGAAGGACAGGCAGACAGTCAGAGACATAGACAGACAGATGGACAGACAGACAGGCTGGCGGACAGACCGACAGGCAGACGGACGGATAGACAGACAGACAGAAAGACAGACAGACAGACATTTACACATAGTCAAAAGCCAAAATATCACACTCATGACTAAAACAAACAGATGCCGCCCCCCCCCCCCCCCCCCAAAAAAAAAACACAACTAATTTCACAGATATGGTGTTGATTGTAAAAACTGTCTGCTCAGCAGGGTATAGATGGTCACGTACACACATCCAGAAATGTACAACACATACACACAGGCTCTCTCTCTCATTCCCCCTCTCTCTCTCTCTCACACACACACACACACACACACACACAAACACACACACACACACACACACACACTACACCACGCACATACAGATGTTTGCTCTCTGCTGCCTCTCTCGTGGCTAGCCTGATATGATTGGCACTTAGGAAATCAGTGTGTTTTCACACCACTCCCGTCTCGGCCGAAGCTAATGTGCTAAAATATCCGTCGCTCCCGTTGTCCCTCGCACAGCGGCTCGGCGCCGCGTGACGCCCGGGCCGCCGCCGGAACCCCGCGGGGCACAGCCTCACGCCGCCGCTGAACGGGAACCGCCACGGTCCCGCTCGGCCGCCAGTCAGAAAGTCTGTCAAAAGCTGTGATGTGGTTAATCCTGGGTTGATATAAAGAATTGGTACCGTATATCACCTTGAGAATGTGCTCCGAATAAGTGAGGAGTTGGGGGGGGGGGGGAGGGGCCGGTGAATGACAACCCAGGCAGAACCCTGCTCCAGAAGGACACCCGACCGATCAGGTGTGTGTGTGTGTGTGTGTGTGCGTGTGTGTGTAAGGGAGCCCGAGCCTCTATGAGAGTGAGTGTGTGTGTGTGTGTGTTGTGTGACCTCCCTCAGGGCTCTGGGAGTTTGATTCTCAGGGGAAGCTTTTTGTTTAAACTTTCAGGGCCACTCGACCCATCTCTCTCTCTCTCGCTCTCTCTCTCTCTCCCTCTCATCTCTCTTGCCCATTTCTCTCTCTCTCTCTCTCCCATCCATCTCTCTCTATGTCTATCTCTCTCTTTCTATCGCTCTCTCTCTCAGCTCATGTGGGAAAAAAAGTGAGGGAAGAGGAGACAGCAGAGGAAAAGGACAGTGGTAATGAAAGTGACAAAGAGAATGTCTCCCCCCTCAGTTATCAGAGCGCTGCCTGAGACACCCTCATCTCCTCCGCTCCGGGTGAGGGGGGGGGGGGGGGCGCGACCTCGGAGAAAACAGCCCCTGTGATCCCCCCGTTCTCACAGGCGGGGGGCGGAGGGAGGGAGCACGACAGAACCAACCAAAGTTAATGAATATATATATATATATATATATATATATATATATATATATATATATATATATATATATATATATATATATAACAATCTGAAATTAACTTTGCATAGCCAGTAGCCATGAGAGCGAATGAGTTGAGTGAGGAGAGAGAGGAGTGAGATTCTAACAGAAACTTTACAGCCTGAGACCACCAGCCAATACAAACCAGGACATACACCTCTGACTCATCTCATGATAAATACACTGACATTTAATTGAATACTAACACCCCATTAGAAAGGACAGTACATACTGTGTGTGTGTGTGTATATATATATATATATATATATATATATGCATATAAATATATATACATATATATATATATACTGTATATATGCATATATATATATGTGCATATATATATATATACATATATATATATATGCATATATATATATATATATATATATATATATATATATATATATAATTAGGTCTAATTCAGAAGCTTCAAACCTAGCTTTTCCTTTTTGACCATTTGAATACAACATGAAAGTCGTCCCTTCCAGTCAAACAGCTAATCAAAGTTTGAAATGAAAAAGGAGATGGCTCCCACTCCCTACCTGCTGCAAGGGAGATTAACCACATATAGAAGACATTATCTTAATGAATAAAATACTGCAATATCCTTTTTTTATTTTTATATGAAATACTTAATGAATCTGAAATGAAAGTTAATAGTAAAGTGTGCAATTGCACGAAACTAAAATAACCTACTACTACTACTACTACTATTAATAATAATAATACTAACAACAACAATCATAATGATAATAACAGCAATAGTAATGAAAATACTACTACTACTGAAGAGTAATAATTATTATTGTGCATCTTCATATAAATGCCATATTACTGTACATTGCCATTGTGGTTTTTATTTTCTTCTGATTTATTCAAATGTGCTTTAATTAAAAACAAACAGTTAAGTTCACATTTCTCTAAATTAATTAAAAGTATGCAAAACGAATAGATATTAAAGCCTCATAGAATGGCTGCATGCTAGACAGCCGAGTCCTATCAAACTACTTCTGATGTTGTTGATTAAAACAAAAGCTCAAGTATAGAGAGAGATGGGGGAAAACACACAACCCAAACTATATTATTAATCTTTTTATTTTTTATTTTTTTTAAAGCAATTAAATCAAAGTGTTAGTGCCTGAAGCTATGAGGACTGGCAATTTCTGTTGAAAATGCTGGAGAAGATTACAGTTGGGTTTGTGGATTTCATGAACCCTTTTTTGATTAGTGAGTCAATTATTTCTCATTACTGAAGATGCTATTTTGGAAAAGGACCTTGTCACTCAATCATGTAAAAAGTCGTCTAAAAGCTTGAATAAACCATTAAAGAGGCGGGGGACAGCATATTGACCCTTTTTTCCCCCTCAACTCTAGTTATAGTCAAATTACCTTTTTAACTACCATGGCTCTGTCAGTCTATGGTAATTAGGCCTCGGTGGAGGACATTTGAGAAGAAAACAGTTTATTTATTAAGTCTAGTTTATCTCCCAGGAAGGCATCACAGAGCTGAAGGTAAGTTTGAATGTGGTGATTATCTTGTCATTTCTGTGCCTGTTTCAAAGTGTGTGCCTCTTTCAACGTGTGTTTGTGTGAGTGTGTGCGCGCGAGTGTGTTAGTGTGAGCGCGCGCATGTTGACGCACAGTCATACTCTTTTCAGAACAGCGAAGGGAGACTGCTGCCGATTTCCACCGTCCTCTTTGTTGTGCGCTGGGTCTGACACCTCTAAACAATGCGGCAGCCTCATACACACGCCGCCTGGACCCCGCACGCCAATTAACGGCATCGCAAACGTCTCATCGTACGTCCTGGTCCCTCCCCCCCCCCCCCCCCCGAAATACATCTCCTACAGCAATCAATAACTCGCCCAGTCAAATCCAATCGGGAAATGAGCAAACATACATAAAGATGGAAAAACACATCAAGTCACTAATGACACATACTGTATGCTGGTAT
>NC_140256.1:12060962-12063462 GCF_949987555.1 Borostomias antarcticus | reverse complement strand
ACAAGACAGACAGACAGACAGACAGACAGACAGACACACACACACACACACACACACACACACTTGACTGTTTCCAGCATTAGCGTCCTAGTTAAATACATCCAGTCCTCCATCCTGCTGTATAAACAGCCCTGGGCTAATTACTGCATGCAGTGGTATAGCTAGACGACAGCAGGATGTGAGGGACAGCAACCCTACAGACAGCTGGGAAGACACACACACACTCACGCACACACACACGCGCACCCACACACACACGCTCACACACAGACACACACACACAAGTACGCGCGCCTGCAAGTAAACATGTGTGCACACACATACTGTACACGCACGCACGCATGCACGCACGCACACACACACACACACACACACACACACACACAGCGAAGGACTCCTCATTAGATGATTCATGGCGAGGGGTGGGGTGGGGACGCAGGGCTGTGAAGGGCTGAGGGGTCTGAGTCGTGTCGGGTGCAGGGTGGGGGGGGGGTTATGGCGCAGGTCTGTGGCTCACGGCTGGCCCTCCAGCCCAGGCCCTCCAGCCCCTCTAGCCCAGGCCCTCTAGCCCAGGCCCTCCAGCCCAGGCCCTCCAGCCCAGGCCCTCTAGCCCAGGCCCTCTAGCCCAGGCCCTCCAGCCCAGGCCCTCTAGCCCAGGCCCTCCAGCCCAGGCCCTCTAGCCCAGGCCCTCTAGCCCAGGCCCTCTAGCCCAGGCCCTCCAGCCCAGGCCCTCTAGCCCAGGCCCTCCAGCCCAAGCCCAGGCCCTCCAGCCCAGGCCCTCTAGCCCAGGCCCTCCAGCCCAGGCCCTCTAGCCCAGGCCCTCCAGCCCAGGCCCTCTAGCCCAGGCCCTCTAGCCCAGGCCCTCCAGCCCAGGCCCAGGCCCGGCTACCTGAGGAGGGCCGGTCTAGACAGCCCTACAGCAGGACGCCGCCCCGCAGACGGACGGACGGGCTGGATCCAACACTCTGACACACAGGGTATTAGAGAGAGCTTCTGGGTGCGAACAACATTACAAAAACCTGGGAACAAAAACGAAAACATACTCCGATTCATAATGATCTTAATCATGAAGCGGCGAGGCAGGGAAATGATGGGGGGGGGGGGGCATGGGCGGGGGGCGCCGCGTTTCACAAACTCCCGCGAAATGTAATCTATTAACCAACGCTGATCGGGCAGGCGCCGGGAGACAACGGAGGTGCGGATAATGGCGGAGTGTTGAAGGGAAGTCCTCACAAAGCCCATTGTGAGAGCTCCTTTCAGACCGCGAACCCTCTGTAATTTGGTAAGACGTCATCTCTCTCCCCGTCACAATGCCGCAGCGCAGCTTTGAAATGGATGGCAAATGAAGGCCATTGGTACATAATCGCGGCGGATAGGAGAGTTTGGCGCCCGCCGCAATGTATTGTGGGGGAAAGAAAGACCTTGGTCTGTCGCTGCCAACCAGCTCTAGGTTAGCGGCTTTTCAGAAATAAGCAAATCAATTCAAATCAAATCAGGTTTGTAGCCGTGACATTTAAACAGTTCAATTTGCGTCCTCGTGTATAGAGGATGGGGCTTCCTGAGATGTCTATTCACTGGAGAAAAATTAGACATCTATATTTCATCGGCTTAATGGAGCAAAGACCCTCGTCTCTGCGTGGAGAGAAGCCCCGTCTTCGCACTCCATAAAAAGAGGCAAATAAGAAGGTATGGTCTGTTATTATGTGTGAAAAAGCACATTTACTCACAAAGAGGAATGTGTAATGACAAACACGGTCTCCGGGATGACATACGAACACGCACGCATGCATGCGCACACACACACACACACACACACACGGACACACACACACACACACACAGACAAACAGACAAAGATAGACACAGACACACAGAAATGTGCACACACGCACACACAGACACATGTGCACACAAACACGTGCGCACGCATGCACGCACACACATACACAAACACACATGTGCGCACACACACATTTACAGTACGTACACACACACACACATATTCACGCACACACACACAAAGACATATGCACACACACACACACACACACACACACACACACACACGGCGTCTGTGTGGAGGCTCATCGGAGGGTCCCGCTGCAGGCAGGTTTTATCACGGCGGTCCTTTAGTTTCCCATCAAAGGGAACGGGGGGGCTCCGCGTACCTCCCCGCTAATTTCTACTACTGTGGCCCCTGCCATCGTCGATCACGCCGCCCCTGGCCTGGCCTCTGCTCTGATAGGGCGCCCGGACGGCGCCGCTCCACCGAACGCTCATGAGCCTCCCGGGGCCCCGACACGCCCGCAGCGTACCGCAGACCCTGAGACGGAAACAAAGCCAAACCGGAGGCCGTTCTGAAGGGGAGGGGGGGGGGGGGGGGGGGGTCTAGACTTTACCTGGCTGCGCTGTGAGGACTCGTTGACAAATTGATGTAATTTCACTTCATTTCGGCGGGGATGAGGAGGAGAGGAGAGGAGGAGGAGATGAGGAGGAGGAG
>NC_140256.1:12028462-12043462 GCF_949987555.1 Borostomias antarcticus | reverse complement strand
CTCACACACCGTCTGCTAGTCCCACAGCGGCCGCCGCTCCTGTCAGAGAGACCGGAGTGACGTCTCGCACGCACGCACGCGCCGCACGCACGCGCACGCCGCGCCGAGAGGGTGGTGTGACACTACTGCCATCCATGGAAATAGGACAAAGAGGATAATCGTCCCCCCGATGCTCTCGCCATGCAAAACTCCTCAAACTCGGTTAGGGTTAGTTAGGGACTGCCAACAGCACTGAAGGGGTGAAAGGTCATGTTTAAAGACGCCGTAAAGACATTTGCCTGTAAGAGCCGGTGTGTCGGGCTGTCGGGGAGCAATTTTGTGCGCAGAGATCTCTTCCTTTGTTTAAACCTACGGGAAGCTGAGAGAGAGAGGTGTGTGTGTGCGTGAGTGCGTGTGTGTGTGTGTGTGTGTGTAATTAGGTGGTGTATGGGCAGGCTTGCATGATAAGAATGTGGCGGTGTGTTTAGAGAGTGTGTGTTTGGGTGATAATAATCCCAGCGGTCAACAGAGTGAGGCGGCCAGAGCTACACTGACCAGCCCACCCTGCACAGAGAGAGAGAGAGAGAGAGAAAAAAGAGAGGGAGGGGGTGAGAGAAAGAGAAAGAGAGGGAGACAGAGGGGGGTGAGAGAGAGAGGGCGGAGAAATAGAGAAAGAAAGAGAGGGGGAAAAGGGGACAGGGAGGGAGAGAGGGAGAGAGAGAGAGAGAGAGAGAGAGAGATTGAGAGAATGCAATAGTCATGTGATAAACACACACTGAGAGCAGGCTGGAGCACGGCCAAACAGTCCACACACAGCCTGACCACACAAGAGCCTCCCATTCTTTCTTTCTTCCTTTCTTTCTTTCTTTCTCTCTCTCCCTCCCTCCCCCAGATGCCCCCCTCCCTCTGCCTCCTACTCCATCTTTCCCAAACGGGCCCAATATCTCTCTCTCTCTCTCTCTCTCTCCCGATCCCTCCCTGACTCCCCAAATCGCTCTTCACCTCCCCCATCACTTCTTCTTTTCTTTCTTCTCTTAACCCCCTCCCTCCCTCCCTCCCTCCCTGGCTCACCCGTATGGGGATGTGCTCCGTGTCCCTCTCCTTCTGCGGGTTGCGGTACTTCTCGTAGAAGTCCCTCCTCTTCTTGCTCTCCCTGTCGTCCTTGCGCTCCCTCTTCTCGGCCGGCTCGTCCGGGGCGTCCGGCGGGGAGGAGGGCAGCGGGGAGGGCTGCCCGGCGTCCCGCTCCACCTCCAGGTAGTTCTCGTTGGGGTTGAGCACCATCACCCCGTAGCCCTCCTGGAAGAGGGAGACAGAGGACCAACGGCTCTAGTGTTGTGTATACATCTCTAGTGTTGCCTACACACACACACACGCACACACACACACACACACACGCACGTGCGTGCCATCAGATGAGCGTTTTTACAAGCACGGTCGCAGCAGATCTCTCCCTTCCTATTCCAGCCTCTTATCGCTGGCTGTGTGGAGTGTGTGTAGTGTGTGGTGTGTGTGTGTGTGTGTGTGTGTAGGCAACACTAGAGCTGTATATCAAACACCACAGCAAACAGACGCATTCACAGTTATGGAGATCAGTCCTGCAGGGTGTGAGCGGGCCAGGGCGCTCCGGGGGCCTCCGGAGGGGCCGCGCCGGCGGAGAGAACGGCAGCTCCCTCTCCCACTCTCCGTGGCTCAACTCGGCTAATGGCGCCGGGATTGGAATTCAGCGACGCCGGCTCCGGCGGAGTGAGCAGCGTTTAGTGAGTCCAAAGGCCACGTGTCACTTAATATCACACCCAATCGATCTCCCCATCACTCGACTCCACCGAGTTAGGGGCAGCGGCGTACGTCAGAGGGGAATGTGTGTTTCAGTGTGTGTGTGTGTGTGTGTGAGTGTGTGTGTGTGTGTGCGGGGGGGTTATTTGAAATGATTGGCCAATTGCATTATACACCAAACATACCAGACATTCGGGAGAGACACATCTCTTTATCTACAGACGAAAGGGTGTCCTGATTCAGAATGGAAGTAAAACGCACATGGTAACTGGGGGGCTGTCAGAGTGGTCTGACGCTGGGGGAAACAGAGAGAGAGGTTTTCACAAGCCTTGACTGACTTCTTCAACTCTGACGCCATTTTAATTAAGTGTGTTTATTATACTAAGCACCCTGAAACTAAAGCAGGAAATGGATGGATTCCTGTTCCACTTTGGCTGTACTTCACTCACCGGGTGTGTACACGCGCACACACGCACGCGCACGCACACACGCGCACACACACACACACGAGATATCTGTACTTCTGAGAAGGGGTTTCAGAGAATAGGAGTTGGAGAGGTGATGTCACTCAAGCTTCCTTCTGAAGTCGCCATCACACATCCTGTCTGCTCAAGGCAGCACATCTCCTGTCTTTTTAATAAGTGTTAACACAACGTGTGTGTGTGTCTTCTGATAGGTGTGTGTGTATACATGCGTCCTTTCTACACCCGTCGACGTCAAACCTGTTCCACACCCAGATCCTTTAGCACCTGGCGTGTGTTGACAAAAGATAAATGACACTTTCACACTTGTGCAGAATATCAAATTATTCTCATTCTCACTCCTTGTCCACCACATGCAGACGCAACTCTGCTCCCTTCAGGGGACTTATTCAAATAAACTTTCAGATTTCAACAAATTATACTAATGACTATACTAATTTCAACAAATTAAGTAATTTCACCAGTACGCATAGTTCAGTATAAACACTTAATTTGAATTAAGGGTTGACATTATTTAGATCTATTTTCTTAAGTGCTTTTAGTGTTTCATAAAACATCTGACAGCCATACAATTACAGTATAATATTTCTACCACTTCAAATTGCTTGACCTAAAAAAATGAATACAAATGTATTACATGATACAAAGAATGAATTCACTACCTAATAAGTGGACTTTCTAGGGAGACACAATATAAAATATTGAGTATGTCCAATTAAACATAACATAAAACATACATATAAAATTGGTTGCTTTGTCAGTTATTTCCCTATGATAAATATCACTATGATTAAAAACTATGAATATTTTAAAAATGAAACAAACTTAAATATTTAAACTAATTGCTGCCATTTAAAAAATGTGCAGTTACAGTATTAACAATCACCCGATATGTTTTTACACAAGCATAAAATTTGCTTAGTAGACGTAATTAGCAACAATACAAACCTGTACAGAATATCATTGGGAAACAATCACATTCACCTTTTTCCCCCACAACATTTCTTATGTATAAGATTCTCTATAGACTAGTGTGTGTGTGTGTGTGTGTGTGTGTGTGTGTGTGTGTGTGTGTGTGTGTGTGTGTGTGTGTATGTGTGTGTGTGTGTACGTGTGTGTGTGTGTGTGTGTGTGTGTGTGTGTGTGTGTATGTGTGTGTGTGTGTGTGTGTGTGCACCTGGGCTGGGAGCGGGAGGTTTTTCCCTCTTTTGGGCATCCGATGCTTGGAGACAGAGGGGTAATGGGCCAGGGTCTATTAAGCAGACTCAGCTCAGCTCAGCCTGGGGCTGTCTTTGTTGGCACGGACACCACAGGCGTTCACGCCCATGGATGGATGGACGGACGGACGGACGGGAGAAGAGAGAGAGGGGGAGTGGAGGACGGAACAGAGAGAGCAACGTTGGGACGCACCAAACCCACTCCGGCTTTGTGCCACTGCCCACTGGTGGCAGCCTGGAAAAATGACTGGCAAGCCAAGCCCAGTGTCTCAGAGAGGGGGGAGAGAGAGGCAGAAAATGAACAGAGATATACGGGACATGGTGAAGAAAGAGACAGTTAACAGGGAGATACAGTAGGTGAACGAAGATCAGGAGAGATGGACAGGGAAGGAGAGACATCAGACACCAGCTTCCCCTCAAGTGCTGCTTTCATCCTGGTTCCTACAATGCAGGTTCACAAGGCTGGAGCTTTTACTGGGTTAGCTGCCTACTGTGCTAACGCTAACCCTCCTGGCCTGTATCCTAGCCTGTCCCTCTCTGATAGTGCTAGCCGTGCTAACGCTAACCCTCCTGGCCTGTATCCTAGCCTGTCCCTCTCTGATAGTGCGAGCCGTGCTAACGCTAACCCTCCTGGCCTGTATCCTAGCCTGTCCCTCTCTGATAGTGCTAGCCGTGCTAACGCTAACCCTCTTGGCCTGTCCCTCTCTGATAGTGCTAACCCTTTCTGCTGCCTACTCACCCTGAAGAACTTTGAAAGGACTATGTGAGGGGAGCCGTGTCCCGGCACACCAGTGGTGCAGCAGGGCCACAGGTTCCCCGCCGTGTCAGAAACCACCGCTTACATCATCAGAGAGTCTCCTCTCTGTTTCTCAGTCTCTATCTACTAGGAAACAGTCAACTGACAATGAATACAAATGTATTTCTCTCAAAATACACAGCTTAAATAAATAATGTATTTTAAGTGTTAAGGAGGGTGTTTATTAATATTACTGGCAGTATCTCAACAATTACTATCATCATCATCCTTAATACTATTAATAATATACTTATATTACTGTCCTCTTATTATTGATAATACTCATAATTGTAATATGAATAATATGTTGTATTATGTTATACTATACTAGTATTATTAAATAGTTTACTAGCAATATTAAATTATTTAATAACAATCGTAGTATTATTCAAAAAGGTAACAACTTTTTTGAGGGGCAGTAAAATCACATTGCTAGCAAGTCTGCTAGTGCTGTCATCATCATTTCCACAGCGCTAGTCTTTCCCTTTGACGTTGTGACATCTGTCTGTCAGTGTTGGTGGAGTCCCACGCCCCAGCTTTGTCTGCGTACGGGTCACCCTGGTTCTATGCTGTCCGTCCTATACAGGTTAAGTATCTCTCGCGTACACAAGCACACCCTGCCGGTGTTGGGTTAGCCGGGTCTTTATGCTAGGCTATTATACTGGCTGAGTCTGTCCCTCACACACACGTTGCTAGCGTGGGCTGGGTCAGCAGTGTCTTTATGCTGCGGCGCGCGGGCTAAGTCCCTTCCCATGCCCCCTGGGTGCCCCCTGTGCCACCGCCACACTGAGCCCCGGCCCCGAGGCCAGCGGTCAGAGGGGTCAGGAGGGGGGGGGGGGGCCTCTGTTACCCCCGCTCTGGACGCTCTTTAGCCGTCTTTTGTCAGGCCTGTCGGAGACCAGACGGCTCCCCTCAGACGCCGCAACAATGGCCGCCACTCGGGACGCCTCTCCTCCCTCTGCCCTCCGTCCCCCCCCCGCCCCCCCCCCCCCCCGGCTGCCGCGTCGCCGCTCCCCGTCTGTATTAGCCGGTCCTCACACACCTCTGAACACGGTCAAAAACGGTAGGGTCTCTCTTAGGTCGGAGGAGTGACGTGAATCAATGAAAAACAAATATTCTGCTCTCTCACCGAATACACCGATGTGCTGCCCTATCATCTACCATGCCCTGCCTCGCCGTCGTTCTTTGATGGAGCCGCTGCGTGTGTGTGTGTGTGTGTGTGCGTACAGTACGTGTGGCGAAACAGCCATATTTGGCCACTAGAGCCCTAATGGTGATAAAGCACAGCCTGCCATCTCGCCTGTTCCCTTTAAGACGCCGCCTCCATTTTTTTTTTTCCAAAGGAGCGGTAATGAAATGAAATGTGTCTAATGTGCGGGACTGGGGTGAGGCGTCTGCGGCGTCTGCGTTTCATCTGCGTGTGTGTGCGCGCACGTGTGTGTGTGTGTGCGCGCGTGTGTGTGTGTGTGTGTGTGGAGCTCCAGGGGGCTTTGATGTGAGAGCTCTCATGTAGCGAGCGGGGCTCCGGGCATGGCGAAAAGGACAGCACTTGACAGGTACAAAGCATGGCGGATAGCGGTCACGGGAACATGTGGGAAGAAGAGGGGATGGATGGAGGTGTACATATATATGTGTGTTCGTGTGTGTGCGTGTGTGTGTGTGCGTGCTGCTCCTTCACTTAGATGTGTGTGCTGAGCCGTGCACAAATATATTCCATTACACTTTACTAAGCAGTGTGTGTACATGCATGTGTTTGCATATGTGTGTGTGTGCGCGTGTGTGTGTGTCTCGGTCTTTGTTGGCCACCCTCGCTCCCCTCCCTCTGTAGGCGGCTGACACTCCCTCTCTCAACACCCCCCCGCCTCACTTCCTCCTTTCCGCGGTAACGCTCCCCGTGATTGGCTGTCGGGACTTGACAGACAGGGGGCACGGGGGCGACCCGTGCGGTCCAACCAATCAGAGCGAGGGGGGGGGGGGGGGGGGGGGGCAGGGGAGCAGCGGTGTGTCTGGAGGCTGTAGCGGGGCGGGGGGGGTATGGGATCTGAACCAGTCGCGATGGCAGCCTGAGAACACAGGCTAGGCGGCGTGCACGCCGAAGCTATCGGTTCCCGTTGACGCATCATTCGAGATCATGTTCAGATGAGGTCCAGGACAGGACAGTGTGCGCTTCAGCTAACAGAAAAAACTATCCACAGAAATGCATATTAAAGATGGATACTATCCATGAAGATGCACACTAAAGGTGGATCGGTGTCCACAAAGATCCATGTAAGGAGGGAAACAAATCATAAAAAAAGGTTCCCAAGGTTCCCAAGATGCAGAGTTCCACGGATGAAAGCAACAGAGTGCTAAGGAGACACGCTGTCGTCTTGGTTCATGGAGTTGGGTAGGGGGCCGTAAGGGAGGGAAAATACTGTAATATTGAAAAGACTCTCTCTCTCTCTCTCTCCCTCCCTCTGTCTGTCAGGGCCACCCTGCTCTGGATGACCTTGTCTGTCTCTGGCTCTACGTGAGCTTTTTCACCAGGCAGGGCCCCCTCACCCCAAACCCCCCCCCCCTCACCCTCCCTCCCTCCTCCTCTCCTCTCTCTCCCAGATACCACACAGCTCGCACTATCAGATGAAGTCACGCTGCCCCCTTCTCTCATTCTGCACAAATATGTCACACTGAGACCAAGCATACACATACACACACACACACACACACACACACACACACACTTGTATGCACATTCACATGGTCTCAATGAAGTCTAAGAGAGTGCGCAACTAGTCTTCGCTGATACAAAAATATCTTGACACAGATTACCTGAAGACGGCAGTAAACTGGCAGCCGGCCTATTTTGAATGCAGCTTCGCAGTGATCAAGGCAAGTGCGTCTCTGTGATGATAATTCTGTTTCTCTAGGTGACAATGAGCCTGGCTAGCTCTGGTCACAACACACACGCTCACCTCTATGTCAAGTAGTTGTGCTCTGATTAGAAAACAAGAGTTTAACCTTGGCATGGATGTGTGTGCTCATTTAGATAGTGTTTACAGGCAGAACTGAATATTTATGAATGAGTTCAAAGTGGAGTGTTGTTGAGGAGGAAGTGTGGAGAAGAGGAGTGTTTCCAGATCCCCCGTGTCTCAATATCTTTTCATGTCTCGTTTTACAGCTTTTCTTTTTCTTTCCCTTTCTTTCTTTCTTTCTTTCTTTCTTTCTTTCTTTCTTTCTTTCTTTCTTTCTTTCTTTCTTTCTTTCTTTCTTTCTTTCTTTCTTTCTTTCTTTCTTTCTTTCTTTCGCTCTCCATTTTCCTCTTCTGGACCTGTCTATTTTCAGCTCCTCCAAATGCAGATCCACACACACACACACACACACACACACACACGCATACATGCAAATATGCACTCATGCAGACACAGTCACACACAAACACAATGATTGTGCGGCGATGAACAACAGATTTGTCGCAACGCCACGACTCGCTTATATCTGAATGATTCATCATCCCAGGCTGATTTGACGGAGTCACTTTGCTTCATTTAGCTGTCTTTCATACAGTGTGGTTCTGCAAAGCTGCTTGACACGGAGAAGATAGACCCGCCTCCCTGATGGACACACACCACGGTCCCTAACTCCTGTTCACTCTCTCTTCCCCGCTGTGCCCTGCTCTAGTCTAGAACCTGCTCTCTGCTCTAGTCTAGAACCTACTCTCTGCTCTAGTCTAGAACCTGCTCTCTGCTCTAGTCTAGAACCTACTCTCTGCTCTAGTCTAGAACCTGCTCTCTGCTCTAGTCTAGAACCTGCTCTCTGCTCTAGTCTAGAACCTGCTCTCTGCTCTAGTCTAGAACCTACTCTCTGCTCTAGTCTAGAACCTAGTCTCTGCTCTAGTCTAGAACCTAGTCTCTGCTCTAGTCTGGAACCTAGTCTCTGCTCTAGTCTAGAACCTAGTCTCTGCTCTAGTCTAGAACATAGTCTCTGCTCTAGTCTAGAACCTACTCTCTGCTCTAGTCTAGAACCTGCTCTCTGCTCTAGTCTAGAACCTAGTCTCTGCTCTAGTCTAGAACCTAGTCTCTGCTCTAGTCTAGAACCTACTCTCTGCTCTAGTCTAGAACATAGTCTCTGCTCTAGTCTAGAACCTACTCTCTTCTCTAGTCTAGAACCTGCTCTCTGCTCTAGTCTAGAACCTGCTCTCTGCTCTAGTCTAGAACCTACTCTCTGCTCTAGTCTAGAACCTACTCTCTGCTCTAGTCTAGAACCTAGTCTCTGCTCTATACTAGAACCTGCTCTCTGCTCTAGTCTAGAACCTAGTCTCTGCTCTAGTCTAGAACCTACTCTCTGCTCTAGTCTAGAACCTGCTCTCTGCTCTAGTCTAGAACCTGCTCTCTGCTCTAGTCTAGAACCTACTCTCTGCTCTAGTCTAGAACCTAGTCTCTGCTCTAGTCTAGAACCTAGTCTCTGCTCTAGTCTAGAACCTAGTCTCTGCTCTAGTCTGGAACCTAGTCTCTGCTCTAGTCTAGAACATAGTCTCTGCTCTAGTCTAGAACCTAGTCTCTGCTCTAGTCTAGAACATAGGCTCTGCTCTAGTCTAGAACCTAGTCTCTGCTCTAGTCTAGAACCTAGTCTCTGCTCTAGTCTAGAACCTAGTCTCTGCTCTAGTCTAGAACCTAGTCTCTGTTCTAGTCTATAACCTGCTCTCTGCTCTGCTCTAGTCTATAAGCTAAAATCTGCTCTGCTCTAGTCTATAGCCTACTCTCTGCTCTGCTCTAGTCTATAAGCTAAAATCTGCTCTGCTCTAGTCTATAAGCTACTCTGTTCTAGTCTATAACCTACTCTCTTGTGATTTGAATGGATGCAAATGCCTACCTTGCCATTATTGTCAAACTGAGTATTAGTAATGAGTAATGAGCATTAGTAATGAGTAATGCGTATGAATAATAAATGAGTATGAGTATTAGTAATCAGTAGGAGTATTAGTAATGAGTAATGAATAATGCATGTGAGTAATGAGTATAAGTAATGAGTATTAAGTATGAGTATTAGTAATGAGTATGAGTATTAGTAATGAGTAATGCGCATGAGTGAGTAATGAGTAATGAGTAATGAGTCATGAGTAATGAGCAATGAGTAATGAGTATTAGTAATGAGTATTAAGTATGAGTATTAGTAATGGGTATGAGTATTAGTAATGAATATTAGTAATGAGTATTAAGTATGAGTATTAGTAATGAGTATTAGTAATGAGTATTAGTAATGGTTATGAGTATTAGTAATGAGTAATGAGTATTAGTAATGGCTATGAGTATTAGTATGAGTATTAGTAATGGCTATGAGTATTAGTAATGAGTATTAGTAATGAGTAATGAGTATTAGTAATGAGTAATGGGTAATGAGTATTAGTAATGAGTAATGAGTATTAGTAATGAGTAATGAGTGTAAGTAATCCCAGCCCCTTCTCTCCTGTAGGGCCAGGATGTGATGGTGTCAGATTGGCCTGCTGGGGATGTCAGCTGACTACAGAACACCAGTGTGTAGTGTAGCTGTCAGCAGCGGATGTGAAGGACCAGGAAGCTCTGGCGTGGACGCGCCTGCGTCTGTCTCTGGGTAACCGTGCTGCAGAGAGAGCGCAGGACGGCCGTCACCCTCAGTTTTAGACAGCAACAACTACCATGAGTACATGCTCCAGACACACAGGACTTTTTACATTTTCTGTTAGGAGCCCTTCCTTCATCTGTTCTCAGCCGGCACCCTGCGGGTGGGGATGGGGGGGGGGGGGGGGGGGGGCGGGGGCGCGCAGGGAAGGTTAGGGTCGTGGGGCTTTGGGGGGTCGGGGGTGGATACAGCATTAATCACCGGCCAGGTGGAATTTGTCAGAGCTATCGATTGTGCAAGTAAATGTTACAGGAGCCATTTGTCACATTTTTACAGGAGGGCAACATGTCAATGGTTGACTGAGAAGTCACCGTGAGCACGCCGAAGCCGGTGTTTACAGGCTAGCCCACCGCGCCCGGCCGCCTTTCACCCCGACCGCACAAGAACAACCCGACCCCAAACATACAACAACAACACCACCAGGAACACAACGAGGCTGAGTTCTAGCCGTTAAAAAACAACAACATCCTTGTAGCATCAAAGCTTTAACCTTGGCCTAAATTAAACAACAGAACGATTAGCTATGCTTAAAATAGCAGCCCAAATACTTCCGCACGTGCGGCCGGTGTCGACCTATATGGACCTACGGAGTTAAGGAGTGCAGTGACGGGCATCTCGCCGAACAGTGCGTGGGGGTCAAGGGATTCCTCTTTAACCTTTGACCTGTGGTAGGTATGACAAACCAAACCCACACCCTTGCATCCTCGCCTCACTATGGCCGAGCCTCTGTCTGACGGGCGGGTGGGTGGGGGGTGCGTGGAGGGGTTAGACAGTATAGGCAGGAGAGACCTGGGGCACACAGCAGAGGTACAGGGGAGGCCACGGGGAAATATATATATACGGCTTCCTTATTCTTACGCCGTTAGCATTTTGATTTATATATTCTATATTGTCTCCCCTCAGCGTACACATCCATTTTTAATGAGATATAGATCATGGAATGATAGGCGTCTCCCCATCCTCCTGTCCAACTATTTAATGTATAAATCAGGACCGGAGGAGAGGGGTGGTCCGGGGGGAGAGAAGGGGGAGGCAGGGGGAGCACGCGGGGGAGGGGGGGAGGGGGGGAGGGGCAGGCCAGGGGCTGAGTGGAGCCCCGTCCTGGAGGGGAGGTGGGATAGCTGGGCAGATCCAGGCCAGAGAGGAGGAAAACAAAATTATGGTGGAGGTAAGGGTATTGGTTATGATGATGATGATGACGATGATAGGGTTTACAGCTGTATAAGCACTCCATCTCATTCTCTATCTCTCTCTCACATCCCCCCACACCACGCACGCACACACACACACACACACGGCCGCATACTCGCACACACACACTCTCGGGTGAGACACCACAGACTCAACAGGCCAGGGTCAGTGACAGGGTTCGTCCAAACATTATACAACACATATACATCACCATAGCAATGGCACCTGGACACAAACACCTGCGTGTCTCTGGTCATGTCACATGTGGATGTTCTGTACACGAGAGAGAGAGAGAGAGAGAGAGAGAGAGAGCAAGTGAGCGGTGCACCATCTATACTAACATGTGCAGATCAAATCAGTTCTCCAATATGTCACATGTAGGGCTGCCTTTGAAGCTAAGGTCCATGGGGCCACAGTATATGTTTGTGTGTGTTTCTGTGTGCGAGTGTGTGTGTGTATGTGTGCGTGTGTGTGTGTGTGCGTGTGTGTGTGCATGTGATGTCCAGGGTGTCATCGCCCTCTAATCTGGGCCTGTCTGGGTGAATAATGAGTGCCCAGTGTCCAGGCCGGGGTATTAATCTTACTGAACGCCACAGGCTCACCGTGACCTCCAGGGGTCAGAGGTTAAAGTGGAATCCCTTGACCTCCGGCCTGTTATTGTGGCCTGGGAGGCAGGGCCAAGGGAGAGCTGGTGGTCCTGCAGTGATTGTTGATTTTTGGTGTGTGTGTGTGTGTGTGTGTGTGTACTGTAGGTGTGTGTGTGTGTGTGCGCGCGTGCATGCATGCGTGTGTTTGTGCGCCTACATGATCTTGTTCTGTGATGCACTGATTGCAGAAGACAACATCAGTTTACTCTTACATCATCAAACCAGAGGAGGGAAAATGGAGGCCCCGGCAAACTGGTATTTGGAAACACTAGCCAATGTAAACGTCACCCAGCCAGCTGTGGTTGGAGCGTACTGTACTGTACTGTAGGTGTAACAGGCTAATCGCCACGCTAGCTCATCCAGCTGACCCTGCACTGTGGGCACCAGAGTCATGTGAGGTCACCGCAGCCAATCATGGCCTGTGTTTGTAGTGCTAAAGGCAAACATGACCGCCGCTCTAGCCTGCCATTTAATCAGGCAATTTTCTCCGGATGTGACCTCGGAAAGAACAGCGTGTGTGTGTGTGTGTGTTCCAGGGCGGTTTCCATAGTGTCCTAACACATGGCTTGGTTCATGCCTGACAGCACACACATGGAGCTACGCATGTATGTTGGAATCCCCTTCATCCTGTCCTACGAGCCGGAGAACACCCGTGGAATCCTCCTCACTCGCTAACAACAAAGTAAGCCATGCGTGGCGTGGCAGACATTTTCCTATTAACCCTGAACAGTTCCCCCAAAAGTTGAGAGCAATTAACCGTTCAAGGCAGCCATGAAAGACTGACCCCCCCCCCCAAACACACACACACACACGTCACATGCACACAAACCACCTCCATCCCTAGGCCTCTCTCGTATATATGTTTTTTTTGAAGACCACCTGTTGTCTATTATTTTTACATACTGCTTTTCTCATAAATCATAACACTAGGTAATTAATCAAGCTGTCAAAACCGGGACTGGGGGTCACATGGTGGGGTCGGAGGTGGTCGCCGGGCCGATGGGGGTCAGGGTCACGCCACATTCCTCATTATCAAGTTGGGATGGGAGAAGGAGAGGGGGTGGGGGGGGGGGGGGGGGCGGAGCAAACAAAAGCGAAAGCAGATGGAAGAGAGGGACGGGTGAAGGAGAGAGAAAAAAGCGAGAGGAAAAAATGACAAAGAAAAGTGAGAGGAGCTGTCAGCTGCCTGCAAATGAAGACAGGGCGGGGGGGGGGGGGGGGCGTCGAGGGAAAGAGAGGGAAAAAAAATGGAGAAAGAGAGAAGAGAGTGAGTGAGACAAAAAGGAAGGGGATGAGAAGAGGGGGAAAAGAACAGGAGAAAACTACAAGATGTTTCTGCTATACAGACACAAAATTGGCTGGAGAGAGAGAGAAAGGAGAAAGGGAGGTGGAGGAGGAGGAGGAGGAGGAGGAGGAGGAGAGGGAGGGAGGAGGTGGCCCTTTCCAGATGAGTGTGGAATCAGCTGTGGCAGTAGTGATTGTTATCTGTCCATGTAGGTGTGTGTGCGTGTGTGTGTGGACAGAGAGAAGGATGATGAGGCAGAGAGATAGCCATGCCTCCAGCTCTCCCCTCGTCTCTCTGGAGTCTCTAGCTGCCCTCCGAGAGCAGCTCACCCAAACACACACACAAACACACGCGCACACACACACACACAGAGGCCAGCGCCGTTGGCACCATGTCATGTCCACAACACACTGACTCCATAGCACACAGGTCTGATCAGATATACCCCCCCCCCCCCCTCACACACCACACACACACACACACACACACACACACACACACACACACACACACACACACACACACACACAGAGATAGCAAGAGAGGGGAGTAAATAGCTGTGTACAAAATGTCTTCATCACGAACGGGAAACAGGGACCTTTTTTGTAACTCCTCTCATCCGTCGCCTGACTGAGTTATCCCAATTAAAAAAACGGCACAATCAAAGGGGAGGTAGAAAAAAAGACGACAAGCAAGCGGAACGCTTAAGGGGGGGGGGGGGGGGGGGGGGGGGGCAATAAAAAAAGTGCGAATGCTGTGGAACTCCTGGTATCAGCGTGCGAGTCCCCTCCCCTAAGCCGGGGGTGTGTTCTCCTGGCGTGCTCCATCAAAAACATCACTCCGCGAATGAGACTCGGACCACTGCGCAAAATTAGCTGTCACCCTCTCCTCAAAATCTTTGTTAATCTCGTTTCCCGGTGTTTGCGGATTTATCAGCACATGCATCAATGTCAGCTCCTCGGTTACCGAGGCGCAGTGCTCGGGAGGAGATATAATTAAAAATGTTTGGGGCGTGGGGCGGACGTGTGTGTGTGTGTGCTGTGTGTGTGTGTGGTGGGGGTGGGCGGGGCGGGGGGGGGTTGAAGCTGTATCTTCTCTCCGTCTCCTGGTGGAGTCTGGGAGGAACACAGGACGCCTGATAACGGACACGGGGACCAGACCACTCCGGGCAGCTCGGGTCAGACGTTGGCGCCGAGACTTTCTGGTCCAGCCGGGAAACTGGGGTCTCATTTTTAACATCCGCTTGATGCGGAGGAAAACACTGACAAACCACGCGCACACACACACACACACACACACACACACACACACACACTCACACACACACACACACACTTCTAAAACGGTCCAATGTGGAACATGTGGCGCAAACAGGCCACTCTTGCGTGTAAATATTTTTTTCCTAAACGAGTCTAAACCGCCTGCGTTTTGACGGTGACGATCAATGAGAGATACGGCGGCGTGATGTCGTACTGCGGCGCGGCGCTTAAAAACTCTTCCAGCGCCCCGAGCGCTTTCATATGGCCCCGGCGTGGGCCTTCCAAACCGTCAGCGCTCCATCCAGCATGTGTCAAAAGAATGACAGGCATTAGCAATTCATCCCCCTCTCCCTCTCTCCGTCCTCTCCCTCTCTCTCTCTCTCTCCTCCAGCCACCTCTGGGACTTGCGATGGTGAGATGTCCTGGAGAGCCGGACCACAGCGCCGGGCCAGGGCGTCTCAACGGTGCGACAGACAGACACATGTTTAATACATCCCGCATAAACACCGCTGTCTCCCCGCCCCCGACCCCCCCCCCCCCCCCCCGCCGCCCCAGAGCTGCTCCTCCCACCTCTCCCAGGGGCCACGGGGAGGCTGGCGTACCTGCTCCCCACGCAAACAGGAGTGTGTGTGTGTGTGTGTGTGTGTGTGTGTGTGCGTGTGTATTTGTGTTTGTGTCAGAGAAAGAGTGGTGGGAGAGAGAGAGAAAGAGAGAGATAGTGGTGGGGGAGGGACAGA
>NC_140256.1:12003450-12020762 GCF_949987555.1 Borostomias antarcticus | reverse complement strand
TGTGTGTGTGTGTGTGTGTGTGTCTGTATGCGTGCGTGTCTGTACATGTGCATGTGTGTGTGTTCTGTATGCGTGCGTGTCTGTACATGTGCATGTGTTGTGTGTGTGTTCTGTATGCGTGTGTGTCTGTACATGTGCGTGTGTGTGTGCGCTTGCTAGTAATGCGTCTGAGGCGTGTTTGTGTGTCAGAGTGTACTTGGCTGTGTGTGTGTGTGTGTGTGTGTGTGTGTGTGTGTGTGTGATGCATGTGGGTTTGTCAGTACATGCGTGTCTCTGGATCACACGCTGTTTGTTCTCTAAACAGGACAGGCAGCCCGAGGTGGAGATGTTGTTGATGTTGATGTTGTTGATGTTGTTCTCCTATGCTTTTTTGGCTGACAAAGAAAGGCTGGCAGAAAAGTGAGACAAAATGAGACCACAATCAATACAGTGCTGGAAGGGGCGTACTTACACACAGATAAACACACACACACGCTTGGATTCACACACACACACACACTTCATTTGCAAATGAATGTTTTTACAATAAGCATAACATTCCATTGTTCACCTAGAGAGACGGGGGAGGGGGGGCGTGGGGGTGATGAGATTCTACACGGCGCTGTTATTAAGACAGGGAATACCACCACAAAATAATGTTCTCTCCCCGCTCTGATCAATGTTTAATTTGGCCTGTGCAGGCGGGCTCTCTTGCCGGGCCCGGCTGGGTCATTATTGGGTTTTTATTGACAGCGGGCCGCCCCCGCGGGAGGCTGTTTAGAAGAGATTTAACCCCAGAGCGAGCCCCGGCCTCCGCCTGCCTTTGACTGTGTCAAGTGCGCTGGGTTTGGAAGTGGGTGAGAGGGGCGGCGGCCTCCCACCTGGAGCCCCACGCAGGGCCTCGGTTACCGGCGCCGGGCAGCCGGCGACCCCCGGACCAGACCTCTCCTGCAGCGAGGGTCGGCCCACCCTGCCCGCCCTCCCCCCCCGCCCCCCCATCACCTCACCACGCCCTCTAGACACACCCCTACGGGTAGTTCGTATAGAACACACACACACACTACAGTATAGCCCCGAAGACCAGCATCACCACATCAGAGAAAAATATAAAATTGCCTTGTGCCGCCGCGCACGGCCACACGCACACACACACACACACACACACACACACACATACACACACATACACACACACACACACACACACACACACACTCACACACACACATATATCCCTGCTCCTGCTAGGGGGAGAATATGGGGAGAATTGATGAGAAATGGGGGAGGGGGGAGAGAGAAGGTGAGAGAGAGAAAGAGAGAGAGAGGGTGAGAGAGAGAGGGAGGGTGAGAGAGAGAGAAAGGGTGAGAGACAGAGACAGAGAGAGAGAGAGAGAGAGTCTACAGCGTAGCGCCATGCGACGCGGCGCGGGAAAGGAGGGAAGCCCGTTTTTGAAAAAGACATCAATCCGGCTAAAAAAAGAGCGACATGACAGAAATTAAAGCAGATTCCCGTGTTTGAGTTCTCCTGCTTCCCGGCCCCCTAAAAGCCCTCCATTGCAATTCTGGGCAGATCCAAACCCCCAGGCCTCTGACACACTTCTGAAAACACCAACCCCCCCCCCCCCTCTCCACGGCACGTCTCCAGCGCCGAGCCTAACCGGCTAACAAGAGAGAGGAGGGGGTGGGGGAGAGGAGGGGGGTGGGGGGAGGAGGGAGGGGGAGGAGGGGGGGGAGAAGGAAAAGGAGGTGTCGTGGGGGGCATGGACCTTATTTTTTATTAAAGACTATTTCTAATGAAATGCCGTTAGTCTCTTTTTTTTGTGCCTGTGTGTGTGTGTGTGTGTGTGTGTGCGTGTGTGTGTGTGTGTGTACCGTAGCAGCAGGGGGCAAAGGGGGCAGAAGAGGGGGTGAAAACATTCTGAAGCAATGCTACAGAGAAAAGAAAACAAACAGGAAAAATATGGAATGAGGAGGGGAGAGAGAGAGAGAGAGATAAGTAGACAGAGAGAGAGAGAGAGAGAGAGAGAGAATAAGACAGAAAGAGAGATAAGAAGACAGAGAGAGAAATAGAGAGACAGAGGGAGAGAGAGAGGGAGAGAGAAATAGACAGAGAGAGAAGTAGACAGAGAGGGAAAGAGAGAGAGAAATAGAGAGAGGGAGAGAGTGGGAGAGAGAGAGATAGAGAGAGGGAGAGGAAGAGAGAGGAAGAGAGAGGGAGAGAAAGAGAGAGACAGGGAGAGGGAGAGAGAGGGAGGGAGAGAGAGACAGAGGTTTGGATGCTGCAGTGTTGCAGAAGGTTATTCAGTTCACTGTCAGTGTCAGGACCTCTGGTTCAACTCTCTCTACCCTCTCCTCTCTCCTCTCTACCCTCTCCTCTCTCCTCTCTCCCCTCTCCCCTCTCCTCTCTCCCCTCTCCTCTCTCCCCTCTCCTCTCTACCCTCTCCTCTCTACCCTCTCCTCTCTCCTCTCTACCCTCTCCTCTCTCCTCTCTACCCTCTCCTCTCTCCTCTCTACCCTCTCCTCTCTACCCTCTCCTCTCTACCCTCTCCTCTCTACCCTCTCCACCCTCTCCTCTCTACCCTCTCCTCTCCACCCTCTCCTCTCTACCCTCTCCCCTCTCCTCTCTACCCTCTCGTCTCTCCTCTCTCCCCTCTACCCTCTCCTCTCTACCCTCTCCTCTCTCCCCCCTCTCCTCTCTCCCCTCTCCTCTCTCCCCTCTCCTCTCTCCCCCCTCCTCTCCACCCTCTCCTCTCTACCCTCTCCCCTCTCCTCTCTACCCTCTCGTCTCTCCTCTCTACCCTCTCCTCTCTCCCCTCTCCTCCTCCCTGCCCTCCCTCCGTGTCACAGAACTGGTGCTCAAGCTAATCATGATAGCAGCATGTTCCGCTGGATACACACGGCCCCTTCCCACACACACACACACACACACACACACATCCCACACCTACTGAACCACCCCTACTGTAAACAGTTTGTTGACTGTACCTCAAAACTGAGCCACAACCCCCCCCCCCCCCGTATTTGAAATGGTAAGTCAGGACAGCTGAACACTTCCTGTCAGGGTGCCCCTCTCTCTCTCTCTCTCTCTACCTCACTCTCACCTCTTCTCTCTCTTCTCTCTCCGGTTCCCTCCCCTATCGTCCTCCTCCTCGTCTCTCTCCCTCTCTCTCCCTCCCTCTCTCTCCCTCTCTGCTTCAGGATCCAGTCTTGACAGGGCCAGGAGGTAATGATACAGCTGCCATGATGCAACAAGCCGGCCTGTCGACTGTCAAGAATTGAAATCATGAAGGAATAAGCTGTCATTAAGAGGGCCTCTCCCAGTAGTGGAGCTGTCAGATGCCTGCCTTCTGCTGCCTGCCTGCCTGCCTGCCTCCCCCCTCCTCTCCTCTCCTCTCCTCTCCTCCCTCCCCCTCCTCCCGTCCCTCCTCTCCCGACGCCTCGCCCCTCCATCTCTCCATCCCCGTCTCCCCCCTCTCTCCCCAGGAGCTTGTCCTCCTCCTCCTCCTCCCTCTCCCTCACCTCCCCTGAAACTCTCCTCTCCTCTCCGGCCAAACGACAACTTCTCCACTGACCCTGTCTCAACCCCCCCCCCCCCCCTACACCCACCTCTCTCTCTGGCTGCGCTGCAGCTGGGGTGTGTTGGAGCACACACACGCACACACACACACACTCACACACTCACACACTCACACACTCACACACTCACACACTCACACACACACACACTCACACACACACACACACACACACACACACACACACACACACACACACACACTCCTCTCTCCTGTCACTTCACAGCCAGGCTCTGGGAATAGCACCACTTCCACACTCTTCCTCTTCCTCCCCCCCCCCCCCCCCCTCCTCCCCAAACCCACACCTCGACAATGCTCCCAACTCCCCACAACACAATGACTCACCCCGGCGCGTGACTGTGTGTGTGTGTGTGTGTGTGTGTGTGTGTGTGTGTGTGTGGGTAGCGATAGCATGGCCTCATCTGTGATCAAGGTGGTTACTCATCATAGTGCCGGGGGTTGGGGGGAGCAGTGGCAGGTGGTAGATTGTGTGTGTGTGTGCATGTGTGTGTGAGTCTGTGAGATAGTCGGCGAGAGCAGGTCTGCCCTCTGATTCACCCTAGTGTCTGTGTCTGTGTGTGTGTGTGTGTGTGTGTGTGTGTGTCTGCACTAGGGGGTGGGAGACGTCTGGGGTCTGATTAGGCAAAGCTATCAGCAAAGCTTTTCCCACAATTCCCGGATTGGCAGCAGAGATCCCACTGGACAGCTGGAGAGGATGAGTGTGGCTTCAAAGGAGCATGGGTAGAGAGGTTTTCACATGCACTCCATGAGATCTGCCGCCATCAGTCTGCAAGCCTGTGTGTGTGTGTGTGTGTGTGGGTGTGTGTACATGCATGTGTGTGTGTGTGTGTGTGTGTGTGTGTGTGGGTGTGTGTGCGTGGTCCCTCCCAGAACACACCGCGGTTGATCCGTGGACTTGAGCAGTGATGTCCCCCTGTGACATCAGACTCCACACGCGTCGCCAGGCAACAGCAGGGACTCAGGAACCAAGACCCGACCAGGACCCGTTCAACGCTAACCGCGTCAGCCTGGTCGCCAGTCAGGTTCACCGCACGCCCCCCCCCCCCCACACGCTCAGACCCCCGCCGATCCCTCGCCTCCGTCAGCGTCCACCGTCAAGACGCCGGGGAAACGAATCCGCCGTAATTAACAGCAGCGGCTCCGCTGCGTCCGTCGTGTTCGACGCCGAACGTCGGCGTCGGGAGAATCGGCGGATTTCTGACGGTGGGACCGTCGTCGACGGCCGAGGCGGAGCCGAGACGTTTGCCGGCATCGGGGGCCCCGCTCAGGCTGCGGCCTGAGTCGGCTGGCCTTCCTGTTTAAATGGCGGCGTGATGATGTGTCAGGGGCGCCGGGGGTACGGGGCCTTGTTTAGCGTGATGAACGGGCAACGCCACACGCTCGCTGTTCTCCATATCTCGCCTGTCACTCCGACTCCCAGGAACACAGCTCACTTGCAAATCTAATAACAACCAGACCTACTGTTACGCGCGCGCACACACACACACACACACACACACACACACACACACACACACACACACACACACACACACACACACACACACACACACACACACACACGTTTCTCACATCTCCGCCTGCTCTGGTGGTGGTTGTAGGGGGGAGGGGGGGGGCTTAGCTGGCTACGTTAGTGCTAGTCTTTATGACATTTAGATGGAGGGAGTGAGAGAGTAAGGAAGACAGAGAGAGAGAGAGAGAGAGAGAGAGGGGTGGGGGGGTGGGATCTCCCCTAAGTCAATTTGAGCGGCGGGCCAATGAAATTACCCAGGTAGCACTGGCCAGGTTGACAAATGAGCGCAGAGAGAGAGATGTGGATGAAAATCACTCAGCGGTGAGCGCAGCTTCCACCTTACTACAAACACACACACACACACACACACACACACACACACACACACACTCACTCACACACACACGCACCACCCAGGAGGACACAGAGAGAAGAAATGAGTATCTAAATTGCAGTTTTATGACAACACACACACACACATGCACACAAGCACGCACGCACGCACACACACAAACACACACACACACACACACAGACAATGGGACCGCAGAGAGGTGTGTGTGTGGATGTGAGCCAGTGTAGGAGTGTGTGTCTGGTTCCACTAACAAGGCCTCCGCACTCCCCAGCGTGTGTGGCCTAGATACCCCGGCTAGAGAGACCAGCGGGGAGGTAGACTCCTCAGAGACCAGGCCTGCTCGTCTACTAGCCCAGCCTACTTCTACCACCTTCTCCACTCCAGACACAGAAAAGTGGAGCATCACTAAGAGAACAACAACAACAGAGAGAACAAAAACGTCAACAAGGGGAACAGCGCTGTGCTTCACCTGCTGCAGCCCTGGTGTCTGGGGTGCCCCACCTGCAGGGCCCAGGCAGGGGTGCCTCCACACACACACAGAGAAGGGGGGGTGGGGTTAGAGAGGGGAATATGTTTTTGCCTTTAGAGATGTGTAAGTGTTTTGTTGTGTGTGTGTGTGTGGTGGGGGTGGTTGTGAGGGAGCAAGAGAGAGAGAGAGAACGAGAGTGAGAGAGAGAGGCAGTGTGTGTGTGTGTGTGTGTGTGTGTGTGTCTGTGTGTGTGTGCGTCTGTGTGTGTGTGTGTGTGTGTGTGTGTGTGTGTGTGCGTCTGTGTGTGTGTCTGTGTGTGTGTGTGTGTGTGTGTGTGTGTGTGTGTGTGTGTGTGTGTGTGTGTGTGCGTCTGTGTGTGTGTCTGTGTGTGTGTGTGCGTGTGAGTGTGTGAGTGTGTGTGAGTGTGTGTGTGTGTGTGTGTGTGCGTGTGTGTGTATGTGTGTTCCGTGCTCTGCAGTGCTAATCAGGAACCCAGAGACGTGGAGGAGCAGCAGACCGGGGGGCTGACCTGCAGCCATGACTCCACATGAGAGAAGAGATCACAGCCAGACAGCCCACTGCTGCACACACACACACACACACACACGTACAGACAGAGAGAGAGAGAGAGAGAGAGAGCGAGAGAGAAGAAATAAAGAAACCTAAACGCGCCCCCTAAGACGCGCCCAACCTCTTGCAGTGCAGACCAGTGTTGATTAAGGGGGGCATGATTAAACTGAATGCCCTCCGTGTGACCCCGGTGTGACCCCGCCCTCCCCCCGCCCCCCCAAGCTGGTCCTACCTCCATGGCGCGGGCGATGAAGGGGATCTGCGTCCCGGAGTCCAGGTCGTCGTTGATGATGAGGCGGCGGGCCCACTGACCGGCGCGGACCACCCCGCTGCCCTGGACCAGCACCAGCAGCTTGGCCCGGTTGGTCAGCGCGTCCGGGCTCAGGTAGATGAAGCTCTGGGGCTCGTCATCGCCGGCGTCCACCTGCACAGGGGGGAGGAGTTTACCCCGGTTATATCAGCGCCCCCCAGCTTTACAAAGAGAGAGAGAGAGAGGGGGAGAGAGAGAGAGGGGGGGAGAGAGAGAGAGAGAGAGAGAGAGAGAGAGAGAGAGGAACACACTTTAACTAACAGATGACTTTTAGATTACCATGCTTTCTTCTACTTGCCATAGTCAAGAGAGAGAAAGAGACACAGAGAGAGAAAGGGAGAGATGGAGAGCGAGTGTGTAACTTATTATTAGATAATTATACTTCACTTGCCAGAGCCATGTTGGCTGAATGGACTTTTGGGAGCTGCCCCTGTGACCTCCTTCAAACCTGGCGGCAGGCGGAGAAGTTCCAAAGCACCACGACTGTTTTCTGGACTTTAACACTGCCAACATTCTGCCATAATAATAGAGGTATGTGCCATTGTGGTTGTGTGTGTATGTGTGTGTGGTTGTGTGTGGTTGTGCGTGCATGCATGCATGCGTGTGTGTGTGTGTGTGTCCTATCCACGGCCCCTGCACCGCGTCCCTCCCGGCATGTCTAAAGGAATCTCTAAGGAGACACGCACTGTCCATAAAAGCCAGGGGGGGCAGCTGCAGGAGCCTCATCCAGGAGGACAAAGGGCAGAGAGAGTCTCATCCTTTCTTCTCTTTCATTCTCTCCTTCCCCTTTTCTGAACTTGGCTCTGGATAATCCGCTTAGAATCTGCGGTCACAAGTTCAACTCGACGCAGGTGGACGGGCCCGCCGGTACCACACACACACACGTACACACACACACGCACACACGCACACACGCACACACGCACACACAAGCACAAACACGCACACGTAAACACACACACACACAGACCCACATACACACACACACACACAGCAGAATAAAAATCAATTTTCCATGGGAGTAATGAGATAGATCCGGAAGGCAGATAGAGCAGTGGTGTTGATCCTAGCCAGGCCATTTATGAACACCGTTAGTGCTCCAATTCAACACCGCTCCTAACATCCCAATAAACACCGCCTGAGTAACGAGCACAACAAAAACAAAAACAAAGACAACCCCCCCCCCCACACAAATAAAGGAGATCAGGCCTGTGTTGAGTGGAGGAATGCGCGCAGATGGGGAGAATAACTTCTGATACGAACGCAAAGTCCCCCTGAGCATCTCTGAACCCCCCCCCCCCCCCCCCCGAAAAAAACAACAACTGTTACAGCCATTTTCGTTGAATATTTATGGTTTATGTTTTGAGGTATGGCCTTGGATGAGTGATGGTTTTGTGTTATTGTTGTTTGTTTTGTTTCATGTGCCTAATGGCCTTTTGAGTTGGATTCCCGAGGACAGGATAGAGGTCAAGGGGTGTGGCTATATAGGACAAGGGGAAGTGGAATTAGGGGGTCAAGGTGAAAGAGAGGAGTATGGTTCAACACCGTAATTTGACCACACTCTCCGTGTCTGAACATTGGGTTTTGTAAGTTTATTTTTTGGATGAATTTGGAATACTATGGACTATTGGAACAACAAATAAATTTTCTTTGCAATAACTACAGAGCGAGAGAGGTGCGTCATTTAAGCCACGCTCCAAACATTTCTCCCTGGCATGGAACAAATGGACTATGGATAATCGGCACATACAAAGTCAAATTACGACGTATTGAATGACGACATTTGGATTTCTGGAACTTGGATTATTGGAAAGGAAAAAGAGCTTATGTTTGGAACCATCCGTGAGTATATTACAGCCTATGCCGCTGCGCTCAAAGTGTTTGTTTGGACAACAGGGAAGCGCTGGGTTCAACCCTGAAGAACTTTGAAACCCAAATGTTGATCGCGCCCTAAAAGTGCTAAATAAGTAAAGAAACTATGGAGCAACAGGGTGAAACGGGTGAGATGGTGGTAGAAAGAGAAAAAGAACTTTATAAACGAATGGCAACGCGGCGAGGGAAGTTGGGTGTTCTCACTCGTAAATGCAACGAAATAAATGCGCTTATGGAGGCTAATCAGCCCAACACAAATGAACTGGTAAAACAACACGCTGATATTTTTAATGAGTACCTAGCTGAGTTTATGGAATTGCAAGTGACTGTCCAGTCTTTATTGCCCGAAGATGAAAAAGAGTTCGACCATAACGACTGGTACGAACCTAAACTGTTGCGTTTCAAGCAGTTCCTACGTGATGTTAAATTTTGGTTTAATGCTGATAAGGTAGAATCTGAACCCGAGAAAGAGGAGAAAGAATTGCAGCACCAAAAGGATGTTGTCACTGAATCTGAAATAAGCCCACTTGATAGCGTTTCACAGACTTCAGTAAAAGCCGCGAGTAAATCCTCTAGCCAGCGCAGTAAAGCGTCTGCTGCGCTCTCCGAAGCCCGAGTTCAACGCGCCATACTAGAGGCGCAACAAGGAACACTGGATGCGCAACTGGAGTTAGACATGGAGGAAACGCGAATAAAAGCAAAAAAAGAAAAACTTAAAATGCAGACTAAGTTAGCTGAGGCTGAAGCTAAAATAAAAGTGCTGTCGGAGTCTCAGTTTTTACGCACGGAAATGGGTAGCCGCGCAAGTTCATCAACTGAGTATATTGTTCCAACGACAGCAAAAAAGGTTCAAACCAAGGAAATAATTAACCCTGACCAAAATATCTCTAAGACCTCCACATTTCAGGTTGAATCAGAGGTGCAAAGCATAACCCCATTCCAAACCGATAGGCGTGTCCAACGCGCAATGGAAACCGAGACTCCAAGGGTCGATTCTCTTGCTGATGTCATGACAAGGCAAAATGAAATTACAAAACTGCTGGTGAAACAAAGTTTAATGTCTCAACTTCCACAAAGAGAAATCCCCGTCTTTCATGGTGACCCACTGCAGTTCAGATCTTTCATTAAAGCCATTGAACAAACCATTGAAACCAAAACGGAGGATATGCAGCAAAGGCTGTACTACTTGGAACAATACACCTCAGGAGAACCAAGGAAGCTCGTGCGCAGTTGTCTTCACATGCCACCAGGTGTAGGATACAAGGAAGCCAAGGAACAACTGGAATGGCATTTTGGAAATGAAATGAAAATCACATCTGCTTTTATGGACAAGGCAATGAGTTGGCCTGCTATTAAGGCAGAGGATGCATCTGGTTTAAGGTCGTATGCAATCTTTCTGAAAAGCTGCTACAACACAATGCAGGAGATGGACTGTGTAAAAGATCTTGAAGCACCCTCCAATATGAGGATCATTGTGTCAAAGCTACCTTTTAAGTTTCGTGAAAGATGGAGATCAATAGCCTGTGGCATTCATGACAAGCACAATAAGAGAGCCACATTTGAGGATGTACTTGCTTTTATTGACAAACAGTCTCGAATCATGCTGGATCCAATCTTTGGAGAAATCCACTGTTCATTGACCAAAGCCTCAGACTCAAAAGTGCAACACAAAGCATTTTCAAAATCTACCAGCAGGGGGAGCAGTTTTGCTACAGCTGTTTCACTAACGTCAATGGCTGAGCAAGAAAAGGTGCAACCACATCACAACAAGCAAGCCTCACCTGCAATCAGTAGTTCAAGTGCCTTCACAAAGCCCTGCTTGTTTTGTAACAGAAACCATCCGATGGAGGTATGCGAAGCATTTCAAACCAAATCAAATAATGAGAAGGTGGAGTTCTTGAAAACTAAAGGAATATGTTTTGGGTGCTTAGAGAAAGGGCACATGAGTAGGAGTTGTCAGAAGCGTATGACTTGTGATGTATGTAAACAAAAACATCCTACAATGTTGCATATAACAAAGGAGAACCAAAGAAAAGCATCTGATGCTCTTGTCTCTATGGCAACTCGTAGTTATACTGGGGCCGGAATCAAAGAGTGCGCGCTGGCAATCGTGCCTGTCAAAGTTAAATTGGAAAAAGGAACGAAGCACATTCAAACATATGCTTTCCTAGACCCAGGGAGCTCAGCAACATTTTGCACTGAGGAGTTGTCCATGCAGCTTCATGCCCCTGGTAAAAGGACAGATATACTTTTAAAGACAATGGGTCAAGAAAAGGCAATATCCAGTTATAGAATTTCCGGTATGGAAGTAGCTGCATTAGACAGTGACACGTTTCTCAAGCTGCCTGATATTTATACGCAAAAATCAATCCCAGTAACACATGACAATATTCCAAAAGAAAAGGATTTAAGAAAATGGTCTTACCTTGAGGAGATTGAGTTGACACCAATTGATGCAAGCATTGGGCTACTAATAGGAGTCAATGCTCCAAGAGCTTTAGAACCCTGGAAAATAATTAACAGTGTAGGTAGTGGACCATATGCTGTCAAAACTCTTCTTGGGTGGGTTATCAATGGCCCACTTGGCATTGAGGAAAGTGGAAATGGCAGTGACTCTACTGTTCAAGTCAACAGAATATCCATTGCCAGCTTGGAAAACCTGTTAATACAACAGTACAATCAAGACTTCACGGAACAGCATTATGGAGAAAAGAATGAATTGTCACAGGATGATCAGCAGTTTTTGAAAATAGTGTCTGAGTCAGCTGAACTTAAAGATGGTCACTATCACTTGAAACTCCCCTTTCGTAACAGCAATGTGACCATGCCCAACAACAAGAACGCAGCACATCAAAGAGCTCAACACCTACTGAGAAGGTTTGGGAAAGATAAAGTGTTCTATGATGAATATAAAACCTTCATGGATGATGTCATGGAAAAAGGGTATGCTGAAGTCATACCTCAGAGTGAGCTGCAGCTTGAAACTGGTAGGGTGTGGTACGTGCCACATCATGGAGTCTACCACCCACGTAAAAAGACTCTCCGTGTGGTGTTCGACTGTGCAGCAGCGTATGGTGGAACATCGTTGAATAAAGAACTGCTCCAAGGCCCTGATCTGACAAATACATTACTTGGCGTATTGTTACGCTTTCGTCAAGGCCCTGTGGCATTTATCACTGACATAGAGGGAATGTTCCATCAGGTCCGGGTAGCAAGGGAAGACATCAACTTCTTACGCTTTCTCTGGTGGCCGAATGGAGACACCTCTAGGGAACTCGTAGAGCACAGGATGCTTGTGCATATCTTTGGTGCTGTATCATCACCTAGCTGTGCAACCTTTGCTTTGCTGAAAACAGCAGATGACAATCAAGCGGAGTACCTAGAGGAAGTCACAAACACCATAAGGCAAAACTTCTATGTTGATGACTGCCTGAAAGCAGTGGGAAGTGTGGAGAAGGCTACCTTTTTGTATCCGCAGCTCACAGAAGTATGCTCAAAAGGTGGCTTCCATCTAAACAAATGGATCAGTAATGACCGTGCTGTCCTCTCTACCATTCCTGTAGAGGATAGAGCAAAGGACGTGAGAACTCTGGATCTGAGCAAGGAGCAGCTACCAAGGGAAAGAGCCCTTGGTGCTCAGTGGGATGTTGAAAGAGATGCGTTTACGTTCAGCATAGCAACCAAGGCTCACCAGACAACCAGGAGGGGCATTCTGTCCATTGTGTGTTCGATTTATGATCCTTTGGGCTTTTTGTCTCCCATCATTCTGGTTGCAAAGCAGATCTTGCAAAACTTATGCAAGCTGAAACTGAGCTGGGATGAGAAAATCCCTCATGATGTAGCTCAAACATGGGAAAGATGGCTTGGCTCGCTGTACCTACTGGACACTTTCAGCATTAACAGAAGCACTCTTCCCAGAGGTTTTGGTGACATCACATCTGCACAGTTGCACCACTTTTGTGATGCTAGTGAGATAGGCTATGGCGCCGTATCCTACCTTCAGCTCACAAACAACAAGGGTGAAGTCTGTGTCTCTTTTGCCTTTGGAAAGGCCAGAGTAGCACCCCTGAAGGCTACTACCATCCCCAGAATGGAGCTGGCGGCAGCAGTCTTAGCTGTGCGACTAGACCACATGCTGAAAACCGAGCTGCAGATCTTGTTAGCGAATTCCACTTTCTGGACAGACAGCATGACAGTTCTGCAGTACATTGCGAACACAAGTAAAAGATTTAAGACATATGTAGCTAACCGGATCTCAGTCATTCACTCTCTCTCAAAAGTAGAACATTGGAGGTACATCTCCTCAAAGGAGAACCCAGCTGATGCAGCTTCACGCGGCCTATCAGCCAAGATTTTCCTCCTGTACAAAACCTGGATCAATGGGCCAGAGTTCCTTCACAACCATTCACAATGGCCAGGAACACTTGGGGAAATGAACGTGGTCTCAAACGATGACCCCGAAGTAAAGGTGGTGGAAACATCTGTACATGTCACTTCTGTTCAGCCAGTAGAGACTTGTCCCACCAGCAAGCTGCTTTTGTACTTTTCCCGGTGGACAGACCTAAAAAGAGCAGTGGCATGGATTTTGAGGATCAAGAAAACACTTAAACAAAGGTGTGATGATAAGAAAAAGACAAGTAGTTCATGTTCTGATGTCAAATCCAAAATCCCAAAGACAGAGTTAATTTACCAACTGTCAGTGGAAGATCTTAATAGTGCTGAAAAGGCAATCATCAGCTTCGTGCAAAAGCAACATTTTTGTGAGGAGATATCCTATCTGGGCAATGGAAAGACCATAAAGAAATCTAGTCATCTCCTCAAGTTGGATCCTGTGATGATTGACGGCATCCTGAGAGTAGGCGGTCGGTTGAGCAAGTCCGCATTACCGGAAGAAGCAAAGCATCCTGCCATCCTGCCAAAGAGCAGTAACATCTCGGAGCTCATTCTCTGCTATGTACATGAGAAAGTTGGTCATAGTGGGAGAAATCATATGCTTTCTACTCTCCGGAGGCATTTTTGGATTCCTCATGCCAATGCATTGGCTAGAAAAGTAATCAAAGAATGCATGATATGCCGCAGACAACTTCAAAAACCTGGAGAACAGAAGATGTCTGACCTCCCACCTGACAGACTTTCGACAGACCTCCCTCCGTTCACTCTGGTCGGCATGGATTACTTCGGACCTATCGACGTAAAAAGAGGAAGGGGGACTGTTAAAAGGTATGGTGTCATATTCACGTGCCTAACGTGCCGTGCTGTCCATCTTGAAGTAGCCCATACACTGGACACAGATTCCTGTATAAACGCAATAAGAAGGTTTACGTGTAGAAGGGGTCAGGTCAAGCAAATAAGGTCAGATAATGGAACAAACTTTGTGGGGGCAAGCCGCGAGTTGAAACAAGCACTACAAAACTTGAACCAAAACAAACTACAGAACACACTTACACAGGATGGAATAAAATGGACCTTTAACCCGCCTCATGGAGCTCATCATGGTGGAGTCTGGGAACGTCTTATTCAACAGACTAAAAGAATCCTCTGTTCTATCACCAAACAACAAGTGGTTGATGATGAAACCCTCAGTACAATACTGTGTGAAGTCGAGGCAATTCTGAACGACAGACCAATAACACCATCCAGTGATGACCCAAATGATCTCGAGGCACTAACGCCAAATCACCTTCTACTGTTAAAAGGGAAGCCCACTCTAGCACCTGGTCTGTTTGACAAACATGACACTTATGGAAGACGACGCTGGAAACAAGTCCAATATATCAGCGATCTGTTTTGGAAGAGATGGGCGAAAGAATACCTCCCTATAATGCAACAGCGTCAGAAATGGAACAAGCCCCGCCGAAGCTTCCTGGTTGGGGACCTAGTCCTTATAGTCGATGAGTCTACCCCCAGGAACTCATGGTCTCTGGGACGCATTATAGAGACTATGAAGGATCATAAGGGGTTTGTGCGTAGAGTACGTGTTAGGACACAAAGAAATGAGCTCGAAAGGCCTGTTACTAAGATATGCCTTTTGATTGAAGCCGAGTAGGACAACTTTGAGGTCCTGTATGGCAGAATGTAATTGGAGGCTGAATATTGTAAATTGTACATTTAAATTGACATTGAAATGATGGACTTTAACTATCATGGGCTTTATGCCCGAAGAGTTGTTTTTTTTTTGAGTTTTTGATGGACACTTTATTTTTGGACTCTTGCGGACACACATACAAGCGTACATACATGCGCACACAAACGCATATGCCTACACGCAAGGAGAACGGACATTCGAAAAGACATGTAAATGTGAAATGTGATAATTTTGCAATGGCTGATGTATGAAATTGGTAATTATTTGTTTTACAAAAATTAGGGGCCGGAATGTTACAGCCATTTTCGTTGAATATTTATGGTTTATGTTTTGAGGTATGGCCTTGGATGAGTGATGGTTTTGTGTTATTGTTGTTTGTTTTGTTTCATGTGCCTAATGGCCTTTTGAGTTGGATTCCCGAGGACAGGATAGAGGTCAAGGGGTGTGGCTATATAGGACAAGGGGAAGTGGAATTAGGGGGTCAAGGTGAAAGAGAGGAGTATGGTTCAACACCGTAATTTGACCACACTCTCCGTGTCTGAACATTGGGTTTTGTAAGTTTATTTTTTGGATGAATTTGGAATACTATGGACTATTGGAACAACAAATAAATTTTCTTTGCAATAACTACAGAGCGAGAGAGGTGCGTCATTTAAGCCACGCTCCAAACATTTCTCCCTGGCATGGAACAAATGGACTATGGATAATCGGCACATACAACAACAACAAACAGATTAGGCAACCCGCCTTTCCCTGACTCCTCCAAATGGCGCGTCACAATGCAGTTCATTTGTTGAGGAGACACCTTAGCACAAAAGAAGAGAGAGCGATAGAGAGAGAGGCAGAGAGGTAGGGCTGGAAAAAAGCTGATTCCCCCAATCCCTGTCTTTTTTCACAGGACACTGGGTATCGTAATCGCACTCTGAAGACTGCACCTTCGTGTCAATATTTGCATTAATACCCTCCTTTAATCTTCAAGGGCAGGAATCAAAGGGAGGAATGGCTCTTTTCAGCCGTACTTACGGGGAGGGTCTCTCTCATCAAGTTGCACTTGGTCTCCAGCAGCATGTAAACATACTGGGTAATGATCTGAAATAAACAAACCAGAAACACAACTTCATTAGGATCATCAACGCTGACACAACGCTGGTGGAAAGGTCAATGGGCGTTGGTCACAAATGAATGTTTTAGCACCACAACACAAGCATGGCGGTACAAAGCGAATGCTCCGCTCACGCCGTAGAACGCTGTCTGCTCATTTGTGCAGTGTGTGTGTGTCTGTGTGTCTGTGTGCGTGTGCATGCGTGTGCGTTTGTGCGTCTGTGTGTGTGCGTGTGTGTGAGATAATTGAAAGAGTCTGGAGTGTGCTGTGTGTCTGGATCAGAGCAGAGAGTGGGCAGGGTGCAGTACGCAGCGCTGGGACCCTGAGCCAAAGCAGGAAATCTCCCGTACGAGAGCACAGAGCTGATGTAAGGTCTGTTTATCCCCCCAGCCAGAGCGCTGAGGAACTTGTATACAGAGTCATTTATACAGAGTCATTTCAAACCCCGGGCCAGACGCTTCATGGTTCAGTGACATCAACAACTTTCCCCCCGTTTCTTCTTCCCTCTCCCCTCTCGCCAAATGAGAACATGAGGCCACGTGTACCGCGGGCCCGCCTGCCTCGACACCAGAGAGGCTGAGAGGGATGAGGGTAGGATGACGAGAGGGATGAGGGGAGGAGGACGAGAGAGGGATGAGGGGAGGAGGATGAGAGAGGGATGAGGGGAGGAGGATGAGAGGGATGAGGGGAGGAGGACGAGAGAGGGATGAGGAGGAGGACGAGAGAGGGATGAGGAGAGGAGGACGAGAGAGGGATGAGGGGAGGAGGACGAGAGAGGGATGAGGAGAGGAGGATGAAAGGGATGAGGGGAGGAGGACGAGACAGGGATGAGGGGAGGAGGACGAGGACGCTCGTCCCGCAGATCGTCCGCCGCCGCGTCGCCGTATTACGACGCATTGCGCGTGTTTTCGCCATCGAAAGGGGACCGCAGGGACAGCTGTCGGTGTAAAACTTGTATGTGTCCGCGCAGTCCCACACCCTACGATACCAGGGACAGCTCCGATCTGACTGGCCTCAAACACAACACTCCTCTACATCCACAACATTCACCAGCTCAACCCCAGTCAGGACCAGGAGGGAGGGGCGGATATGATGACACTGTACACGACGTCAGGGGCAAGTTTAATACTGTCAAGTAATAAAAACATGTTCATTTCGTGGACTACTACACATAATAATAATTCCTGATGAACGGAAGGGCTGGTCGTCAGTCTCCTTCAGGCCAAGTCAACGAGGGAGCGGTAATAAAAGTTATAATAATGGCGTGCTCTTTCGCGTTCAAAAAGAAACTCATTGCTAACTTGATTATGGATCCCAAAATGCATTATGAACAAAATGGCGCCACGCGGGATTATTAGCCAATGGCGAGCCGGCGGATGGGAACCAGCTGACCCCGCCAGCGAGAGGCACTGGGGAATGCTAAGAGATATAGAGGCCGCCCACCGCCGCCGCCCGCCGCAC
>NC_140256.1:11980950-11998450 GCF_949987555.1 Borostomias antarcticus | reverse complement strand
TGAATGCCAGAATCTTCTTGGAAACGGTGTAAGTGAAGTTTAAGAAGAAATGCTTCTTAAGAAATTCTTAACAACGTTCGTGAACGAGGCCCAATAATGTTTCATTGGTGTATTTGTGTCCATGTACAGCGGGGTACTTCCAAATGCCCACTAAAGACAATTCTGGGAGATATTAACAGAAAGAACACATCAGCTGACTGAGTGTGAAGGAGGCATTTCAATTTCCCTCTGGCCCCTGAGAAACCCTCCCCCCCACCCACCCCCACACACACATGTACGTACACGTGCGCGCACACACACACACACACACACACACACACACACACACACACACACACACACACACTACATTAGGGCCTGGTACTCGAGCAGAGCATAGCGCTGCATTTCCACATTGTTGTTTAATCACAAGTAGCCTCTGTGACCTGTACCCACTCAAACAACCCCCGTAATTCTCAGGCAGGCAGAAACAAACTACACACACACACACACACACACACACACACACACAAACTCAATCACACGCACACACATTCATACAGTCCATGAAGAGTGAATCATCGAAGCTTTCTCCAAAACATCTCCATATTCCCTCTAGATAAACACAGTACGTCTGCCATATAAGAGTGCGCCTACATCTAAGCTGCGCCCGTAATGGCCGTACCCGGTATTCAACCCCAGCTGTGAGCCTTCGCTTCGCACGGCCGCCATTAAGACATCCTCCGCCTCTTCCCTCCGTCCTCCGCCCGTCCCTGCATTCAGACGGGGCTGAAGTGCAAATTGGACATCTGGTGCTGTGATGCCTGTGACAATGCCGCCGCCATCTCCCCTACACATGGCACCTCCGCTCGCTCCTCATCGCAGACTGGGCCCTCGTGAAAAAAACAGGCTGCGATTGAGAGAGGGTGAGGGAGAAGGAGGGGGGTGGGGTGGGGGGGGGGTCCCTGATGGTGCCATCCTTTTCACATCTCCCAGCGGCAGGCGGAGAGGGCACTGCATCTCCTTGCCCCTCTCTCACAGCCTTCCCGGTGCATTGTGGGTAGAGCGGGCCCTCTCGGGGCGGTTGGCTGATAGAGGGCAGGGGGCGGCTCAGGCGAGGTATTGTCGGGGGGCAACGGCTCTCAAAATGGAGGCTTTATCTCCGCTCACTCCGCTCAAGTAGCACACTCTCTGTTGAACAGGTGAACGGTAGACTAGTCAAAACGCCTCATTCCCAATGAACTAGTCTTCCTTATGGAGACTGACAGACAGCTAGATGCAGTGGCAGGAATATAGCCTGACTATCGCGACGTTGGGTTAGTCTCCTAACAGGAGTATCCAGCAAACAGAAGACAACGTCCCCAAAATGTAATCAACCGATTTTTTTCTGGGACGACTTAAGAACCACCTAAGGGAATTCTGACTCGTTAATATGGTGTAAAAACATGATATTTTACCACAGGGCCGAGCAGAGACCTGGTGAGAGCTAGTTTATAAACCGTGCTGGGACATGACATACAGGTCCAGGTCTGGAGGCCAGCAAGACATCTCTCAAGATCCTGGAGGAGGCGTCAGAACCGGGTCCGCTACCAACAGGTCTTTGGAGGACCGCGAGGGGACTGGATCACTCAGGCCTTCAGAGCCCGGCTGGGTTGTGACGCCCAGCGGTGTTTTCTGGCGCTTAGTATTGATCCAGCAGCCATACAGTATGGATCCCCTGATGGTCTGAATAGAACAGAAATCCACCCGGCTCATCTCTCGTGTTCGGCTCCAGTCACGTCTTCAGTTAGCATGACTGACTGACCGGCTGACTGACTGACTGACTGACCGGCTGACCGGCTGACTGGCTGACTGACCGGCTGACTGACTGACTGACTGACTGACTGACTGACCGGCTGACTGGCTGACTGACCGGCTGACTAACCGGCTGACTGACTGACGGGCTGACTGGCTGGCTGACGGACTGGCTGGCTGGCTGGCTGGCTGACAGAAAAGACACACCTCCGTTCAGATGCTGGCGTTTTTGAAACGCAGAACATTATTAGCATGCGTCCTCCTTGATGAAGGCTCCTTCCCTCGACACATCTGGTGCTCTTCTGATCTGCGGGTTGAGGAAGTTTCGGCGCGCGCCGGGTGCGCTCTGGCTGCTCGTTGCCCAATGTTTACTTGCAGCTTCCTAGATGCTCAGAAATGCATCCTCTGGCAGAAGAAAGGGAGCTTTCACCAAAGCTTTCACTATACTGTAGCTCTCAAAGGAGCTACCTGGATTAGAAAGAAAACACACAGGCAATCCCACAAAAGAGTCAATCGTTGGCTTTGAACTTCAAAGAATGAGCGGAACAATTAAAGAAAAATAGCAGGGATGCAAATTAACGAAGATTACAAAAAGAAAAACAGAAAAACATTTGTCTGATTAGCTTATGCATATTGCATGGGCTGAGACTGGGAGAGAGTGAACAGGAGGCCAACTTGTGTGGCGTCGGTACCATGCATGGGCATAGCAGCGTGCCAGTTAGCAAGTGAAGCCTGGACAACGGACATTCTGACCACTTGGTTCTGTATAGTGTGTCTCCATGATACTCTGTCCTCTGACCGACACCATCCGACACATGCGCGCGCACGCACGCACACGCACACACACACACACACGACCAGAATCCAATTATAGTTATTTAAATTTGAAAGCACAGATACCAGGTACATCAAAATTAAAATCATCATCAAAGTGCTGCCCTTAATAATATAACACAAAAGTCTCTCTCTTTCTCTCTCTCTCTCTCTTTCTCTCTCTCTCTCAATCTCTCTCTTTACGTAACTTATTCTAAATCAGTGGTACATTCCCTTTCTCTTTTGTCTGTCATTAATTAACTGCCTGTGGCGTCCTGAAAAACCTCTGAGCAGAAAGATGGTCTTAGCGAGCAGGACTGGGAGTGGTAATGACTGATGATGGTGATGAAGAGGAGTGTGGTGATGATGATGAGGATGGTGATGATGAAGAGGAGGAGTGTGAGGATGGTGATGATGAAGGAGTGTGGTGATGATGATGATGATGAAGAGGAGGAGTGTGCGGATGGTGATGATGAAGAGGAGGAGTGTGAGGATGGTGATGATGAAGAGGAGGAGTGTGAGGATGGTGATGATGAAGAGGAGTGTGGTGATGATGATGAGGATGATGATGAAGAGGAGGAGTGTGAGGATGGTGATAATGAAAAGGAGTGTGGTGATGAGGATGATGATGATGATGAAGAGGAGGAGTGTGAGGATGGTGATGATGAAGAGGAGGAGTGTGAGGATGATGAAGAGGAGTGTGGTGCTGATGATGATGAAGAGGAGGAGTGTGAGGATGGTGATGATGAAGAGGAGTGTGGTGATGATGATGAGGATGACGATGGTGATGTTGAAGAGGAGGAGTGTGAGGATGGTGATGATGAAGAGGAGCGTGTGAGGGACAGTGATGATGGAGGAGGAGCTGTACCCTACCTCTCCCAGGGCCTCGTAGCGTTTCTGGTTCCAGCGGTGGAGGTCCTCCCTGGCGTTGAACACAAAGGCCTCTCCGGTCGTCGTGTGTCTCAACTGGCCTTCTAATACCACACAAACCACAAATACAGACAGACAGACAGACAGACAGACAGACAGACAGACAGACAGACAGACAGACAGACAGACAGACAGACAGACAGACAGACAGACAGACAGACAGACAGACAGACAGACAGACAGACAGACAGACAGACAGACACGAAGAGGATGAGGAACATGTTGAAGTACTGTTTCAACTGCACTTGTTCAAACCCTCATCCACTTCCACGGTACAGTGCACACAGTTGTGCTTGTTCAACTCAGCAACAGTTCAACTTTGCCTCAATTTCCCCCACTACTTGAATAAAGGCAGCCCTGATCAAACTGCCCAGTGGTTAATGTTGGAAGTAAACCTAATGATGCTTGTTAGGTCTCTGCCTCCATCTGTACATGCTGAAGTAGCTCCGCCTGTCAAAAGAAGCAAACTAGCTTTGACCTTGGGTTCAGAATGAGATGAGGCTTGCCTGAATCCCTCTTCTCTCCCTCTCTCTCTCTCTCTCTCCTCTCTCCCTTCATGCAATTAAAAGCCTTTGGCTGCCGTCCCCCCATCTGGCAGGTACAAGGACCGTGGACACACAGCGCTCTCCCAGTCACGACTCCAGCGGCCTTCTGGGACGTCTGGCAGACCAGTCCTGGACAGCTGGTGTGGCGTAAACTCTCTCCCTCTCCCTCTTATTCCTTCCTTCTATCCTTATCACTCTCCCTCTCTTTCTGTCCTTCCATCTCTCCCTTGCTCTCTTTCTCTCTCTGGCCACCTTCATAGGTCTACCTCTGTATTTCTTCCCAGATCTGAAGACAAGGGAGGCTGGGGGGAGGGGGAGGTGGGGGGGGGGCAGGTACTGAGAGACCACCACAACTGTTCCTCGCACTCCCTTTGAGGCTACGGTTTGGGTGGCGGCCAATAAGCCTTCACTCTGACTGACCCTGGTTCCAGGCCCTCCCACCACCAGCAGCACCGCAACTCCAAAGCTAGAGCGCTATGCCTGGCCGATGGAAGGCAGTGCCCACTTGTGTACCAGAGAGAGAAAGAGAAAGAGAGAGAGAGAGAGAGAGAGAGAGAGAGGAGAGAGAGAGAGAGAGAGAGAGAGAGAGAGAGAGAGAGAGAGAGAGAGAGAGAGAGATGGCACTGCAGTCTTCAATAATGAGCAGAGTTACATTCAAGAGGCTACGCAACAGCCCTGATTGCCTCAACCAGGGAGTAAATCTCCCACAGTTTAAAATGAAGGAATATTAACCGGAAATACATTTTATGCAAATATGGAGAAGCCAGGGGGAGAACTTTTTAACACCTGCGTCTATATGGGATGCCGCAGACTGGATGTTCATTTACCAATACCAATGAAGAGGAAAAGAGAAACTAGAAAAAGCTAATCTTCTGAGAGAGAGCATTGTGGTTCTACAGCTTAACAATTACTCCCTGTGTCTGTTTAATACCTCCAAAATATAGCACTACACAGAATGTAGCTATCTATCCTGCAGTTGACACCGCCAGATAAAGAAGCACTAAACTGGTGTTAAATTAAATTGTGACCTCTAAGGCTGCAAAACGCATAAAAGCTCAAATACTGTAAAGTACACATACTTAACCCAAACTGCCAGGGGGGCTCATACTTTCTCAATTACCGCACTGCCACTGCAGCGCCTTACTGGGAAAAAAAACATCTTTTGGAAGATAAAAGATTGCACGAGCATTTTCATCTCCCTTAAATTACACTATTTTATATCGTCAGGCTAAATCTTTCTTTGCAAACGCGGTGATTATTACAACATCGCGGTTAGCCGTTAGACAACGTGTAGCACTGAAAGGCTGCTCGTCAACACGGGGCGCTAATAGCTGACTGGTGTCTGACTGGAAGATGGGGGTGGGGGGGGGGGGTTGAAAAGGAGCCCACACAAAAGTACCTTGAAGAAATCAATTATGTATTCATGTAAGGGAGAAGAGAGAGCCTCGAACCGCCAACGCCTAACAGGGGGGAAGAGTGGATCTTAATGAAACCCTACACTACATGCAAGGGGTGTGTGTGTGTGTGTGTGAGTGTGTATGTGTGTATGTGAGCAAGAGAGACAGACAGAGAGGAAAGAGGGGGAAGAGAGAGAGAGAGTTCAGCTCCATCGCCTCCACAACACATCCTCTCGGAGGAATACGTTTTTCTAAACTTTTCTCCCCTTTTCTGTCGTAATTAGCATTCTGTTCTCAATCTGGGAGCTTAATTAGGTGTACATAACCTTGGATTCCCTAGTAATGGAAAACCGGAGGGCTACTGTGATGAAGCCATCATCTTCAGTGATTAAGATACCTGCAACAATCGTATACAGCCTCTACCAGATTCACTTCATTACATGGTCAAATTAACTTTTTTTTTTTTTTTACGACACGCTTATAAAGACGTAACCTGGGTGTTGCTCCGAAAAAGCCTCCTAGCCACAGAGGTGGTGAGCAGACTACAGACAAGAGGGAGGGCTGGGTTTTAATAGAAATGATACCCTTCATAAACAGAGGGAGAGAGGGAGGGACAGAGAGAGAGAGAGAAAGAAAGATACTGACTGCCCCTGGCAGCTCTGGCTGGCCAGACCGCCTGTTCTTAAAGGCAGCAAGGTTATGCAAATGCTCCGTCATGCGGATTGCAAGGCTGAGTAGGTTACTGACAGGCTGTGGAATACACAACATGTCCTCTTCTCATGCAGTCACACAGTCACAGAGACCAGAGACAGGGGGAGACAGGGGGGGGGCGGGGACACGGGGGAGACGGTGACAGAGGGAGGCAGAACAGGAGACACCACACCAGGGGAATACTAAGAGCTTTGAACACAGGCCCAGAATCTGGACTGGCAGAACCGACACTCTTATCATATCAGAATGTTCTGACTGAGAGAGTATGATGTCCCGAATGAAGCCAGTGAGTTTTCAAAGTTCATTGTCTGTTAAACTAATGCCAGCAATGTTAACACTTCCAGCAGCTTAGAGAGGTGAAAGGTTGTCTCTGAGAGAGGATGGAGTGCAGAATGAATTTATTTGACACGGTATTTCTGTTTGTACTTTTGGTGCGTCCGTTTGTGGTCGGAGGTGGCAAGTCGCAAGTGGCAAAATACCTACCTCCGACCTGTGTGCATTCGAACTATAGCGAATGATATGATGATGATATGATATGATATTGACGTCAGCCGGCAACTGGGGGCTGAGAAACATATCCGAATTTGCGACGAGGAAGTGTGAGTTCATGCGGCGTTTTATTTAATCATTCCTAGTAGCAAGTCGCAATTTGCCACCTCCCAGTTATAAACGAACGCACCATTTGTCCTTTGGTTTTAGCGACAGATTATGCTTAGTCACTTGTTTAGAAAGGAGATGCACTTGTGAGTTCTGGCGAGTAGTAGTACACTGACTACCTACTGTACGTTAAATGCAATTATTGTAAGTCGCTTTGGATAAAAGCGTCAGCTAAATGACTGTAATGTAATGTAATACTCACGCTCATTGAAGGCATACTCAAAGTCCTCCAGGGTCTTGGGGAAGATGAGGGGAGGCTCGTCCTTCTTCATCAGTTCGTCCAGGTCAATCCTGGACAGCAGATCTGAACCAGGGACACATGGAGGGATACAGTCAGCAGCCAGCAACACTAGTGCTATAGTGAAGGCCAGCCATGGTGCTACTGGCTTTCTCACAAGTGTTGCATGGGGGATGTTTTGATTGTCCCACGGTCTCCAGCTAGACTCCTTTAATGAAAACTACAAAAACAAGGCACCTTGAGCTGTATGAAAATGATGTGACCATAGGCAGAGGACAGGCTAGGACAGGGTGATCTGACCTTTTAGTGCCGTTGTTTTCTCTTTGTCTTCTTGGCCAGCTACCTGGGCCATGGTTATCCACAAAATGAATAGCAGGAAAGGACAGGAACGCGCCAGCATGGATCTCCTGGTACTGTGGATCACTGCGAGTCACTCTAGATAAACACAGTACATGATATTGAAAGTACAGCAGTGAATTAAAGGCCATACAGTTAGACGTCATCAAAGTGGTCTGAGCATCTGGAAAGTGCTAAGCAATAGGCTAATATAGGGCTACTTATTCAATTATTATACACATTTCAATTATCATTAGCCTAGTTCCAATCCAACATGCATTATCCTTCACTCTGCTACTTCAACAAGGTTACTGCTCATTCTAATTATCCTTATCACCTGATTATAGTAGGCTAAAATGTGCACTTCCGACGTTTTACGGCTGGTATGACTGCCAGCATTTCAGACGCTTACGTCTGGTTACATCAGCGGATTGGATGTTTTGGAAGCAGAATCATGAGATTTGCTCACTCAAACACTAGCAGCAACACTGTAGCCCACAGAGCTATTGAACAGGGTGCACGTGTGTTTGTGTGTGTGGACTTGTAGCCTAGTTAGTGCTGGTCCAGCAGTTGCCTTGTACAAAAACATCCTACTTGACATGCCTTTTTCAGCAAAGGTAAACTCGAAAAGAAGAGAGAGGCTATCATCAGAGTCCAGACACAGCTAGGATATTTATTCGACTCCTACCATAGGAGCAGGGATGTGGGCATGCACTCAACAAGTAAAGGAAACCGAACTGTGCCTTCATGAGACGTTCGTCCCAGTCAAGTGCATGTCGCGAAAGAGCGCCGGTGGCCCACAGCTTTGTTCACAATCATGCGTTTTTGCTTGAAGCACATACCATCACTACATGCGACTGTCTGTCCAGTATCCTTTAGCTTCCTTGGTTTTTATGGAACAGGAAGAAATCACGACGAAGAAAACCAGGACGCTTCCGGGTTACCGAGACAACCGACTGGAAAGAATATTTAAAGAGACAGGCACACAATGTAGCTTCAACGCCAGACCGCCCGTGAACCGATTGTCACCAGCAAGACATGCATTAAAATGACGAGCCTTTCCAGTCTTTGAAATCAAACACTGATAACTACAACATGAAAGGTTATGACACATTTGCTCTGTGAAGTAGATATTGTATCACGTTGCTCTGATTTATTCATGCAACTGAAATGGAGAACTGTGAATCCTAGAGCATTGAATAATAAGCTCTCCACAGAAATGTGAAGTGTTTATGTAGGCCTGTGCTTAATGTCACTCTTCATCCTGTTTAAATCCAACAGTATTCTATGAAGAATTCAATTGAGATGTTTTTTTAATGCCAGCTTCATTTGAGTGATGTCTGAGAACAATGAGCACTTGTGGATATGTTATGTGTTTGTTTGGGAGATAAAATAATCTAAACAGTCCTCCCAAACTAGCAGTTTATTTACACTGTATAAACATTAGACACTTACAAATCCTGCTCTTATTAATCAGATGTATATTGGGACTTTTTTTTTTTTGAGGGGGTCAGCTTTATTTGTCACATAGGCCCTACTACATCATACAGGTACAACGAGTAGTGAAATGGTCTTCTGTCAGCTCCTAGATCATCACACATGAAGCAATATAGGCAAAAGGGAAACAGTGTGTTATGTATCTAGGCACAAGATACAAAGTACACATATGTACATGAAGGGATGGGGTGCTGGGAGTGGGGTTGTGTAGTAGATATGTAGGATATTTATAGCAGGCGGTTATTCGGGTGACTGGGATCCTTCCGGATTTTCCTGGTTCTGCACGGCCTTGTGCATGTCCTGGAGAGGCGGGAGAACCTCCCCTGTGATACGTTCTGTGGACCGTATATCTCTCTGCAGGGTCTCCCTATCTGGGGAGACACTCGGAACCTCCTCAGACGCCTGAGGTGGAACAGCCTCTGCCTTGACTTCCTCACCATCTTTTTGGAGTAAAAATGCTCACAATATTCCTATGATCACATCCATTAAGCAATGTAGTTTAGGAAAGAACACGTCTTTCAGTTGGAACATAATATCCCCCACAAAGGTAACGCAGAGCTCACAGTTCAAGCAGTGCTGTATTTGATTGAAATTATATATAAAGTATGTGACATAAACGCACCGCCAATGTGATAGGAAATTATAAACTCTTAACTTTTATGAAACATTGATGACAAGCTATGCCAAAAATAGATAACGGCAGATGTCTTTGAGTTTCATGTTTAATTCTAATACATTACATTTTGTCTCATCACATGAATAAGAAAATACAGAAAACTTAAAAAAATACATTTTCATCATAAATAACACCCGACAGCATATTCTCAGTGCACACAAGTCTGACTGTTACTACATAGTCTGGCACACACTGTGCTGACCTGCTAAATTCAAAAGGCATTCTTTCTTAAAAACTGAATATTTGAAGCTACTTTTGCGGGAGCAGGGAAAAATATGCTGACACTGGTGATGTCTGTGAACTAGCTGCTTCAAAACTTCGACAACCAACTGTGATCACACAGTCCCTAGAAACACCTCGTCTTAGACAGGCAAACAAACTCTGTGTGCGTAACTACAGTGTGTGGATTTTTACCAAAAAAGATGAAAATATCAATGACATTTACAGTATACACACACACCAAGCACACACACACACACACACACACCAAGCACACACACCAAGCACACACACACACACACACACACACACACACACACACACACACACACACACACACACTCACACACATTCCCAAACACTCCTCCATCATTACTCTCATCCTGTGTAGACTGTGTGGTCTCTGCTAATGGAGAACAGTCTGAGTTGGTCAGTGCTGGTCAGTGCCATTCCTGGGAGGCGGTGGTGACCTCAGAGGGACCTGGTGACCTCAGAGGGACCTGGTGACCTCAGAGGGACCTGGTGACCCAGGGCTGCCGAGTCTGAGGGAAGCTTTCTGCAGCTCCTCCACCAGAACCTTCTCTTCATCATCCAGAACTGTGGCATCCTGCATCTCCCACCTGCAACACACACACACACACACACACACACACACACACACACACACACACACACACACACACACACATACACAGTTGTTACATCTTTTTCCCCTCCTACATCCCCTCATAGTCCCCTTGCTACATGTCACACCCTTGTCATTCTCACAACACACTGCTCTCACCCAGGTTTAACACAGAGGCCAAGTGGAGAATGGCCACATTCACACAGCGCTCTCTCTCACACACCCAGAGAGCACTGTCAGTAAACCTACTATACTGTAGACGTATACTCTGAAGCTCTCATCTGGGAGTGTTTCTTGGTGTCTATCTTTTCATGTATTGTCTGTTTTTGTTGTTGTTTATACTTGTTGTTTATACTAGTGTTTTTTAATTATATTTTGTTTCCATTCTGTAAAGCACCGTGTGTCACATTTGCTCGTATGAACATGCGCTAAAGAAACTTTGACTTAGTTTTAGTGCGTGTCAGAATCAGAGGTCTCTCTGTCAAACCTCAAACAGAAAAGGAGACCGGCTCAGGGCTCCCAAAAGATATTCTGAACCCACCGACACAGTGGAAAATGAGCAAGGATAACAGAGACCCCCCCCCCCCTCTCTCTAGAGCAGCAGAGGCAGAGCAGCTAAGAACTATATGATATGGAGTCATCAAGGACAGGCACATGGAGATTCACCCCTATCAGCCGAGCCCCAAACGCTTGGAGGAGCGACCGGTCAATCAAACGTATCAATCTACAGAGAGAGAAGGAAAGAGAGAGAGAGAGAGAGAATAAGCCACGGGCAGAATCTTTGAACTGCCGTGTCATCCCGTCCAATGAGAACTCTATCCAACTGTAAATGATTGCATTTTCATTGCAATCTCTCTGTCTCCTTTCATTCCCCCCCCACCCGCCCCCACCCCCGGACAGTGTTCTCCATATCTTCAAACGTGGCCATATAGACAGCGTTGTATAATGCGGGGGGAGGTGGGCCCGGGCGATCGCGTGACGCGCCCGCTCGCATACAAAGGTGCGGGGCCGCTCCGTGCGAGTGCTTTGATGGAGTCTTCAGCCTCAGTCATTGTGTGTATCTGGCCCAATCAGACGCCCTCTTTCTCATCCTCTCCCGCACTGTCACCGTGGTAATCACCGTCTATACGGGGAGGATTTGTTTATGTAAATATGTGCGCTTGATGCATGGGTCCCATCGCACATGTCCACACCCTCCTCGCCTGCCTCCGACTCTCCGTCACTCAGGCTGCCTTGCTCTCTCTCTCCCTCCCTCCTTCCCTCCCTCCTTCCCTCCCTCCTTCCCTCCCTCCCTCCCTCTCCATCACAGGACCGGCGGACTGTCCCCTGACAGACAGGCCAATGAGGGGGAGCATGAGGGGGAGGAGAGAGAGAGAAAGAGGTAGGGGGTGAGGGTGGAGGGTGGTGTTAAGTCACCATCGGATCGTGACAACTCTACTAGGAAGACGGCGTGTACCGGGGCTTTATAGGTGTTAATAGGGGCAGTGGGAGTGGGTGGGGGTCGGGGGACAGCAATCTCCCGACTACCGCAGAACACAGTTCAATAAAAATCTAATCACTTCACTTTATCATCTCTGGTCGGCCATGATGCGAAGCCCACAAAAACAAATAATGGAAACATGAAAAACGTCATATTTACAAATGTCACCGACGTGCAAAACGATCAGAGGGAGGGAGGAAGAGATGGACGCGGAGAGGATGGAGGGGAGGGGGGGGGGGGGGGCGGGAGGGAGGTAGGCAGGAAGGAATGCTAAAGGTTTTTCAATGTTTAATTTTCAAATAGGATTAAGCAGAATGACATTTAGCTGAAGGTTACTCTCTCAGCAGACCGAGGCATTGTCTTAGCTGACATTGATATGCAGGAGGCGCCCTGCTTGTCACTGGGACAAACACCCTTGATGAATGAGTAGGCTTTCCACAGGAAGGTGTTAAGTGCAAATCTGTAAGGGAGAGAGAGAGAGAGAAAGAGAGAGAGAAACAGAGAGAGGGAGAGAAAGAGAGGGAGGGAGAGAGGGAAGGAGGGAGGGAAGGAAGGAAGGAGGGAGAGAGAGAGAGAGAGAGAGAGAGATGGATATGCTAGGGGATCTACACGTACGTAGCATACTGTAGAAACACTTGCCATGCACATCAATGCAAGCGTACAGCAGTTTGTGAGAATGATGCACAGTTCCAACGTGGCCATGCTAAAATGCATCCTACCAGATACATACTGTACTGTTTGGTTATGCAAACAAAAATATAAGGCAAACTTGTATCCAATTTCGGCAAATTCAACAAAACAATGCCTTTTAGAACTACATACTAAGTAGGCTTGCTAAGAATACTAAGTAGAGAATAACTTCACAGCATCCTCATTTCAGAAGTTTCCCGGGTGATTTACATCTTAATAAGTGGAGCTTTACCCTTTAATACTTATAGGCTGCACTCATTTCACATGCATTAATACTGTACTTGCTGACTTGGCGGTTCCTCTGAATACAGAATAGGATACACATATTAAGACTCGTATATTTACAGGATTGATGTCACAGGAGATTGTCTCTAAAAAAAAAAAAGATCTGATGTATTACAAATGTAAGCCATCCCAATTGCTGCTGCAGCGATAGAGTGCAATGGCAAAACCTTAATACTGTGGCTACACTTACTTGGAACCAAGTCTTACAAGATAGAGAGAGAGAGAGAGAGAGAGAGGGAGAGAGAGAGAGAGAGAGAGGAAGAGAGAGAGAGAGAGAGAGAGGGTGGGGCAGACAGACAGAGGGGGAGAAAGACAGAGATGGTGGGATCTGTCAGTGATGGGAGTGGTTTCCCTCAGAGTGGCGTGTTTGTGCCAACTCGATCTCTGACAGGTACCTGTGTTTGTTTAAAAGGGTGCCTGTCAAACAAAGAGGGCTGTGGGCAGGAGACACCCAGCTAAATGAGTCTGACACAACGCCCAATCAGAGGCTGCATGCAGGCTAGAGGGCCTTGAGGATCCATCATAACCCAAACTAAATATTTAAAGTGCTAAACTTTCCAAAGGCCAGGCCTTTCCACACACACAAGTGAGACGTGTCGGGGAGAGAGAACGGAGCCAGGCTGGCCTAAGGGGAGATGCACATCTGAACACAGTTGGGCTGGACTGAGCTATGCTGGGCTGGGCTGGGTTGATGGGAGTTGGGTTGGTCAGAGCTGGGCTGGGCTGTGGGGAGTTGGGTTGGTCAGAGCTAGGCTGGGTTGATGGGAGTTGGGCCGGTCAGAGCTAGGCTGGGCTGTGGGGAGTTGGGCCGGTCAGAGCTAGGCTGGGTTGATGGGAGTTGGGCCGGTCAGAGCTAGGCTGGGCTGTGGGGAGTTGGGCCGGTCAGAGCTAGGCTGGGTTGATGGGAGTTGGGTTGGTCAGAGCTAGGCTGGGCTGTGGGGAGTTGGGCCGGTCAGAGCTAGGCTGGGTTGATGGGAGTTGGGTTGGTCAGAGCTAGGCTGGGCTGTGGGGAGTTGGGCCGGTCAGAGCTAGGCTGGGTTGATGGGAGTTGGGTTGGTCAGAGCTAGGCTGGGCTGGGTTGAGGGGAGTTGGGTTGGTCAGAGCTAGGCTGGGTTGATGGGAGTTGGGCCGGTCAGAGCTGGGCTGAGCTGTGGGGAGTTGGGTTGGTCAGAGCTGGGCTGGGCTGTGGGGAGTTGGGTTGGTCAGAGCTGGGCTGGGTTGAGGGGAGTTGGGTTGGTCAGAACTGGGACGTGTCTTGGCTCTTCCCAAGGCCCACTCCAGACTCAACGGTAGAGGTGGAACATCACATCACTTCATATCCCACTCCCTCAGCTGTATGAGCAGCTAGACAGAGTGCAACACCACTGATAGTGTTGGTGACATAATGTGAGAGGTAGAAAGATAAAAAGAGATGAAGAAACCTTGAAGAAAGATAACGAGAGATGAGCAACAGCTCGATGGAAACTGCCCCGTGAACCCGCTTACGTTGGACTAACTGACAAGTTCATAAAGTGGGGCGGAGGTCGTCTCTGAACTCAATTTCCATCGAGAAGTCAAACTCCAATTCAATTTGGATACGCGCCATGAGCCGGAGGGAGATTATAACTGACAAGCATCGGACAGCATGGTGGATCTGATTATTGACAAGACCGAGAGTTGACAGAAGGAATTATACTCCTCCCAGAGTCTCAGCCCAGCCACAGACATCCGTGCTATTGGCAGACCCGCCTTAGCTTCCATCTACAACCTCAGACCCCTAATCCCTGTTATTACAATACAGCCGACCACGCTAGAATAACCCCATTCTACTCTCTGTCCTGTTCTATTTCAACCCATAGAAATGAATTGTATCCCTACGCGTTGCTGGTGTGTCCAATCATACAAGATATCCACCCAGGGTCTATCTATCTCTGTCCATGCTGTGGGGTGTGTCCGGGTCAGTCCTCTTAAGACCTGTCTGGGTCTATCTCTCTATGCAGGGTCCTCCTGTGGTCAGCTGCCTCTCTCTCCCTCCACATAGCAGCCTTCCTCCATTTTCAGGCCAGCTCTGAGGGTCTGAGTGTGTCAGAAAAAGGTCTGGCTTCGTCCGGCGGGGTGATGCCCACCGCCAGGGGGCAGCCAGCCACACAGAGTCTCAGCCCAGCCCGCCCCCCCCCGCCGCCCGCCGAGGCGCACGCCCTCCGACTCGAGGGTCGCCGAGATAGAAGGTAAGCGACAGGCGGGCGTGATCAAAGAGCCGCCGACAGATCCCGGAGCAACCTTTGTTGTGCACGCAGGAATACACACACACACACACACACACACGCACACGCACACGCACACACACACACACACACACACACACACAGGCGTGCACACTCACACACTCACACTCATATTGTACACTCACAAACACACACACACACACACACACATACACACACACACACACACACACACACAATCCATGCCATGCCTCCAAATCCCAGCCGTGATGAGATCAGCACATCAGACAACACGACCGAGACCAAAGGGCCTCCTCCAGAAATAAACCTCTGGCTCCAGGATCTGTCCTCACAGCCCCGATACCCTAATACCCACACTGAGGAGGGATGGAGGGATGCTGGGCGAAGGGAGAGAGAGGGGGATGAGAGAGATAAGTTATGACACATCACTGCAGCAAAGTTCAGGACCTGCAATCACATAACATTTTCCCTGAGAGTTTGGTGTTCAAGAGTTTGATATGAAGACTTTGGTGAAGGTAAAATGTGCAGTAGCAAGAAATGTGCCTCTTTTAATATGAAGGATCAGCTATTAGGCAAAACAGACCAGTCTGGACTCTAGATAACTACTGTGAGCTGCGGTAAAGAATGAGGCGAGGTGACCTGGGGTTCTAGAATGTTCTGCAGGAAGAGTGTCTATGAGTCTTCAGCCTTCTCCAGTCAGTCTGTGTAAATTTGCACAGATTAATTACTGAATAATTAATGCCAGTCACTAATTTAATGGAGACATTTCCATATTAATATGTTTGCCTACTGATTCCACATGTATTTGTATTGCAGACAGGAAGGTAGCAATTATACAGCCAGCTATCTTATCAGCTGTGTTGATATTTCATACATGAATAATGGCTGCTCTAGTGGAAAACTGTGGCCACAAACACACACACACACATGCGCACACACACACACACACACACACATGCACACGCACACGCACACACACACACACACACTGGCAAGTACTGAAGAATTCTATCCAAAAAAACAAACCTCCCCCAAAAAAACAGACTAGTGATCCTCGGAGTCGAGTTGTTGACTAAAAAACAGACCCTCAGAGTTGTCCCCCCCAGTCAGAGTCAGATGAGGCTGGCAGCTGGGCGGCAGCGGGGTGGCAGCAGGGTGGCACCTCTCCTCAGTGTCAGTGTTTGACTCTTGTTAGGGCTTGGCTGGGGCTTGTGTGTGTATGTGTGTGTATGTGTGTGTGTGTGTGTGTGTGTGTGTGTGTGTGTGCGTGTGGCTCCTCAGCACTAAAATAGCACCCCGGGAAGAGGAGCGGCTGGAGCTCAAGACCTCTTCACTTTGAGCGAAATCATTACCCCTCAGTCAGTCAGCCGCCACACACTGTACCTCTCCAGCCCCCCCCCCCCCACACACACACACACACACTGTCTCTCAGCCTCTGGCTCCACAGCTATCAATTAGCTCTCTACAGGAACCAGCCCAGACCCCCCCCCCCCCCCCCCCCCCCAAAGAAAAAGATAGCAGGTCTACTGGACACCCTCTGGGCAGGTCGCGTATCAAGGTGTATGAACACAATGTTTTTATGTTGTTTTAACAGGCGTATCAGTGACGGTGGGAGCCCCCCCTGTAGACAGGCGGTAACGAGCGAGCAGCAGACACCTGCTCAGGGCAGCAGCCAGCCAGCCTTCAGGTCCCGGGGATCAAACAGCTCCACACCAGCAATCTGTCTCCCCCCCCCCATCAGGACAGGCCACCGCCCAGAGGACAGCAGAGACAGAGGGATGACAGCTCTTCCTTTACTGTCACGGCCCTGTGCGCACACGCGCGCGCACACACACACACACACACACACACGCACGCACAAACACACGCCTGCCCCTGGTACACCAACACAAATCCACAAGTACTGTGTAGTTTATACTGTAGTGACAGAGACCTCAACCCAGCCCCTGTTCCCAAACAGGTCCTCCAGTACCGTCTATATATACATAAAACATCACCAGGCCCATGAATTAATGAACAAAGATCATCCTGATAAAAAGGCACCAACTTTAGCTTTTCCCCAAACCCACACATGGCGAACGTGCTCACTCACTCTCTCTTTCTTTCTCCCTCTCTCTCTTCTTCCAGCCGCATGCAGAAGAACAAAAACAGATTCATCCTGATTTCACCTAGATATGCTCCCAGGAAATAGGCCATCACTTATTCAGCAGCCTTTCTTTGTCAGTCGTGCATATATCAACTATAAAACACACCATGTTGTACACTGAGGATTTGAGAGAATTGACTGACATAAAGCCAGCTCCGAGACATTGATATGGCAAAACTTTATTCAAACCGACACAAGATCATCTCCATGCACAACATTAATAGTAGATTCGGTTCTTCTGGGCGAATGAGCCGGCG
>NC_140256.1:11965950-11975950 GCF_949987555.1 Borostomias antarcticus | reverse complement strand
GCAAAGTTTGCCAGGGTCTAATATGCTGACGATGGCCATAGGGGTTCATTACAGGAGCGCAGGCTGCTGTCGACAGCTCCGCTTTCACCTCTGATCCCCGCTAATTTGATTTGGGGCTGCGATTGTTGGGGTGGGGGGGTGGATGGTCGTGTGGCGAGAGCCCGGCTAACCTCAGGCTCGAAACCGAAGACAGAGACATACGTGGGCGTTGGTCTCTCTTCATCGTACACGTCTAATCTGTCCTGAGGCAGGCCAACAGAGGGCCAGGCCTATTCATATCCCCCTTATTTATATTTCATCGTATGGGATTTCATAGGTGTGATGGTGGTGTGTGTGTGTGTGTGTGTGTGTGTGTGTGTGGGGGGGGTGTTCTGCTTGCTGTGATTTGGATGATGTCTGTACGATAGCAGATCACGGCTGTGGCTGTGAATGGGCGAAGGAGTCAGGCGTCAGTCAGCCCTTAGTCACCGCTCTGTGGTCACATGTTAGTATTCTTCCCTCATTAGCTTATGATCGACCCCCATATCCCACGGCAGGAGTCAGAACTCTCACATTCTCCTCCCCTCTATACCCCCTCGGTCTCCTTTAAATCTCTTCCCCCTCTCTCTCTCTCTCTCTCCCCCTTTCTCTCTGTATTCCTCCATCCCTCATAGCTCTCTCTCTCATTAGGTCAGAGTGTGGTGATTTGTCAGAGTGGCGGTGTTGATTAATTGGCCGAAGGCGCCCCTATATTTGGGTCCTGTCAGCGGGGCTCCAGAGCGCCAGGGCCGCCCCGCTGAGCTCCACCACCACCCAGGTGGGCCCATTTGGGCTAAATGAGCTGTGAAGGGTCCCAGCTCAGCCTGCCCGCCCGCCCGCCCCGCTACAAGCCTCCACACACGCACACACACACACACACACACATACACACACACACACACACACACATACACACACAGACGCACACACACATGCAAACATGCAAGCTAAGGAACAGGCACACAAACACACAAGCTAAACACACACACACACACAGCATCCTCACTCTCCCTGCCATGCACCCTTGCGTTCCCACATGATTTGTCACACTCCATCAATAGACAATAAGTTACTGCCACTCTGGCCTGTCAATGGGTCTGTCTTCAGCTGGCCCCCGCTCTTGTGTCTGATAGCCCGGGGGATGGAGATCTGGGCATGTGTGTGTGTGTGTGTGTGTATTGAGAGAGAGAGAGAGAGAAAGAGAGAGATATAGATTATGACACTATGACACTATGCAAGGTCTTAGCAGCCATATAGCCAGGTCCATGAAACCGGCAGGCTGCATGTGTGTGTGTGTGTCTGTGTGCATGCGGGCGTGTGTGTGTGTGGATATGATGTGTGAGTGTGGGTATGTGCCCAGGCTGTGTAGCACCCAGCTAATTGCCTGGCATTGAATGAATAGCATGTGAATACTGTATGTCCACTTTGCAAGATTATTATTTGGTTCCCTTTGACAGAGACCTTGGCAGATAAGACCCCCCCCCCTCCCCCGCCATCCTCTGAGATTCAATCTGATCAGGGCATCAGAGGGTAGATACTGAGTTCTGAAGGTTAGCAAGTCCTGTACAGCCAACAATACAGACTACCACTGACTGACTGACTGCTAACTGTAGAGCGAAGGGAAGACCTGTTTCGGAGTTACGCTCAACACGTCCAAACTCCCACTTGAGAGCCCCCCCCCCCCCCCGGTGGCGTTGCACCAGGCAGGCCAGTGGGCTCCAGACCAGCATAACAAGAACTCTACCATCCCCTATCTGACCAGACTGCTTCATGAAAATGTATAACTTGATACCCCTCCTTTTAAATTATGTCAAGCTTAATTGTTGATTACTGTACTGTATTTTCTACTGTTTATTTGTAGTGTTTTTAAACATTTTAATATGACATATAATTCATCCTGTGTGAACATGATGTAAGTTGTCCTAATAAAACTCAAACTCAAACTCAAACTGTCATTCTAGACAGTTAGCTACTGTAGCCACAATACAGTGTCCTCATTAGCAAGTTATTTCATCAAAACCTGTTATGGTTCGGGCCGGGTCCGCCCCGGCTCACCCCCTGCTCCCAGTCTGGACCCTCGTCCCTGCCCCGGACGCCTGGTTTGCCCCGGACCCCTGGTCCACTCTGCTCGCTCCCGGTCCAGACCCTCTCCCCTGCCCCGGACCCCTGGTTCGCCCTGCTCACCCCCTGCTTTCGGCCTGGATTCCTCACCCTGAGCCCCTGGACCTTCCTGGACCCTGAGCACCTCCTCTCCCTGTGACTGCCCCTGCACTACCCCCAGAGACTTTTGTACACTTTGGTCACTGTCACTTGGTTTTGTTCTGCCTCGTGTGTTTGGTCTTGTGTTCGTTGTCTTGTCTGTTGTCTTGTCTTCTATGTTGGTTTTGTGTCCTCCCTGCTCTAGACACCTGTCCCCTCACTAGTCTCACGTCACTCCAGACCCTCCTCTCCTGGCCCTCTAGTTTCCCCCTCTGGTTTCCTGCCCAGTCCCTTTCCCTGTCCCAGCCTTGTTCCCTGTTCTCCTCCCTTGTGTCCTTGTTCCTCTGTCCTTGTGTTGGTGTCTTGTTGGAATCCCTCCTTGTCCTTGTCTGGGTGATTGTCTGCACCTGTGTCTCGTTATGTCTTGTTGCACACCTGTACATTGTTCCTTGATTGTTCTCCCAGTATATATGCCCTCCTGCTTCCTTTGTTCTCTGTCGGTTCATTGTCAATGTTAGTGTTTCCTCCCAGTGTTCCTCTGTTTGTTTTTTGGACATTAAATCCTTTATTTTGAACCTGTGCTGCCTGCCTTCTGTCTGCTATTGGGTCCTACCTCCACCAGCCACAAACCCTAACAAAAACCCATTTCATCCGACTTCCTTTTCTCTATTCTCTAATCAGGCCGGTGGACATCGATCGATCTGCAAAAGCAGTAGCCATGTTCTTGAAGGAGTGGCGCTGGATAATACCAACGACCAGGCATTACATCGACCCCGTCGCTAATCACCGTCATTGTCCTTCCAGTTGCTTCCTTGCTGCTTCCTGCTTTCGCACAGTGCAGACGCTTTTGCTGCTTGCTCTCGCCTTCGCTTGCATTTTCCTGCTGATATTCTTGCTTTTCATCTGTTAGATACTATGAGCAACAACTCCTGAATACTTATGAATCACTGGGACTGAATTTTTTTGTAGATATAGTTGGGTTATATTTCAACATTTTATAACCTCCTCACGATAACGTGAGCGCGGCAGCGAGATGCCCCCCTTCTCCGAAGAGGACTTCCAGGAATCAATCTGGCGCTCGGCAGCCCCTCGTATCGCCGTTAATAAGCGGTCGTCAGGCCTGTCCGTGCCAGCTGAGGGCCGGCTCACAAAAGTGTCCCGTGTCACCATCGGCGCGCGCGTCAGGTGTGCATGTGTCGAGTTAGAGCAGGCCTCGGAAATCACAGAGCAGCTGTAAATTCTGCGGGCTGAGAAATGTAGTCTTCCCCATGCGTGTCCGGGCCTATCTGTTTACCCTAATTACAAACACCGTACAGGTCATAAAACAGTCTGCCCGCCATCAATTCTGACGCTCCATCCAAGGGATTGCCAGGGCCGCCTATCAGAATCTATGAATCCTTTAAAGAGTGATGATTAGTGTGTGTGTGTGTGTGTGTGTGTATGCTTGTGTGGATGTGGGATCTAAGCGTCATAGCTTAGAAGCTTAGATAAGTCACAGCTAAGACTCAGGTGCCACATGAGGACACCAGCCACGCCGTGAACTCCAGGCAGAAGCTCTGATCGGCTGCGGACGGAGCGAATAGAAAAGTCGGCTTTTGCGGCGCCGCCCCACGGCCCGCGTTTTTTCCTCTCTAAGGCGTCAGGTGATGCGGGCCGGCTGAGGTAAACAGCGAGCGGGGGCATGGACGGTCACGGCGGCCTCCCTCTCGCTCTCAGCGCCTTTTGTCTGCGGCGCACCTGAGCCACAACCCGACACCCGCGCCCGTCCTGCTGACCGGCAGCGGTGAAAGAGCGGAGAGCCGGGGTGAAGCCAGGTGGAAAGAGAGAGAGAAAGAAGTGAATGAGAAATGGAGGGGGGGGGGGTGATGAATCCTGTTGTCTGAGGCCCTTCGCCGCCCTCCGGCACCATGGTACATTTCATCTCTTCACCTTTACGCCTAATTGATGGAGATGAAAATCAATCGTTGAGTGTGTGAGCACTGAGACAGAGTGCTTAGGCGGAGTTATGGGTCTCTCTCTCCCGTGATGGCGTGCGGAGGACGTGGGGGGGAACGGACGCCGCATCATGCTGGCGTGGAGTTATGCTGCCGTCCCGGCGCAGGAGGACTCCCTGCCACGCCATGCTCTTCCCAGAGTGTGTCGGTTGAACGCCGGATAGCGCAACGTAAACAGTCAGACGCACGCATATGAAAACAGACACACACACACACGCACACACACACACACACAGGCATTCTCCTCTCTTCTCTAAACAGACAGGCTGACGCTCTCTCCCGGCTCCACACAGCACAAAGGCACACCTGGAAATCCGGTGCGAGGTGTCAGCCATGGAATTCTGGGAAGGAATGATAATCCATCACCTCGGTAACAGGGAATGTGGTTTCTATTAAAGGGATTACTCCAATACCAAAAACACCCAGAGCACACGGGACGCTAAATTGATTTATGATCTCATAAGCCTGAGACAGTGGTGTTTTTTTTGGGATAAGCAGTGGCTTTGTGTCATACACAATTACCGTTCACTACTTCCTCACCCACGCCTGGTGAATACGACTTCCATTCCCGACACAATGCCGATCGCATCCTGGTCGGGAAGTTCTGTTGATTGATAACCGTGCTCCACGAGGCAGAACTTTGTGTCTCTGTTCTGTGGGCCTGTTTTGATGGCTACGAACCCCGACAGATATCTCAAACCTTCTCCAGACGATGATTTGCTGTTGGTTTACTGGGATTATGCTCCGCTCCTCCATCTTCTGTTTGGGAGAATTGTAACCCTCCCGTCTGTCAAGAACTCGGAGCTTCAAAGCCCTTCTGTCGCAATTGTTGTCTCAGTCATCCATTAGAAAACAAGCCATTTTTAGAGAAAGCCTGTAATTGTAGAAAAGTGTGGTGCAAATGGCTCGGTAACATTACTGTAGGTCTTTCTTCACGGCAGCCCTGTACACGGGCACTGAAAGCTCTCACCAATTGAAGTTCTTTCATCCAGCATAAAAGCTACATCTGTGACCGAGAGGGAATGCTTTCTGTCTCCCTCCCTGTCTCAACGTGAATGCAAGCCCAAAATGCCTGAGTACAGAGGCCAAAAGTGCCTTTTCCTGGAACAAAATCTCTATTTGATGCCAGGTCTAAGAGACTCGCTGAGGTTGTGAAGTTGGATTTTACATTTCCTTTCACAACAGCAGAGTTCATTCTCGTTCAAAGAGTATTCATTCTCCAGCTCCAATAAACAAACCACACAAAGGTTAAACGCAAAGCTTTCTCCCCGTTTCTCTGAGAAAATGTTAAAATCAAAGTTTCTCTACAGCAGAGTGCTGGTACTCTGCCACTTCATGTACCATCTTAGTGGCAGATCAAACACTACCAAGATGTTGCACTGGTATGTTCCATCTCAAGAGTGTGATTCCAAACCACCTCTGCAACGTTCAGCTCCAACTTCTAGACCATCTCCTTCACAGAGAGACCAGACCTGCGTTGGGCGCCACCAAGCCGAGTATTGACCATAAAGACCATAAGGATAGCCTTGACGTCCAAGGGAAGAATTTAATCATACAGTACAAATCTCAAAGATACTGCCTGCTATTTTTTTTATGGCACTTTCCTTCCAAGGCTGCTGTCAACATGTGTGCTGAGGAAAACTTGTTATTCACTCATGGAGATTGACTGGAAATGCAAATGAGGGACCCCAAACTCCCGGGCTTTCAGACACCGATGACGAGACGTCCTCTGACATGTGTCCTGTGTCACATGTGATGGCGTCGGTGTGTGTAGTGTGTGTGTGTATGTGTGTATGTGTGTGTGTGTGTGTGTGTGGCAGCGTTAACAGGCTGCAGATAGTGGCCACAGGGAAATCAAGGAGCACTTTGTCATGCATCCTTAAATGTGTGACACGTCGTCCCGTGAGACTTTGTCTGATTGGTCTGCGAGGCGTCGGAGAGCGACGGGTGACTGACGGCCATGAGGGGATGGGGGGGGGGGGGGGGGGGGGCGTTGGTTGGAGAGGGAGGGAGGGACCAGGGCAAGAGACGCAGGACAGGATGCTGACATCTGTGGACGGCGCCCCTGTCACCAGCAGCCGGAAGAAGTGGCGTCATACTGACACGCAGGGACTAGAGGCATCGGACAGGTCCAATCAGCACGTTCCAGCCCTAATCCTCAGCCAATCAGCAAGCAGCAGATCCGCACCCAGACTAATCGCAACACATATGACTGAAACATAAAGAGGTATGCAAATTATGAAAAAAAAGGAATTGGAGCCATTGGAAGGGGGCACTAGCGAGCGCGGGGGTCACAGACACGACAAGAGGCGGAGGGAAGGAGAGACACCGAAGTCTGTTCACCCCACTTCTGGCTCACATCCTAAAGTTAGCGTTACGCCAGGCGAAAGTCACGAAATTAGGTCGGCCGTGTGATTTCCCAGAAACGGAGAGAGAGAGAGAGAGAGAGAGCTCAACTTCAATGAATCACAAGTGGCTCCGCAAGGAAGCGCACCAATCACAACCCAGCAGGGGGGCCCCGGTTAATTACCAAACATGTCCCTCATATTTACACTGTCTTCATCAGCCCCTGGGACAGTGGGGGGTGGGGGGGGGGTTGTCATACTCCAGGCTCCTGCATCCATTCTGAGGGAGGTGTGCATGCAGAGGGAGAGAAGGTGTTTCCTCCTGCTAATAGATGCTCCCTGCCCCACCACAGACAGGGGGGATTTGCGCTGGCACCGCATTTTTGTCCAATTAATAGATTGCCGGTGTGTTAGCGCACTTTGCATGACAAAGGAGGCAATATTAAACTGCCATTCGTAATGAAAATGCACTTTGCAAATTAAAAAGTGCCGAAACCCAATTTTTTCTACCTCTTTAGGAAATAAACAGTCCTTAACCAATTAAAGCGCATTGTAATAATTCCGTGATTTATTGCAGGTTGTTTAACTTTCAAAACTCGGCTAACCCACATTAAGGTCACAATCCATCACGTCCTGCACGGAGAGTCGTGGAGTAATGGCTGTTGTATTAGCTGCTTTTGATGATAGTATGAAAGAAGTATTAGCACTTGTCAACAAAACTGCTTACAACATAACATTAGCATGCATGAGCTGCGCCGCCTATTCATTATCCTGGCAGCTCCACACAGCCGGTTACAGCCTTATAAAACATTTTGTCGGCCGAGAGCGAACACACACTGTTTGGTTTTGTGATCGAGTGGCGACGCGTAAACCTGGGGCTGCTCCGGCTGCAGAGCAAACACAGTCAACACTGTCTGAGAGACACGGGAGAGAGAGAGAGAGAGAGATACGGAGAGAGAGACAGAGAGAGAGACAGAGAGAGAGAGATATGGAGTGAGAGACAGAGAGAGTGAGAGAGAGATGGGGAGGGGGGACTATTCCATGCATATTTGCTCCTACAACACTTAGACATCATCAGTCTCTGTGTCATTATCTGACCTTATTCATCCACACGGGCAGGGAGAGTGGAGAGAGGGATGGAATAAGGAGGGATGGAGATGGAGGGATGGAATAAGGAGGGATGGAGATGGAGGGATGGAATAAGTGGGAAGTCAACAGGCAACCAGAGGACAGAGAGAGAGAGAGAGAGAGAGGGAGAAGGAGAGAGAGAGAGAGAGAGAGAGAGAAAGAGAGATGTAAACAGAAAGAGAGAGTGAGTCATGGTAGGGTAGAAGGTGGCGGAGACGCGGGGCAGTGACATTTCCCCTTCACAAATGGGCTCTCTGGCCACGGCCGCGGCGCCCCCCCCCCCCCCCCCACCACCACCCCTCCGCCAGCCAAGAATGCACTTAGCCGCAGCAGGGTAAATGAACCAGCCTGTTTTGACTTCTACCGTTACCCTCCAGCCCGATAGCAGGCCGACGGGCAGAGTGGGCCCCCTTTGTTGGAGCTCGGAGAGGCTCCGCCTCCCCGGGCTCTGCTCCGGAGGAGGCCTGATCCTGTACTTTACACTGAGCTGGGGGTAATAAAGTCTGGGTATTCACACCCCCCCCCTATCTCCGAATCCTACACCGGGCACCAGGTACAGCGCGTGCCGGGCGCCTGCCTCTCGGGCTCCTGTTACCCGTCAGCTCTGTCAGGTTCACGGCTGGGTGGTCGGCGCTGAAGAGGTACCGGCCCGGTGTGACCGACACCACGCGCTCAGGACTCCGGCGAACACAGGAGGGAAACCGCAGCCTTTAGAAGTTCCCTTCAGGTGAGAAACATAATCGTCGGTCCGATTGCTCGTTCTGCGGTACCTGGATAAGTGACATAGATCCACGATAACCGACAGATTCCTGGATAAATGACAGCGTATAGCAACTATATGTTGATCAATCAATCAATCAATCAAAGCTTTATTTATATAGCGCATTTCATACCCAGAGGCAACACAATGCGCTTGCGATCAGTGAATGTACTTCCTACAGCCTGTTCAGCTAGTCACTTGGATCCCTCTCAACCCATGTCAGCCCTGTTGTGGTGAACAGTAGTTTAGGCAATCTGTGTATTTATTTATCTGCCTTGCACTCTATTCAATGGTGGTCACATTGTCCTATTGTCTCTAAACACACACAGCGTTTTTTGTTTTTGAGATACCCATACTATAACCACTGTTTCCCCACAGAGAGTATACACCAAATCCTCTCCACACATTATGAACAAACATACTTCTTCTTTACAGCCAACCCCATAATCCCCCTTCTGTTCCTGTGCATTCTCTCTCAATCTCTCTCTCACTCTCACACACACAAACGTGCGCACGCAGTCATTTAGACACGCATGTACAAATAAACAAACGAGGAAGTGTGTATACACGTAGAGGCAACAGACTGAGCAAATTCGTCGGGATCATATTGATCTATCCACCGGGGGCCAGCAGTGCAGTTACAGCGCGTGTCTCTATTGAAGGCGGCCTCTGATCACTCTGTCCCTCAGCTGAGCGCCGTGTTCATATTCAAATCCCGCCCCCCACCTGATTATTCACGTGCGTTTAACTCCCAAACGGGCGCTCGTTACCTCGGCACGCCGCGCCATACGTTGAGCCAAACGGCAGCGTTTTGACACAAGCGGACCGGCGGTGGAGAGAGAGAGGGCCGAATGGTCGTGATAAAAGGAGCCCGCGCTCGCTACATAAATAATGGCGTCCGCCCGAAGCCTTACAGAGCAATCAGCACTGTCACTGTCACCTATGGAGGTGGGGGGCGGGGTCTGTACTGTAGGTGAAAGTCATCACCCATCGCCACACACACACTCACACAAACACACACACACACACACACACAAACACACACAAACAAACAAACAAACAAACAAACATTCTGGACATACACACACACACACAAACAAACATTCTGTACACGCACACACACATTCTGTACACACACATACAAACACAAACAAACAAACAAACAAACACACGCACACTGTACAAAAACACACGTACACACACAAACACAATCACACTGTACAAACAATCACACACACACACACACACACATTCTGAGCTAAATTACAGTACACAGCATGCAGGCAGTGACACTTTAGGCGAGGGAGTTCTATTCTCCCACAAGTACACTGAACGTAGGTGCAGGGAGGAGTCCTACTGTAGCACCAACACCACCGCGTTCACTTACTGTACCATGAAATCTTAGAGTTGGGACAGAGAGACAGTATACTAGATAATTCAAGATAACAACAGACATATTTGATCATTCAGTCACAGGAAGCTGATGAAGTCATTCTTTCAGTGCTGCTGTTAAAGACTGATCAGTGTGAACTACAGCATGTGTAATAACGGGCGTG
>NC_140256.1:11940249-11955249 GCF_949987555.1 Borostomias antarcticus | reverse complement strand
AATCCCCATACATGCAAAAACTATCTGACAGTCTCAAACAAGAACTCGTAGGATAAACATAGAAGAACAAAACTGTACAAATGAAAACTCGGAGGAAGCGGAGCGCCGCTCAGCGCCACCGGCGATGCTGTTGATTTCAGGGAGAACAGAAGCTCTTTTCTGGGTTGAACTGAACGACAGAACCCTGCGGCTCACACTCTCAAACACATTCAACTGTATTACATTAGCATGGCTCCAATATTAAAATAATAACATTTACCTCAACAATAAATGGTTTTGGTTCCAAAATCAATAAGTTCACTCTATAATGCCAGAGCATTATTATAAAATAATAAGCAAGGGGGAGAACATTAGATAAAAATGAGGGCGTCTACACAATATAGATTAAATAATTTCATATGAAATGTCACAGATTCCCATAGGACGTAATCTAGTTCTACCTCTAATGGGATTACTCTGTTTTAGAGATATACTGGAGGTGAGAATTACAGCTGCACTGTGAAACAGGTAAAGGAACAGAAAAGCTTTCAGCCAAGTTTTCACCTGTTCCATTCAGAGCCATTAAGTAGGTAATGCAACCTTTCAAATCCAGGTGCCAGGAGGAGTCTTCTACATTTAATTACCAAGGTTCCAAATGTAATTTCAACAGCTTTATCAAAACTGTTCTTCAGTGAGCACGAGTGTACCCGGCTACTTGTTGTGGGTGAGAACGATAGGCACCCTTCAGAAAACGAAATCTATTAATGTGATGGAAATTATTATTGCGCCCAAAGGACAGAGGACTAAATACTGTTTGGGAATTAATTGATTGATGGACAAATAAATAAATTAATACAATCCTAAAATGTTTGTCTGTGCTTAGTTCATTTTAGTTCACTCTCTCTCTCTCTCTCTCTCTCCCTCTCTCTCTCTCTCTCTCTCTCTCCATTCAGGGTCTGAATCAATACACACTGATTAGATTTTAGGGGGTTACTTGGATCTTTTTGTTTGTTGTGACATCTTCTTCTCGCTTCGTGAGATCCCGGCACTCATGACAAAAGCGCCTCCTCTCCTGGTCCAATCAGAGAACAGAGACGAGGTCTGGAGGAGGAGCCACGGAGGGGGACCATCAAGGCTGCTCTACACTGAGTATCTCTCTAGTTGAGTGTGTGTGTGTATGTGTGTGTGTGTGTGTGTGTGTGTGTGTGTACTTGGGTGTGTCTCAAGGCTGTTCTCCACAGAGTAGGTCATTTTGGACGTGCTTGTGTGTGTGTGTGTGTGTGCGTGTGTGTGTGTGTGTGTGTGTGCGCGCGCACGCCATGTTAGAGCACAAAGCTGTGCTGGTCGGGGAAGGATGAGTGGATCAGAACAGCGTTGTGTCCTGAATGAAAAGCTGATTGATTTCTCCCCACTCTCTGGTCCGTGGGTTTCAGGATGCAGCTGGCATTGTTAGTCCCGTTCTGTCCCCTTCTCCCCTCTCCATTCAGCTGGGGAGATAAAGAACGCCGAGTGGAAAACAGTGCAGTGAAGAGCGATGAAGGTTATATAGGAAACTACTATGTCCACACACACGCACACACACGCGCATGCGCGCATCCCCGGCGTCCGCACCCCAACCCTGCGCCCGACACACACAACACCAACGAAGTGCAGCTTGGATAAAAAAGCCTGGCAGAATCTGATAAGGGCCGCTGGATCTAAACAGGGCCAGAGCATGGGCTTTAATAATAGATGTGGCACGCTAAAAGGTTACTTGAACCGGCGAATTCAAATTTAATTGAGGCTGTGTGCTGAATAATTAATTTCTGCCAGAGAATGTGTGGCACGGTGGACAAGCCAAAGCTGTGCCCAGAGGGGAGGGGGGGGGGGGGACCAGTTAGCGCCGCACGCCACCCCCAGCACCATGATCTGATGAACCCTGTCTGCTTCCCAGAATGCAACACGGGGAATGATGTCATCCATTCCTGGAAAACCACTCCGGGGCGAATAAAGAAATCAGCCTGTGAATGACGAGGGAAAAAAAAACAAAAAAAAACATAGAGGGAAACAAAGATGGCGGCTGGAGTTTTGTTGTCGTTGGGGAACAAAGCGGCATAACAAGGAGCGTTTAGCGTCCATTTTTAACGTCTCCATCGCCCCGGTTTCCCCCATCGTCTGTAGGTATTTCTGTTGGAGGCGTCTGCTCAGATCTGGGCCTTTTAATGCCGACTGCCACAACTCTTTTGAGCTCCACTACAAAAGGGGGCTGGCTGTAAACTTTTCCCCCTGAAGGAGGAGAGTGTTGTTGGGATAGCTCCACTCTGGGGAATCTCTCCGCGCTCCACACGCACAGGCGGGATCTGACGAGGACGCGCTTCTCTCTCTCTCTCGCCCGCCCGCCGACGCGCTCCGCTCCCTTCAACTAGCAAACAAAGAGCTCTCGCGCCGAACCCCGCGTTTCTCTTAGTCATTTCCCCGGGAAAAATATTTGTTTGTGCGTTTGCAAATCACTTGTGTTTCAGTGAGGGACTGTGAGTACGGAGATGATAATGTGCTCCAATGCTTGCATGCCAGTGTGTGTGTGTGTGTGTGTGTGTGTGTGTGCAAATACATGTGTTTGCATGTGTATGAGCTCTTATGAGTAACCACTTAATAGCGATCACTCTATTTTTGAAGTCGTTCTTTTAAACCTGTCAGCCCTATTCCTGCACCCCCCCCCCCCGGGTCCTGGAGGAGCCCCTTCTCCTCTCCTCTCCTCTCCTCTCCTCCTCTCCCTCCCCGGGTGGAGAAAGTAGTCCTTTTCATTGTTGATTTGGCCACTCTCTCCAGTGTGCTGAGCTAGCGGATTGAGGTGATGAGATGCCTCAGTCATAGACATGCTTATCCTTTCACTCCAGCCTGCTCTTATACATAAAATATCAAACATCAGAGGGACAATCTAGTGACCTGCTCTGACCTCCACACGCACACGCCTACACACACACACACACACACACACACACACAAATGTACCCACACGCAAACGTATACACATACACACACACCCACACACACACTCGCAGAGCTCAAGTCTGCTTCCATCCCCCACACGTACGTGCTTTGACTTCTTTCCACCGCCATAACCCTCCCATGATGTATTTGCGACATCTGGCGGCGCTCGCTATATTCTTGGATGCCCGGATACGAAGCGAGAGAGACAGCGAGGGAGCTAGTGTACGTGTGTGTGTACGTGTGTGTGCACGCTTGTGTGCGCGCGTGTGTGCGCGTGAGGGAGAGGAGAGACGAGGAGAGGAGCCTAGAGTCAGGGGGTTGAGCAGAAAGAGTGTGGATGTGTAAAGTTGCGTGTCTTGCGCTATAAGTGCTTTGAATGCTATACCAAAAGGCTTGGATACCCCCTAGTGGGCGGCCTATGGCAGTCTGGCCTGGTGGAATGAGTGGTGGGGGGGGCGATGCGCGCCCACGGATCCATAGGGTGCAGAGGTCACCCTTCTTGAGCTGCAGTGACATCATGACAATGGGACACTCCTAGCGCCTTAGAAACACAAGCTGATCCATTCTGTGGTGTTAAAGCAGCAGGCCTCCCCGTTCCCACACATTCTGCTAGAGGGCCAGACACAGGGCTAGAGAGAGAGAGAGAGAGAGAGAGAGAGAGAGAGAGAGAGAGAGAGAGAGAGAGAGAAGAGAGAGAGAGAGAGAGAGAGAGAGAGAGAGAAAAGCCTGGCTGAGGAGTAAAGTACTGAAGGGTGAATGTGTAGGCCTCACCCCAGCCCTCCCTAGCGCAGCCCCCCCCCCCCACACACACACAGACACACACACACACACACACACACACACACACACACACACACACACACACACACACACACACACACAGACACACACACACCCCTCCAGCCCCCAGCCTTTCTTTCTCTCTTTCAGGGCCTGGATTAAAGAGATGGCTTAATTCAGTCTAATTATCTACCCTCACCCCCCTCCCTCCCGCCTGTCCCCCCCCCCCTCTCTCTCTCTCTCTCTCTCTCTCCATCTCTGCATAGCAGCACATGGATACTAATTAGTTGCTCTGAACTGTATCTGTCACATGAATATGCAGCACCATAACGATAAACAAGATAGACTTTGAAATGTTATCTCAAATGATCCTTTAAAATGTTGTGTTTTTACATGTCGGCCGCGTACTTGAGGATTAGATTGGAGGTAAGAGAGCTCACATGCATTAGAAGTGTTCCACGTGATGCTTCTACCTACAATATCTATCAACAGCATGACTGATGTTATTTATCATGCAATTATCGAACCGCTCGGATAATTGCTAATGCATGGGGGGTAGAGCAGGACATAATTGCCTAAATGGTGGAGTAGCACTCAAAAACAAAACCCAAAGCCTTCACAGAATCGTGGCTGTGTTCCGTAAACAATAGCGTCATATAATTGTATAATCTTAACTGCAAACAATACATTGACTTATAACTCGGTTTGCTTTATGCAATCATGGTGCAATGCCTGCGTCTGCGTGTGTGTGTGCGTGTGCGCGCATTGCATAAGGCGGAATCGCATTAATGAGACCGTACAGTGGTGCTGAAAGTGCTAATTAGTCTCTGGGTTGAGGCTTGGGAAGGCAGGCCGAGGATCCCGGTGACTTTATTCACTGTCTCCTAATCCTTCGCCAGCAGTCCTCACTCACGTAGGGACGGACGGAGTGACTCTCCCTCTTTATCCTGCCTTGTCTGTTTCTCCGGGTGGCGATGATGGTTTCTTCCTCGCTTTGCGCCGATCGTAATAACTTGTGCCTCGGGGCCGAACTGTCCGCCACTTTGACAGCATCATCTGCAGCTGTGCTGTTTGGCCGTCCCTGTCAGCAACCCCCCCCCCCTCCCCCCACACACACCTCTAAATAAGGAAACAAATACATAGATATATAATATGCTCCTCTCTCCTCTTCTCTACTCTGCAGCGATGCAACGCCCCCTGAGGGTACATCCGCCTGTAAATGCTGTCTGACACACACACACACACACACACACAAACACACACACACACACACACACACACACACACTCTCTCTCTCTTTCATACACACACAACACTGTCTCACACACACACACACACACTCTCTCTCTTTCATACACACACAAAACTGTCTCACACACACACACACACACACACACGCACGCACGCACACACAAACAAACACAAACAGTCACAAATACACACATACACAGGCAGCATTCATAACAGTAACTCCCGGTGCATCGACTGTGTATTCTCAGAGTGCTCCATTATAACGTGAAAATGAAAGCGAGGAGGAAGACAAAGAAAAAAAGGAAGGATTTGGCAATGAAGAGAGGAAGAGAGAGGGAGAAATAAAGAAAGAGAGATCGAGAGAGAGAGAGAGAGAGAGAGAGCGAGAGAGCGAGAGAGAGTGAGAGAGAGAAAGAAACAGATAAACATGTAGTCAGAGATGTCTTCGAGGGAGGGGAAGAGAAAATAGTGAGGGTGAGTGATTATCATCAGCACTGTCAGGCCCGAGATGTTGGGTTGAGTAACAGAGAGACAACAACTATATCTCACAGCAGAGAGCAGACGCGCAGCTCCGTACATCACTATCAGCCCAGAGTCACCGCAGCCCTCCTCCACGCTAGGCCTGACACACTCACTTCCAGGCTCACTGCTGCCAGACAGACAGCTAGTCACACACACACACCGGGCTTAAACCCTGAAGACCAAAAACAATCATGTGTGAAACGAATTATGAAAACCGAGTGGTCTTCAAAACTTAAGTGTGAGGATGCCCCCTTTTTCTTTTTCCTTTTGATCAAACTCTCACTTCTTTCTTCACACGAGAACATTATGCCCTCGGTTCCTACAGCAAGAACCTCTGTGGTATTAGTGCCCTCTCATCCTTGGTTCCTCCATCAGAACCTCTGTGGTCTTAGTACCTTCTCATCCTTGGTTCCTCCATCAGAACCTCTGTGGTCTTAGTGCCCTCTCATCCTTGGTTCCTCCATCAGAACCTCTGTGGTCTTAGTACCTTCTCATCCTTGGTTCCTCCATCAAAACCTCTGTGGTCTTAGTACCTTCTCATCCTTGGTTCCTCCATCAGAACCTCTGTGGTCTTAGTACCCTTTCAACCTTGGTTCCTCCATCAGAACCTCTGTGGTCTCACCTTCTCATGCCTCACAAGCCAAGGTGATGGTTCATATGTACTGTACGGTGGGGCAACATCCAAAGACCCCCAATCCTTTTGGCAGAACCTGGAGAAAACTACAGCAAGCCCGACCTCTCAAAGGGAGGGGGTGGGGGGCGCCAGGCTATCAGAACCGGCAGAGGGAGGCGGTGGGGGGCGCCAGGCTATCAGAACCGGGGTAGGGAGGGGGTGGGGGGCGCCAGGCTATCAGAACCGGGGTAGGGAGGGGGTGGGGGGCGCCAGGCTATCAGAACCGGGGGAGGGAGGGGGTGGGGGGCGCCAGGCTCAGAACCGGGGGAGGGAGGGGGTGGGGGGTGCCAGGCTATCAGAACCGGGGGAGGGAGGGGGTGGGGGGCGCCAGGCTATCAGAAGCGGGGGAGGGAGGGGGTGGGGGGCGCCAGGCTATCAGAACCGGGGGAGGGAGGGGGTGGGGGGCGCCAGGCTATCAGAAGCACGCTGGTGGGTGGTAGCCTGGCTGTCCAAGAGGAGGGAAGGATGGAGAGAAAAGGAAGTGGAATAGAGAAGGATAGGGTTTGCCCTCTAACTCCCCTGCCCAGTTCTCGGAGGTGCCTGGAAGGGGAGGGGGGGGGGGGGGGGGGGCTGACCTTGAGAGCAGCGAGGGGTGCAGCCCAGGCCCAGGCCCGGCATACACTGATGTGGAAGGTTCTGGAAGGAGGTGGAGAAGACAGGGGGGGTGGGCACAGACATGAAGACTGATTGGGGATGATTGATTGCTAGGTACAGCTATGGGTCAGGATAGCATAGCCAACCCCCCCCCCCCCCCCCAACCCGCCCTCCACACACACACACACACACACACACACATACACACACACACACACACACACAATTTTCATCATCCCAAGACAAGTTCAAGAGGAGCAGAAGACAGATGAAGGGAATAAAATAATGGAGGGAGCCCTGGACACAGAGGAGGAGAGACAACAATAATCTCACATGTCCTTTTCTAACATTGTCATTGGACCTCTCATGGACTGTCAGGTGGCCAGGTAATATGTCAGGCTGGTCCAAATTACATTCAGTCAGAAGCAGAGGAAAGAGAAGGTTTTCATAATGACACAGGAATACGTCTGACAGAGATGCCGGTCACAGACACAAAGACAGCGTCAACATGTCTCAGAGGGGCAAATTCAATCATACGGACTCCTCTTAACAGTCGTGACAAAGCAAAGATATAGAGAAAACAAAGACAAAACAAAGACGTTTCAAAATAAGAGAGATAGAGGAAGAATCGATTCCAGCAACTGCAATCCACCGCTGCGGACAGATCCAATGTGCCGCTTTCATGTTGATTCTTTCTTTCTCTCTTCTCTCTTTTTCTTTGTGTTCTGTCAAAAACAACTTGGGCTAACATCGCTAGCTGTCACATCAAGGCAATCCCCTGCATCTCGGAGTGGGGGGTGGATTCTACAGTTGGATGGTGCCGGGGAGCTTTCAGAAGCAAACCGTCTTTTACACATGATGGTGCCGAGAGAGAGAGAGATGGCGAGAGAAAGATACTGTTTGAACCCGGGCTCCAGTCCTGGGGAAAACGTCACAAACCAAACGGGATAGTGATAAACGCCGCCGCCGAAGGACTGAGGCTATTGTGTTATAAAGACATGCGACCGTGTTCTCCGAGCCCTGAGGAAATGTTTGGATCTTTTTCTTTTTTTTTTGTTCAAAACAGTCAAATCTCTCACTGCTGGGTTGACGCTCCTTCCTGGAGGCGGGATAACGCATGAACATGGTCAATTATTATCAATTCTCCACCTCAAAAAAGCCAGGCCTACCAGCTGAGCCAGCAACACCGAGTTAAACCTCTACAACTCACAGGTGTCCCACCCCATGGCCTGCAGCTCCATGCAGCCTTTCATACTGTCTAAGTGGACGTGTATCAAAGCTGTCGCTGCTCACACAGCCCAGAGGGGTCTTCTCCTTAGCCGAGACCACTGGGGGATTGTGTTGTAGCTACAGTAATAGCCAACCTCCCCAAACCCCGGGCGAAAGACTTGGCCTCATCCCGGCTGGCTCCCCATACGGTAACGTGAGAGGGGAGAGCGGACGTTAGCGACCGGCGGACCCGTGATTGCTCCGGAGTGCATCGCTTCTGGCCAGAGCCGCTGCCGGGACCGCCGCACGCCGCCTGCTGTGACAGCCGGGGAGATGACAGGCTGGGGGACGGCGCTCTCTGGGGCCCTAGTTTGGGCTCGTGTTTTGTCCCTGCCGCGGACTAGGAGGCTGGGGGGTTGACTGCTAACAAAAGGGCAGCAAAACACACACGGCAGGATGGATGCTAACAAGGACCCAGGAGCAGAGGAGAGGAGGAGAGGAGGAGGAGGAGGAGAGTGGAGAGGTGAAGTAGGGGGCAGAAGGCTTATTCCAGGTGGAGAGTGCACTTGAGACGGCTTCACGACTGTCAAGACAAGTGCACCTCGGTGCATAGCGGAAAGAGCAAAGAGGTGGAGGAAAATACAATTTTCTGTTGAGAGATATGGAATTAATAGATACAATATGAGAGAGAGAGAGAAGAGAGAGAGAGAGCAAACGACTACAAAAAAGAAAAGGTGTTGGGGTGGGACTAAATGAATTCACAAATGGCCTGCTTTAGGACAGGAGTCCAGGGGTCTCGTCACAGAGGTTCAGCGTTGGCAGTTAGAAAGCCCTAACGGCCAGATGCCGGCCATTATATGAGTCAGAGGGTCAGCAGGAAGGAGGGAGCAGGTCACAGCACACAGCAGCAGAGCAGCCTCAGATCTGAACCACTATGCAGGTACATCTACTGAACAGCAGCACAGAGACTACAGTATGTCTCACCTTCATCTGCCCCGTGCTACACATTAACATGTCCAATTGAGTAAGGTCTCATCTACTCCACTTCATAAAGAGGTGGCAGAACGAAGGTGTGTGTGTGCGCGCGTGTGTGTGCGTGCATGTGTGTGTGTGTGTGTGTGTGTGTGGGTGTGCGCATGCATACATGTGTGTATGTGTGTATGTGCGTGTGTGCATGTGTGTGTGTATGCGTGTGTGTGTGTGTGTGTGTGTATGCGTGTGTGTGTATGTGCGTGTGTATGTGCGTGTGTGCGTGTGTGTATGCATGTCTGTGTGTGTGTGTGTGTGTGTGTGTGTATGCGTGTGTTTGTGTGTGTGTGTGTGTGTGTGTGTGTGTGTGTATGTGCGTGTGTGTGTGTGTATGTGTGTATGTGCGTTTGTGTGTGTGTATGTGCGTGTGTATTTGTATAGCGGCTCTGCTACTGCAGCACAGCCAAGGATTCCACAGTTATCCTGATTGGAGGTATGCTGGGAAACCCTGGCGTACGCTGCTGACATGGAGAACATGGAAATGTGGCAGTTGTTTGCTAAATCAGCCCTGTAATTACCTGAAGGGGGCCTTAATTGTGGCATGTTCTGCTCTTAATATCTGTAAATGCTTTAGCAGTTTTGGAAGTGTAATTTATTGGCTAAATCAGAGGGAATTATGGGGAAACAGGAGGCCTGCCAATCAGAGCCAAGGGAAGGGTGTGTGTGTGTGTGTGTGTGTGTGGTGTTGGGGGGGGGGGGGGGGGGTGCAAGTGACAGGATGGGGGGTGACAGCTGGCTTGTTTAGGAGGGTTTAGGAAGCATTCTGCCTGCCTGTGTGTCTCTGTCTGTTCGGGGAACTACAAACACACAGGCATCGCAACAGACAGAGACCAACAACGTTGGGGTAAACTGGAGAGTGAAAAGCACTGTACACAACACAGACATGAAGGAAGTCTCAACAATCTCAATGAAGAGTCATCCATCGTACCGAGACACCTCCTGATGTACAAGATAGTGTGCTCTGTCTGTCAGCCTCCTCTCTCTACTCCTTGCTACTGAGTGAGCCAGTTTGTGTGTGCGTGCGTGCGTGTGTGTATGTGTGTGCGCGCGGGTGTGAGAGAGAGAGGAAAGAGAGAGAGAGCGACAGAGGGGAAAGAGAGAGAGCGAGAGCGAGAGAGAGTCTATCACAATCTCGTCGTCACAGCCCATCTCTAAATCCCAGATTAATGGTGACAGGCAGGAATCCGTCTAATTATCTCTTCCTGGATGCCATGCAAATGGCGGCGTGCTGGGTGAGCTGGCGCTCGGGGTGCAGCGGCGCGGCGGGTCTAACGAGCCTGGCGGCAGGGACACGGGTCCCCGACGAGCACACACACACGCGGCGGCCTGTCATTAGATCAGCCGCGCTCGGGGACCTGTGTTTTCTTTTTAATCAGGCGCAGGGGTGGCTTTGTCACTCCAGTCTCCTAGCTGGGAGGACCCCATTGCAGAGGGGAAGGGATCTCGGCCGCCTACAGAGTGATCTGGGAAAAAATTGGAGTGGTTATCATGACATTGTAATCGTAGACAACGCCAGGAGAGGAGATAGTCAAGCAGTGGTGATGGAGATCTGAGGGAAGGGGTCAGTCCTACCACCAGAGAAAAGGTCACAGTAACCTTGGAATAGAGAAAGTAGTAAGCTTGCAATCCATAAGATAAACAAAAAAGATTGACTCTGACCCTTAAGCTCATTCTCAGGGAGACGAGAGTCGTATATCAGGCATTACTCTACGTATAGAAGCACTGCGCCAGAGGTGAGAGAGCAGAGACAGAGAGATATGACAGAGAGAGAAAGAGAGAGAGAGAGAGAGAGAGAAAGGGAGAGTGTCGCGGCCTGTCTGCCTGCCTGACAGTTGACTCTGTTGGATGTGACTTTCACAGTCTGCTGGCGGTTTGTGTGGAAGCCATCACATCTGTGGCTCGGGGCTTGATTAATGAGCCTCTCAGTCTGTCTGTGCCATGTGTGGAGGGGCCACGGCCTTATCCCAGACATCACTGATTTACTCGCCTTTGGAATATTCGAGACACACAGACGCACACACAGGCGCGCGCCCACGCACATACATACCCACATTCACGCACGCACACACGCACGCTAACACACAGGCACAGAAACATGCAAGTTCTCTCTTTTTCTCCCACACACACACACACACACACAAATAACACACCTGCTTACAGCTAATGAAAACCTCAATACAGTATGTCAGTGCTGTCCAAACTGTGAAATCTCAAAGGAAAAATACCATGTAAAACCAACCAGACAAAAGATGTCTCCCAGCCACGCAAACGCAGTCCCGTCCCGACCTGTCAGTCACACGCAAGGGATCAGACGAGAAGAAAGTAGTCCTTCCTCAATGACACATCACACGGGCCCCTGACTTTCAAAAGTGACAAGTCTTTGAATTTTCTCCCTCACAAGATGGAGACAGGGCCGAGGGTCTGAGCGAGAGGCTCGATGTTCAGCGCAGCACAAACCTCACACCCCCGCAACCATGACAGCCCTGTTCGCCCGCGACGTCGAGTCGAGAGAGCGAACGCCGGAAGCTCGCGGAGACAAACTAGCGTCCCCTTTACAGCAGGTAAATGATCATCGAGCACTGACGACCCCATCCCTCCATCCCTGCACCCCCTCCACCCCTCCCCGGAGCAGGAAGAGAGAGAAACCATTAATCCTCCTCCCGGCCCGGACCGGCCTCCGCGGAGCAAGGAGGAAACATCCTGACATATTTGTTTTTATTTTATTCCCTGTGAAAAAGCCCACCATATGGTTGCGCTCCACGACAGATGGTATTTGCCCACTTCCTGAAAGCTTCGCGTCTATCTCTGCGATTCGAGGAGCTGCGCGGGCGAACGCCACGGACCGCCGTTTCCCCCTCGCGCGCTGCTGGTGCAGCACGAAAGAACAGACAGCGACACGGAAGACGTCCCGTGATCTCACGCTCATTGTTGAGTTCAAATGCGTGAGGCTCTACTGCTCGTCCATCAAGGCTACTCCATCAAAGTGAACCCTTTCAACAAGAAATTCCACCCAAGTCTTGGCGGTTGTGAGAACCCGATTACGGACGGCCTTGACAGATTCAGGCTCAACCGCTCAAGCAGCCTTTTGCCACATGAACTGTTCATCAGACTACAATAATACACTTTATTTGTACAGCCCCTTTCATACAAAAATTCAGCTCAAAGTAAGACCATTGTCAGAGGGTATGGAGGGCTCTTCCCTGTCACATCTCTCTCCAACGAGGACCCACGGTCTGCCCTTCGGTCAGAATCAACCCAGTCATGACAGGATTCCATTCTATTCAACGTGAACCTTGCTCCATCCATGTGTATCAAAAAATCCCATCCAAAGAAAAACATTTGATCTTGAACTTGCGTCTGCCATTGCTCAACGTGAAAGGACCAGTACAGCGATTATGATTAAAAAGCTGATTACACCAGGTGTGGTTTAACAATGCCTAGAGAGAAATAGCTGTCTGCAAATCACTAGACCTACGTTTACTGTGGAAGATTTGAGGCAAGGCTGTGTATTCACACACCAGAATGCGGGAATATGACCTTGATTGTGGGTTCTTCAAACTCCATGTGACTTTGGACTGGAGCTTTTATTCTTATCCATATGAACAATTCCTCCTGAAACAGTGTTCTGTCTGCTGTTTAGAACTGAGGTAGAGCAGGTTTGTCCACAGACACAGCTGTTTGAGAAAGGGGGAACACAATATAATCTCTGATCATCTTTCTGAGCCACTGAGGGTGGGCTAGGCCTCTGTGGCAGACAGACAGACAGACAGACAGACGGAAAGACAGACGGGCAGGAAGACAGACAGACTGCTGGGCAGGCAGACCGAAAGACAGGCAGAAAGACAGACAGGCAGGCAGACAGGCAGACAGACAGACAGACAGACAGGCAGACAGACAGGCAGGCAGGCAGACAGACAGGCAGACAGACAGACAGACAGACAGACAGACAGATAGGCAGACAGACAGGCAGAAAGGGAGGCAGGACAGTGGCCCTGGAGGGCTGGGCTAGGGAGTATTAATCAACCTGTTTCTGCTGAAAAGCTCAATCTGGAGATGATGGATGAGACGGCCGGCTGGCTGAGAGAGCCAAAGTGACAAGTGACAAAGAAGGACACCCACACCTGTATAAATCCACTCTCTCGCGTCAGCCTCACCACGACAGCATCAAGGTAGCAGTGTGTGTGCGTGTGTGTGAGTGTGTGTGTCTGTCTGTGTATGTGTCCGCACTTGTGTGTATGTGCGTGTATGTGCGTGTGTGTGTGCATATGCGTGCATGTGCGTGCACGTGTGTCGGCGTTGTCCTGCTCCCCTAATGAAGCCATTCCATAGTGATTTAACAGGCCTTCTGTAAAAGACTGGCCCCTTAACTCATAGCCCCCTCCATTACAATGTGATATAAACCCAGACACAGTAACTACCCTGACACTGGAACAATATGGAGGCCAGCGGACTGATAGGCTGACTGGTACGGCACACAGAAGGAGAGGGGCTGGACACTGACAGCAACATACATCAACGAGACTAAAGGTTACAGGCGAGTCACACGACAAAAGGTCATGTGTCCATTGGAAGGTCATTTTTGAGTATCTTTCAGCTAGCTATCACCTTTAGTGATAAACCAGTGAAAGAGAGGGCTTAGTGACACACTTGTGTGTCAGGAGAACTGTGACTTATCCCTGTGCAGATTCCACATGCCCTCCAAGAGACATTGTGGAGTTAGGAGGGGCGTGGGTGGGGGGGGGCAGGACAAACTTTCACAGCTTACTATCCACAGCATTTCACAGCATAATATCCAGCAAACTTCCTCTATGAACAACTCAGTCAAACCCAGAGCCAGCTCTAATCCTCCCTAAACCTGCCACGCTCCCCCAACAAAGACATCACTAATGAGGCAAACTAGAGGATCTTGGACGCTTTTTTACTGCGAGATTAGGGTGAATTATATAATATTTACCCCCCCCCCCTCCCTTCTCTCACCATCTTTTTTTCATCCTGTCATCCTCTCTCTCCCTCCCTCTCTCTCTCTCCCTCCCTCTCTCTCTCTCTCTCTCCCTCTCTCTCTCTCTCTCTCTCCCTCTCTCTCTCTTGTACAGTTCGTTCTGCAGTGTTGATGAATAATCTGGGCAGTAATTTGTGTGAGACAGGAGGCCCTGACAGTATCTGTTTTAAACACATGTGCAACAAAGCAGTGCGTGGTGCGAAGAGTGTGCGTGTGTGTGCGTGTGTGTGCGTGTGTGTGTGCTGGCGTGTAGAGCAGACCCAGGGGGGGCGGGGGGACGCGAGTCGGCCACGGAGCCAGGCGGCGCGCGGGGCCCCTCACCCTTATTACGGCGGCCGTCCCCGGGACGCACACTCCGCGCTCTGCCCTTCACCGGAGAGGCGCGGTGCTACGACGGGGACGGGGGGTGATTTGGAACGGGTGTCATGCAGGCGAGAGGTGAGGTGCGGTAGCCCCCGAGCGGCCGGCGGTCTGATAGCTCTCAGGCTGACAGACCCCAGAGAGAGAGAGGGTCTGAGAGCCGTCTCATACGCGTCGCCCACCTGCATAAATATTTATGTCCCGCTGCAGATACAGGCTAGGGGGAGGGGGGAGGAGGGGGGGGGGGGGTGGACTTGAAAAACTTGAGCAGAGCTTCAATCAGGTGACATGAGGATCTAAAGTAGCCCCCCTCCCCCCTCTTCCCCACCTCCCTCTCTCTCTCTCCACGGTAACCCCTTCATGGTTAAGGGCTTTGTGGAGTACAGTACCGGTAGAGCTTTGCCATGGTAGAGCTCACAAAGCTATTGTACATCTATGGAGTTCCTACTGTAAAGCGCGAGAGCAAAGCAGGCAGATGAGACGATCCCTAGTGGCTCTGGGCTGTTTCCACAGTTTGGCCAAAGGGGAAATGTTGAGAAAGACTGAACACTGAAGGTAGACGCATTAAACACACACACACACACACACACACACACTAAGAAGTAGGAACAATCTCTTACATGACAGGGAACAA
>NC_140256.1:11925249-11937749 GCF_949987555.1 Borostomias antarcticus | reverse complement strand
GTGTGTTCGGGAAAAAAATTAGGACGTTTTCGGAAGGACATCTGGCACAGGACAAAGACAATTAGTACATCTCTGCTATTTTAATCACTATTATTACCATTGCTGATTAACAACGGACACAGCAACGGTCCCACTCCCCACAGTCCCAGTTTGATTGGTCCAACAAAAGCAGAAAGCAATCAGCGACAGACAGTTTCTACGGCCGTAGACGGATGCGCGGCACGGCAGCTAACGGCCGGCGCGATGGTCTCCCTTCTCCTATTCCCTGATTGGTTGGCCCCAACAAAAGTAGAAATGAATCAGTTCTGTTTCCGAAATAGCGCGGCGGGAAAGAGGACGAGGATATGTATAGACCAGGAGACGGACGGGGTGGGGGGGGGCGCCTCGGAGTGGTCGGGTGAGGTGTGCAAGGCGCTTTCGGGGGACGGGGGGGAGCGCGCGTGGGAACAGGGGCGCCCCAGCGGGCATCCGCTGCAGATCCATCAGTCAGACCCTGTCATCCCCCCGGCCCGGCCCTCCAGCCCCACCGCCTGCACCCCCGCCCTCCCCCCCTCCGCCCCCCCCCAGCCCCAACCTGCCCGCCCGCCCTTGCCATGACTTTGAGTGGGGAGAGGATGATGCTGGGAGGGGTTACTGTGGAGCCTGTTTGGGGCCTCACCACTACATCTGGACAACAAGCGAGGGAGGACACATGTGCTCATATGAAATCAGACATCTGCTGAAGTAAAAAAAAAAAAAAAAAAAAAGGGGGACAAATGTCAATGGTGGAATGTGTGTGTGGTCAGTGTGTGTAGGAGGCATGTGTGTGTGTGTGTGTGTATGTGTAGGTGGCGTGTGTGTAGGTGGCGTGTGTGTGTGTAGGAGGAGTGTGTGTGTGTGTATAGGTGTGTGTGCATGCGTGTGCGTGTGTGTGTGTGTGTGTGTGTGTAGGAGGCGCATATGTGTGTGTGTGTAAACAGCAGTAGGTGCTATATGTGTGTGTATAGTCGTGTGCGTGCATAGGTGTGCGTGCGCGCGTGTCTGTGTCTCAGGCTGCAGCAGCAGGCTGTGGTGCTAGCCCCCCCCCCCGACCCCCCGCGCCCGTCCCCGCCCCCCACCCAGCCCGGCGGTGGGCCAGCAGCCACCTAATTGCGGTGGAAAGGGAGTGTTTCCCTACCTCATTGACTTGGATGATGTGATAGATTTGCCTCAGGTATTCTGCGCCACCTGGTTTGTGGCAAATCTCCAGAAGCATCAGCCCCATTTTCTGCTCAGTCAGTTCAGCCACAGAGCTCCGCTCCTGCAGCAATACGCTCTCCCTGAGCTCGAACGCACTGGGATACGGGCAAGAGGGAGGGAGGGAGGGAGGGAGGGAGAGAGAGAGAGAGAGAGAGAGAGAGAGAGAGAGAGAGAGAGAGAGTTACACACGGAGAGGTAAAGGCAACAGGAGAAACGGAACGAAGAAGCAGTCGCCGTGAACATCTGCTAAAAAAACATTCCATTTCATTCCTAAGTGAAGCCACTCAACCGAGAAGCAACCAGTTCATATCTGGGCTGCGTTTCGTACACCTGGCAGCACGTAACACTCAATGCGGTGTTATTGCATTCAGAAGAGTATTATATATATTTTCTGAACGTGTGTATATGCTGGTCCGTTGTTCTCGCAGTCTGACATTTTTTGCCTCACAAAGAGAAGAGCCCATGTGGAATTAAAAGGCGCCCGAAAATCACAAACTCGCTCAGGAGATGGAAGCGGAACCGTCGAATTCCGTCAAGGCCAGGATACACAGTGACAAATCGGCCTACAATTCATACCTCGAATAGCGACGACAAAAGGTTCACACTGTGCGCGTGGGTGTGTGTGTGTGTATGTGTGTGTGTATGTGTGTGTGTGTGATAAACCCAGTCTCAAGGTCCCCAGGCATGCTGTCCTGGCCAACCAGACACCCCTCCGTCATTTCCTTGCCCTTCCTCCTCAGATCACCCCAGAACCTCGCCGTCCGTCAAGCCCTCTCCTCCAGACACACTTCCTGTCATTGTTTTTCTCCCTCTTTCACTCTCTCTCCCTCTCTTTCACTCTCTCCCCTTCTCTTTACCTCCCTCTCCCTCCCTCGCTTCTTCTTTGTAATTATAAGATGGCAGAAACAGTGTCGCCTGTCAGGCAGCCTTTGGCGGCTTGACATTGAGAGAGGCGCGGCATCCGCTGGCCGGGCCCCGGGGCCGCGCATCCGTGTCAGCACCTGCGCTTGTATCCTTTCCTGTCCATCACTGTGCAGGTGAAGCAGATGATTGGATTCAGTCAGCGGGGTGATTAATGAGGGCCCCTCTGGATTTGGGACAGCCTATCAATCATGTCATTAGGGCCAATGTGCCCTGAAAGAGGCAGACCTCCGCCAAGGAATAACTGCATTCATCTTCATCTGTGTATGCATCCCGTCAGCCCAGCCAGGGTCACCATGATGGAGAACAATAATCTTCTCCTCTACAAATTACTTTGCAAAGACAAGGTGGGGGTGGAAGGGGTTTGCGGGACGGGACGGGGGGGGGCAACGGTCTGTGTGTGTGTGTGTGTGTGGGTGTGTGTGTGAGTGTGTGTGTGAGTGTGTGTGTGTGTGTATGTGTGTGTGAGTGTGAGTGTGGGGGGCTGTTTTCGGACCCGCGCCCTCCCCCCCCCCCTCTCACTGACGCACCGTACACTGATTGTTTACAACCCAGGCGTCACTTTCCACTGAAGGTTATTTTAATGAATAGTAATGATCTCCCAGAATGACTCAGACAGGTGATACATAATCACTCTCTCACTTTTCCCTCTCAACTCTCTCCACTCCTCCGACCAACCCCCCCCCCCCCAACCTCAACTCTCTCCTCTCCCCCGAAACTCTGCCACAGCCCCCCACCCCCCTCCCCCTGTTCCTGTCACTGGGTAGACGGCATTTCCTGGAACTACTGAGGTAATCTACTCATGTTCTATTCTTTAATCCTCCGTGTGTGTGTGTGGTTTTGTTACTAGGCCAGAGATGATCATTTCATGACCAGGATGGATACACCCAGAGTTGGTCTTGTGTTGGCTCCAGCGGTCAGGGCTACCAGTTCTGGGAATAAGTCATGAAGCGCTGGGTGTCAAAGGTCACAGATATGAGGCAGCTGAAACGCGATTTCCCGTTGGCTCATACCACTTTCCATTCAGACGGTAAGATGTCCATCATTTACCATAAACAATGCACCACGGCACACATTGATCTTGCTCAAATAGGTCTGTATGAAAAATGGCATTTGATCATGTCATCCATCAGTGTCCACGCACTCAATTAAAAAGCATATTCAAATTGCATACTCATTTAATTGTTGTATCACAAATATATTGAATGTCAACTTGCTAAATGCACCATGCATCAACCTGGAACACTTAGATTTTCCCCTTCTATCATCTCTGACCAACCTCTCTTGTTGAGGCTCAATCATTCAAAAAGCATGTATTGGAATTCTGTTCCAGAAGAAGATATTAGTTTAAACATCAGTTGCCAAATGGCTGACGTTTCTTTAATCGATGTCTACGATTCAATCACAGAACCTTTAGTTACTAACGATGATGACGGATTGTGTTGATCTAGAAATTTTCAGGGTGCTCGAAGCACAGCAACGACAACACTGACCCGATATGCTGACCTCTGCCCCCGCGTGTTTGCACCACCGGCGACCTCTCACCTCTCGGAGCAGAGTTTGCGGGCCCTCTGCAGCTGCAGCGACGTCCACTTGGGCCTCCTCTCCTCCAGGGCCTGCAGCACCTTGTGAACGGCGGGCTTGGGGACGCCCCTCTGCTGGCCCATGGCGGCCTGCAGGCACTCGGACAGTAGGGCCAGACGCTCCTTGGCGCCCCGCTCCAGGGCCAGGCCGCCGGAGTGCTGCTCCAGGGCGTCGGGGTCCTCCAGGCACCGGCACAGGCAGCCGAGCAGGGCCCACAGCAGCAGGCCTGCCGAGCGCAGCTGGCGAGCGTGCTGGGTGAGGCGCTTCTCCGCGGCGTGGAAGAGACAGCGCACCGGGAGGGGCAGCGAGGCCACGGCGGAGGGCAGGTTGGTGAAGAGGAAGGACAGCCCCTGGAGGGTCGGGGTGAGCATGCCTGGACGGAGGGGCGGAAGGGTCAAATGAAGATATAATAATAATTAATAATAATAATAATAATAATAATAATAATGGATTTTATTTATATAGCACAATTTAAATTACAGAGAACTCTAAAGGTGCTTTACAGGCAAAGATAAAAACAATCAAATCAATAAGAAAATTAAGGCCAAAGGAATTAAAAGATGCAAAACTGGGAATACGATATTAATTCAAGGCAAGGCAAGTTTATTTGTATAGCACATTTCAGCAACAAGGCAATTCAAAGTGCTTTACATGAGACATTAAAAGCAGCAAAACAAAGTGCAACACATAAAAGGTCATAAAAAACGAAATGCAAAAAAGGACATTTAAAACAAAATGCAGGAAAAATAAAATACAGGAATAAAAGTTACAGTGCAGTGTATGAATTAATAATTATTTGATTTAAAAAGCAGCGGCAAAAAGAAAAGTCTTCAGTCTTGATTTAAAAGATCTGAGAGTTGCATCAGAACTGCAGTATTCTGGAAGTTTGCTCCAGATATGTGGAGCATAAAAACGGAATGCTGCTTCATGTTTTGTTTTAACTTTGGGGACAGAAAGTAGTTTACTGTACAATTACTTCAGTTTTAATTTTGTTTAGTTGAAGAAAGTTCTGGTACATCCAATTATTGATTTGTTCAATGCACTTACTCAGCGCTTATATGGGATAATAGTCCCCTGGTGATATGGTGATATAAATTTGTGTCGTCTGCATAGCTATGGTAGCATATACAGTATTGTTGTTTTTCCATAATTTGTGCTAGTGGGAGCATGTAATTGTTGAACAGAAGAAGCCCCAGAATGGAGCCTTGGGGAACTCCACAGGTCATTTTTGTCCACTCAGATTTGTAATTGCCTATAGACACAAAGTAGTCCCTGTCCTTCAAGTAGGATTCAAACCAGTCTAGCACTGTGCCAGAAATTCCCAGCCAGTTTTCCAGTCGGCATAGTAATATGTTGTGGTCAACCGTGTCGAATGCAGCGAGATCCAGTAATACTAAGACTGAAATTCTGCCATTGTCTGTGTTTAAATGGATGTCATTGAAGACCTTAACAAGAGCAGTCTCAGTGCTGTGGTCAAAATCCTGACTGGAAGACATCAAAACAATTATTTAGTGCCAGGAAGTTGTTCAGCTGTTGAAAAACTGCTTTTTCAATGATTTTACTTAAAAATGGGAGGTTTGATATGGGCCCATAATTGTTCATTTGTGAGGTGTCTAGATTATTCTTTTTTAAGAGTGGCTTGACAACTGCAGTTTTCAGTGTTTGTGGGAACACACCTGAAAGAAGAGATGTGTTTACAATTTGTAGTATATCAGAGGCCATGCAGTTGGATACATTTTTGAAAAAGCCTGTAGGCAGAATATCAAGGCAACAGGAGGAGGATTTCAGATATTGTATAATGTCCTCCAGGGCTTTATCGTTGATCGGATAAAATTGTGTCATGGTATTGATTTTAAGTGGACACTGGGACAACACATATCCTGTACCTGATATGGAGGCACTGACTGCTTGTCTAATTTTCTGAATTTTGTCAGTGAAGAATGAGGCAAATTCATTGCAGACCCTGGTGGATAGGAGTTCAGAGGCTACTGACACAGGAGGGTTTGTTGTTTGACTGAGACCCAAGAGAGGGCAAGTGTGGACGAGAAAGCCTGAGTAAATATTTCACTGGTGTTTTCAGTGATGTACCGTTTTGTGATGACTTCTGTTTGAACATTTGTGTGCATGGAGATAGTACTCTCAATGAAATCACAGGAATGATCAGAGAGTGCAACATCAGACACCTCAATCTTAGAAATATTCAGATGATCAAGTCCAGAGTGTGCCCCTTGTGTGTGGGCTCCGTAACATGCTGAGTCAGTCCATAGTTATCAATGAACCAACACAGTTCTTTAGCCCCTCTGTCCTGGGTTGTTAACATGGATGTTAAAATCACCAACAATAACCACACAGTCAAAGTCAATACAGATAATAGACAGCAGTTCCGTAAAGTCATCAAAAAAGTTTGGACAATATTTAGGTGGCCTGTAGATGTTTAGGAATATGGCTCGAGAAGAGGAATTCAACTGAAGAGCAACATATTCAAAGGAACCAAAATTTCCGTAACACATCTGTTGGAGGGAGTCATTAAACAAAATGGCAACTCCACCTCCTTTCTTATGCACTCTAGCCTCACTCATAAAGCTGAAGTTGGGAGGGGTTGACTTGATAAGAACAGCTCCACTGTTACCTTGGTCTAACCAAGTTTCAGTTAAAAACATGAAACCAAGATTGTGCTTGACAATAAAATCATTGATTAAAAAAGTATTTCCTGGTAGAGACCTGACATTTAATAAAGCTAAATTTAATGTTCTAAAGGTATTATCTGCCCGGTTTTCTGTGATAGCTTGTGGCTGACGAGGAATGGATGCTAAATGTGATAAATTTGCAGAACCAGTTGAGTATTTCCTGTTACTTATTAGATTCACCATTCTTTTTCTATTACCTATCAAGACAGGAATTGAGGCAGATACCACCACATTGGGCCCCAGCTTGTCCTGGAAAGAGTCATGAGTGCCATTAGCCTTGTAGCCTGGACCCACTACATATCAGTTAGAGCTTGCTGTATTTTGTAAACAAGTAGCTGGATGTGCTGTGCCTTTATCAGGCTGGGGAGACAGAGGGTGATTCTGACGCCATCTTGGAGGGGGGATGGGGGCCTGGTCCAGTGACTGGGTGAAGCGGGGAGGGGGCCTGGCGACCCTGGTGGGAGTTGAGGGGAGAGAAAATAGGTGTATGGCGGGGGGTAAGTTTGGTTCCGGCAGTGATCAGCTCTTTCAATTGGTCAGTGAACTCCAAGAGGGGGGAGGAGGGAGAAAGAGTGGCTGGAGACAAGGGTGAGTTGGATGGGGTCTGGGGGGGGGTGAGAGAGGTGGATCCTAACAGGTGGGGGCCAGTGACAGGGGGAGAGTGAGAGACTCCCCCTCTTGGGGGGGGGTGGAAGGGGTGGATCCTCATAGGCGATTGCCAGTGAGGGGGTGTGTGAAGACTCTTCCTCCTGGCTTGGGTGTCTCCTATAATCAAAATTGTGTTGAGGCGGGGGCCGAGGCAACTCTTCTTCAAGGTTTCTGCCATGTTGTGTTATGTCTTGGTGCCTCTTGTCTCTTGTCCTTGGCTGAGGGAACAGATGGATGATGCAGGCAGTAGAACAGGTTAGAGGTAAACAGTTTTTACTCCTGACTTGTTAAGGCAGAGTCCATTTTCCTTAAAAAGATGTCTGCGCTCCCAGAAAAAGTTGACATTCTCAGTGAAGTGCACTGAATGGATGGTACATGCAGTTGACAGCCATGTGTTCAATGCCAACAGTCTGCTGAATCTCTCATCCCCTCTTCTGACTGGTGGTAGAGGACCACTGATAAACACCTCAGCTCTTAGAGAACTGACTGTAAATCAGTTATAAGTCTTTTTTGAGAACTTTTGAGACTGCCGTTTCACAACATCATTTTTCCCTATGATGTTTTTCACAGTTGGATGTGTAGCCCCGATATGCAAGATTCTTCCTGTCATGTCAGAGACCATATCCTTGGGAAAGCAGATATTTTGGTGTTTTTACTGCACATGCTTCTCACATCTTTTACAGTAAAGTCGCCCACAATCAGAGTTTGAGGCCCAGTCATTAGCTTTCCCTGTAGCCTTTTACTTTCTGATTTACTCTCAGTCCTTCCCCTGCTGTGTGAAGATGCGATGTGATCCAGGTCATCAGATGGAGATGCAGGGTTCTGCAACAGTGGGGCAAATTTGTTCTCCAGTTGTACACTTGGTTGTTGGGGAGGTTTGTTGCTGGCTCTGCCTTTTGCAGCTGTCCACGGCTGTGTCCTACCAAGGACAGGGGTTGAAGAGGCACTCCAGTCTCATCACAAATCTTCGGGCGCTTGGCTCTGCCTGTTACCCATCCTCCCATTTCCCTGGGAAATGATTTGCTCTTAGGTTTTGCACCAAGAGAGTTCCAGGGAGGACTACCACGTGTAGATTTATTACCAGTACACAGCTCTCCTGTTTCTTGGTAGTCTTGTTGGTGCTATTTAGCCGTGTATTAGCATGCTCTTGTCCATTGTTTTGAATCCATGGTAAGGTGGTGTCATTCCCAGTTAGTCCAATAGAATATATTGTCCCCCCAAAGTATGCCAGATCTTTGTACTGTAGTGTGCTGCACCCTGCACAACATTTCCATGAGAGCCGGTCTGCGCATGGATGTGGGTCTGCATCCTGAGGAGCACGGAAATGAAGACTCAGACGATGGAGCCTCCTGCCCACTTGCCTCATATGCGAGGCAGATATGTCAGGCAAAACATAGCCGCACATTATTTCACATTATTTGCTTTGCTGTCTCTGCAACCAAATTAAGTTGTCGAATTACACCTTTGTGACCAAAAATATAAATAGGCATTATTATGTTAAATGAAAAGTACGAAAAATAGCCTAATCGGCCTAAACATTCAGCACCATGGACAGCTCTGTTCAAACTAATTTATTTTGGGATGACATGACAAACAAATGCAATGACAAGAGATACAATGACAAAAACAAACGATGCCTGTTTTTTTTTATATTTTCTCCGTTGTTCTCTTTTTCAAATCATTCCACCTCCGTTTGTAGTCCATACTAGCCTATTGCGTTTGGAAACACCAACTGTGCTCACAGACTGGGATAGAAAATCCCAAATATGTTTTTTAACTGTGAGTGTGATGTTTTTTGCTTGTAATTGTGAGGCATACCTGTGGACCTCCAGGATTCCAGTTCGCGCTCGGAAAATTCAATCTTTCTTTTTCTCTCTGCCATTGTCCACATGCATACCGTTGCATGGGCAGTATTTATAGTACTTTACCATATCAGGAGCAAATTGCACTCAGCCCCAACACCGTATGGGCGTGTTTGCGTTAGAATGTCATTAGCCCAATATCTTTAGTGAATAGGTCGTTAAGACGGAGCACACAGCGGCTCATGACACGCAGCTCATGGTTCTATTACCGGCCGCAATCCATTCTTTGTGAATTCGCCCCTACATCTACAAAAAATTCAGTCCCGGTGATTCATAAGTATCCAGGAGCTGCTGCTTCTAACAGAAGAAAAGCAAGAATATCAGCAGGAAAATGCAAGCGAAGGCGAGAGCAAGCAGCAAAAGCAGGAAGACAGAACCCCCCCCCTCCTAACTCAAAGATTATCCAGACAACCATAAATAATTCAAATAACTAAAGAAATAAACTGAACTACCTTAAAGAGCCTACCTTAAAGAACTAACACAGCTAAACCCCTCCTGCAGTCGTCCATCTGGAAACAGCCTGCTGTCTTCACCCCCCCCAGGACTAAGCTCCGCTCTATGGGAGGCCGGGCATTTGGCTCAGCTGCCCCCCCCCCCCACCCTGCCCCCCCCACCCTGCCTTTGGAATGCCCTCCCCGAGGGCACCACAGACTCTGAAGCTTTTAATATGCAATGTGTATACATGTTGTATGTTCTCTCTCTTTTCTTCACAACTTTGGGAATTGTTTTGAGATTGTTTTCACAATGAAAAGTGCTTTAGAAATCAACTGAATTCTTGGGGCTGAGGATGATGGTGTTAAGAGAAGACAGGACCCCCTCCCCTCCCATTCTGATGGAGAAGAGGATAAAAAGAGACACTTATTGTCCCACATGCAGTATGCAGTCCATGTTGGTCTGTGGTAAAACCGTCACTACGGATGGTTCTGGGGTATCAAACATCTCCTTTCATCTCAGTTTCCTGTCATTGCCCGTGTGTGCGCTACAAGGGTTCCAGCAGACTAACCTGTCCCACCAGACCCCCCCCCACCCCCCTCAACCCTGTACGTACCCCTGGCAGCATCCCTGCCCCGGGGCTCCTGGGGGCTGTAGTTCCACTCCTTGGGGACCTTGGCCAGGACGCTGTCCGGGACGTCCCGCATGAACAGAGGTCCGCCAGGCTCCTCGCCGGCCTGCCAGGCCACGGCCATGGAGACCAGCTGGCCCAGGAGGCTGTGGACAGGCTTGGCGAGCGCGGCCCGCACACAGCTGACCAGCGCGGGCACCTGGCGCACTGGGTCTGAGAGAGAAGGGTCAGGGGTCAGGGGTCAGACCAGCTGAGTGAAGTCTGACAATGGAGGAGAGTGAGTAAATGATCAGAAGGAGCCATCGACTGGACTTTAAAGGGACGAGGGAATAAGAGCGGGGAGGAGTGATGTAACCGTTTGGTTACCAGATGTGGCGGGCAGGCATAGCGGAGCGGGGGGAGATCTCGACCAAAAGCAGGTGGCAGGAGGTGTGTAACGACCGCTAGCCTGCCCTGTCCAGGTTAGGGCTTTCTTCGCTGCGCTCTTTAATATCCTGTTCATATCAGGGGCAGGGCAGCAACAGCATGAGGCTGTATGGCGAGCATAAAGTCACAACAGCCCTGGCAGTAAAACAAAAGACTGGGGCCGGGCAGATTTAGTACGGCGTCGAGAGAGCCCAAGTGCGCACAAGGCTCCCCGGGGGACGCCTACAAATCTATGACCCCCAAAAACTCCGGGAAAAAAAAAGAAAACAGAGGGAAAATGATGTAGGTTTTCTGTCTGGCCAGGCAGGCCCTCTGAAGCAGGTGAGCCCCGGAAAAGCTATTTTTCAAAGTCACTCGCTTTTCAAAATTCAGTACCCCGGCTATTGACCATATGATGCTGTAAAGAAAAAAAACTGCCAGATTCAAACAAATCTTGAAGGCAGTGAAACGTCTTGTGTGTACTGCAGGGTGAACTTAGGGCCTGATAGAGGAGGTGTAAATCTGTTATACAGTACAGAGGTGTGCAAGGACCTGGGGATACTAATACTGTAGTTCGTACACCAGCGGAGATGAAGTAGTGAGTGTATTATGGATAGTTGTGTAGCCTTGTCTACACCGCTGGTGTGGAGCCAAATGCTGAACCTGCTGTACCTGCCAAGTTGTAGAGTTGCTCCCAGATGTGTCTGCTCTCCAAGTAGGGCTCCAGGGCCAGCGTCAGGGCCTTGGGGACGCTGTTGAGGGACACGAGCACGTTGAACAGCGCTTCCATGAACTCATCTCCAGCCTCACGATTTGCCGGAGACACTTCAGCTGCACCGTCTTCACAGAAATCTGGAAAGAAATACAGTAGTATTCATTCTTACTCACCGTGATTCATCTGAAATATCAACACAATAGAGCGTGATTCAGAGTCAAGGACTAATAGTGAAACCAAACATTTGTTAAAATGAACCCTGGTATGTTTTTTTTTAATGGTCTCTTGAGTCGGTGGTTCAGGGGTGACCTTGCTCCGCTAATCCCCCACCTTAACACTAGTCCTGACATTAAGCATCGACACTGAGCAGTCCCTAGCTACACACTCAAGTGAGGAGGAGGACAGGAATAAAGCCATGTCGAAATCGGGGGGAAAAAAAAACCTCAAGGCCCTCGTACACATACTCACAGAAAAATGTGAAGGTAAAAAAAAATCTGGCGAACGGTAACAAATGAAGCGAAATGGGAATGGAGAGGAACAAAACACACATATGGTGAATGTAAAAGAGAAATATGTATATTTAGAGAGGTTACAAAACCCCAAGGAAGACTAGTTTTTCACATGGAGGCAGGAAGTAAAGAGGAAGAGGTTTTGACAGAGTGCCCTTGTGGGGGACGGGGCTGTGAGGATGGGCTGGAAGCAGTGATGGGTTGCGGGGGGGGGGGGGGGGGTTTGGACGAGGGCTGTTCAGGATTGGTGGCGTTCCGGCGTTGGCAGCGTTCCAAGTGGCGAGTCTTTTCTGTGGGGGATGACAGGTATTTGAATAGGGGAGCGAACGCAACGCAGCAGTCAATGAAGGGCCCGGGTGATGGAAGGCAGTGGTGTTGTTTGCACTCTGCTTTGACAAATGTTGGACTGTTTTAAAATGACAGGCCCAAATTACCTGACGCATTAAGGGACGTGGGGTCTCTAATATCAGCCGGGCTTAATAACAGGCAGGAAACCCATATCCACTCAAACACTGATGGGAATTGATTTCCTTTCCCTGTCTTTTTTTCTCTCTCTCCTAAACAGCGCGCAGACAAAAAAAAAGTGGTCAAACATCCTTTGACCTACAATCACTCTATTACAGTGCATTATGGGATAACATCAGTGCCTTGTACTCCGTCTGCCTGGTAATTGGTCCTTAAGGAGAGGGCACCGGATCTCACCGTGGCGACCATGGGGGGGTGGGGATTGGGGGGTTGGGGGGGGACTTGTATTAATTTCCACTTGGGGTGCTGAAGAGCATGGCGGGTTAACTAGGCGCCGTTTAATAATGATCCCATTATGGAGCGAGAGATGAGCTATGATAGATAGACTGCTGCTTCATCTTCATCTCTGAGGAGTTTACACTC
>NC_140256.1:11907749-11917749 GCF_949987555.1 Borostomias antarcticus | reverse complement strand
GGGTTAAATAAACTAACCAGATGTCTCACATGTAATCACAACCTGTCAGTCACTGCCAAAGCCTGTCCTCCTTCACCACTAAAAATACTTACACTCCCTCCATCCCCTTTTCTAATTTCTCTCCATCCTCTTTCAGTTAGAATTAGGCCAGACAACCTCCCTCCCCATCTCTCTCTCTCCCTCTCTGTCTCTCTCTCCCTCCCTCCCTCTCCCTCTCTCTCTCCCTCCCTCTCTCTCTCCCTCTCTGTCTTTTTCTCCCTCTCTGTCTCTCTCTCTCTCCCTCTCTCTCTCTCTCCCCCTCTCTCTCCCTCTCCCTCTCTCTCTCTGTCTCTCTCTCTCTTTCTCTCTCTCTGTCTGTGTCAGACGGTCTCTCTCCCCTGTTCTGGCCTATGGGCTGGTTCTGAGTAAAAACAGCTGTGCTCCAGCCAGGTCTGGAGCAGATGACAGTCTACTCAGTATCACTCACACAAATATGCAGATTCTTTACAGCTCAATTATGTGGGTTTTAGTGCGTTTGGCAGCGCTCACACAGTCTCTCCCCCGACTGAGAAACCATAGTGGAAACTATAAATCGGGAAAATATGTTTCGGAAAATGAGAAAGGTGTGTCGAGGGTTCTTTTGTGCTCCTATACGCCGTGTAAATCTCTGTTGTCGTACAGATTCTGTTGCGTACCTTCATCAGCGAAGTTAAGGTAGCAGAGATTATGTAATTTGAGGGAGTGCCGGACCATTGGTGATGTAGAGTTATGGGGAGTGAGGAAAACACACACACGCGCGCACGCACACACTCAGAGACTCACACTCTGGCCGCGGTAGCAGATGTCTCCCTGAGTCTGGTCTCGTAGTGGCACAGCCGCTGGTGTACAAACACACAGGTGGCCAGGAGGCCAGGGAGGGTCTTCAGGGGGGCCGAGGTGGGCAGCAGCTCCCCTGCCCTCTCCTCCAGCCTGGCCAGGACGGCAGACGTCACCCTGGCGCACGCCTCCACGAAGCTGCAGCGCACCTCCAGCAGGGGGCCCTCTCTGCAGGCCAGCGCCAGGGGCAGCAGGGCATCCAGCTGCTCCATGATGTCAGCACTGAACTGCAGAGGGAGAAGGAGGAGGGGTTGAGAACATTGAGAGCACTTCAAAAGTAAGTGAGAGAGAGAGAGAGAGAGAGAGAGAGGAGAGAGGAAGACAGAGAAAGGACACAATCAGTCATTGTAAGTCAGTTTAACAGCATAGAGATTGGTTGAGGTGAACCATTAGACCAAGAGGACCTCCATGTTGTTGGAGCCACTGCTACGTCGTCATCTTCGATCCACCGTTCACTTGCCGTTTGTGCACTCTAGTGTTAGCCATGAAGTATTTAGCCCATGTTTACTTTTCTGAATATGTTCTTAGCCAACAGACAAACATTTTCCAGGAGCTTGCTTGATCGTCTCGTTGAGAGAGGTCACTTTTCTGGCCCCCGGGTGAAACTGTTTTTTTGCTTCCCTCTGGAATATGTAGGGGTGGAACCTATGCCCACTCCCCCATTGCTCTCTGTAAAGCACATTGTGTTGCCTCCGTGTATGAAATGCGCTATGCAAATAAAGTTTGATTTGATTTGATGCCATCGCCCAGTACCACCAACCCCAGCTTCCACAGACGACTGACTGTGACAGGACCAAATCTGGCCTTTAAAAAGACCTAATCTTCTCCTCTTTCATAACAGCTGGCAAGTCTATCTCCCTGGACACGGATTCCAATACGTATTGTATTAGTTAGAGTCCGTCCCCCTGCTGTGCCACTGGAGAGAAGGAGCCGCGGCGGAGGTCTTGGGCCCGTCTCTGGCCCATCTCTGGCCCGTCTCTGGCCCGTCTCTGGCACGGCTCGGAGAGTGCAGCCAACACTTATCTCTGTTTTCCACATTCGGCCTGCAGAACCTCCCGCAGGACTGCGCCGTTCTCTTTGGGAACATCAGCGGCTGCTTCGGGTTTAACACAGCTGGGTGTGCAGTTCGGCTCAGAGGTTTTGTGTTCCGTGGTTAAGGGAGGCGGGGGTGGAGGGGGTTAGGGGGTTAGGGATATGCCTGTTCAGAAAGACATCACCTGAATCACCTGTGACACAACGGTGTACTTGTAGATGGATTAACAACAGAAAAACAGATCACACGAGCACACACACAAAGGTGTGTGCATGCGCACACACACGCGCACACACACACACGCCCTGGTTCATGTGCTTCCCATTGCCAGTCCATTCAGAATAACGACAGAGGATCAGGGAATGCCAGAGTCAAACGCGTGTGAATGAGTTCACCTCTAAATTTATACACCTCTAAGAGTGAGTTACGAGCAAGTGTGATTCAAACGCAGTAAAACATAGTGCGGTACCACATATATTTCAAAGAATCCCAAAGGAATTACCTAGCATGCTTTGTGAGTGGAAAAAGCTGTTTTTTTTCTTTCCATCTTATTTTTTGCATGGCCCACTCGATAGCAGTTCACTCAATCAATCACAGAACGAATAGCTCACCTTGGTCCTACTTTACACTCTCACTGCATTATTGTAGACCTGGCAAGAACTTCGACATTCTGTCAGAGAAGTATCCAACGTGTGGACGGAATTGACATCACCTTGCACGACTTTCTCTGTAAAAGAACCCTCTGGTGAGCCCGGAATGCCCAGGAACAAGAGCCATTTGGGCAATTAAGTCAATAACAGACTACATTTAGTCATTAAGAGCTTAGCTGGGGGGAGGAGAGAGCCGCAGGCTACTGTAGCTCCACAGACACAACACTCCATACCACTCAAGGTGACGAGGGCCCTGGAGGAGTCTGGGAGTTTTATGGTGCACACACGAACATGCTAATGCCATGCTCGTAGGCACATGGAAACACGTGCGCACACACACACACACACACACACACATACACACACGCACATGCACAAACACACACACACCTCTTAGGCTGTAGTCACAGCACGAACCTCTCAGGACAGGACAGGACCATCTCCACAGGGTAAGTGAGGAGGTGTTAATAAAAATCTTTACATAACACTATTCTGTCTTGTGTAAATTCTTTAAAATATTTTATTTAGATATTTTGTAATGAACTAACTTTAAAAAAAAAAAGAAGAGATTATTTCTCCATTTATTCTATAATATTAATAATATAATAATAAGACATGTCTCTGCAATTCCTTTTCTGATAGTTTAGGACTTTAACCACTTTTAGGACTCTTTTTAAGCAGTTACAGCAGTTTTAAATGTATTTCTGTCACTTATGAGGGCTGTACAGTCGCAGCTAAGGACCGTCGAGGACATCTGAGGTAACAGGCACGACGTGGTTTGGAGTGGAAGCGAGTAAGAACATCCGAGCTGGAGTCAAGAGCTGGAAAGATGTTTGCGTGCGGAACATCCCAGATGGCTCAATCTGAACAGACAGGCGGAGTGATTGAAAGTAGCCCGAGACAGAGAAAACTGACGTCTACTAAGATTAATATGACCCCGCCACTATCAACCCCGCTTCAACTGATGGACGACGCAGATATATATATGATAATGTAAACAAAGGGGGCGGGGTCACGGAAAAGACGCCGAGATTGAGGTATGAATGCATAAATATGAATGAGTGAAATATTGATCCGACGGATGCCTTTGAACGGACCACATTTCATGCTGGGGTCTTGTATAGTAATTTGCTCTCTGCTCAACTCACTAGGACACGTGTCAAAAAAAGGAAAAAGGAAGAAAAAAATAGAACAGGTCTATGCTTCAGTCTCGGAGGAAGCTCTTGAATGCAAATGCATGCATGTATAACCTTTGGGCTGAAAGGCTCTCATCTTTTAAGCACTGACCTACACATAAATACGTTGTACAGGTCCTGAGACCAGACAAATTCTGACACTCGTTAGCAATGAGAGACACAAATACTGTCAGTGTAAAGGGCTAGAGGAGAGGGGGAGGAGGTGGGGGAGGCGGAGAGGAGGAGAGGAGAGGAGAGGACGGAGAGCGCTTTGTCCTTATTAGGCAAGGCAGGAACGGAGAGACGCCCGCGCCTTGACCTCAGCTGTGGCAAAGCCTCCGTCAAAGCGGTTCCGAGCGTAGCTGGGCTTCCCAGAGAGGTCCGGGCCCTCCGAAGGGGGTCGGCTGGTAATGCAGTTGCCGTCAATCATGTCGTCTCCCCAACCTCCACCCTCGCCTTCCCAGGGGCCTCTCCGCCGGCCGTCCACCACCTAAGCCTGTGCCTATATATCCCCTCCTGGAAACACACTCTCCCTGAGCCCAAAACCGGAGCCGTGGGTGTCAGCCATGTCGGGCCCCGACCATCTGGACTCTTCCCCCAGTCGAGAGAGCCGTCCGCTGGGGCCCGCGGACCATCAATCTCCCCGGGTCTGCCTGGACGTGTGCAGCCCCCCGCTCCCTCAGAAGCAGGCAACAGTAATGGAGGGGAAAATGGGAGTGGGACACCAGCAGAGCGGCCCAGACCAGCCCAGACCTGACCATGCCCCAGATCCAGCATCTCAGATCCCAGCCACAGTGAAAACAAATGGACAGGAAGCAGATGGGGAGATGGGGGGGGGGGGGGGGTGTATGGAGGTGGAGAGTGGAGGTGGAATGCATGGAGGGGGTACAGCTGACTTATTCAGGTGTGACAGACAGACACAAGTGGGCTGAGGGAGTGTGGGAGTCAGAGCCCTGCTGAGGACGGACAGGAGGAGCAAACTGAGACAGACGGACGGACGGATGACCGGGAAGGCAGGCACACAGACAGACAGGCAGGCAGGCAGGCAGACAGACAGACAGACAGACAGACAGACAGACAGACAGACAGACAGGCAGGCAGGCAGGCAGGCAGGCAGGCAGGCAGGCAGGCAGGCAGGAAGGCAGACAGACAGACAGGCAGGCAGACAGACAGACAGACAGGCAGGCAGGCAGGCAGGCAGGCAGACAGACAGACCGGGGAGGCAGCCATGGTGTCCTAATATAACCAGACAGAGTGAGGAGGGAGGACAGGGCTGGTTAGTCCCATAGCTGGCTGCAGTGTTGTCACAATACCAAAATTATAACTTCGATACGATATCTGCTAAAAATATCTTGATACCGATACTGAAACAATAACATGGCAACATCAGGAAAAGTAGGCTAACTGACTAATACAATGGCAGGTGTACTGATCTCAGTGTTTGCCGTTTACTGAAGCGGAGCAGGAATGTGAACTGTTTAAACTAAAAGACTCACTTGAATTTCCATCCAGATTCAGAGGCTGGATCCAGGCTATTGATCCCTCTCTTTAACTGTCCGCGCGTGCAACAGAGTGGGTCACAGCCTCGCAGCACAGAGCAACGGTGTTCAAGTTGCTCACGGCATGACGAGCTCCAGAGTTTACAGATTGCCTCATTAATCTTATAAGGTTCCCCAGCTATTAGCATTGTGTTTACATCCGAAATATTGACAAATAGGCGCTTTTGCTTTTGGAAATCCTCCACCACCATCTAGACTACAGTAGAGTAACCAACTGAGCAGCCCTCAGCCCTTTCACTTTCCTTCGAGAACGTTCTTTGCAAACTATTTTTAGGGGTCAAGCACCGAAGGAACCCTATTGTAATTGTTGGCATTCTTATTATTTTCCTTGACACCCTCGAATAACTCTTGAAGTCCTCAACCAAAAATGCTGTAACTTGGCATGTCGCAACTACAGAGTAAGTACGCCACAAAGACTCACCATGATTCACCCATAGGTGGCGCTATAATAAGCAATTTAGCGTACAATGCTGCCATGTCCGCCCCGATTGACGAAAATGTATGAAACTTGGTAGACGTACGTCATTCCTCATGAGGAACAACTTTGCAATTTGGACCCATTATCTCCGCCATGATGGAATGGGCTGCAGGTTGAAAATTTGGCTAAACCTACTAAAAAATTCTTCTCATAAACCGTAAGTCCGATCGGTCTAAAATTTCATACGTATGTTTAGGGTGCATGTGTGCAAGTGTTTATCATTTTGCAAGTGTTTATCATTTTGTACAATAATCATTTACAGACATGAAACTCACTACAAGAATATGGGCCTACCATGTTGCACCACATTGAAGCATTTACAGATTTGCCCATAGGTGGTGCCATAATTGACAATTTAGCATACAATGCTTGCTGTTTCCACCCCATTGGATGAAAATGTATGAAACTTGGTACATTTACGTCATTCCTTATGCGGAACAAACTTGCCATTTGCCATAGTCTCTGCCATGATGGATTTGGTTGCAGGTTGAAAATTTGGAAAAACCTACAAAAAGTTTCTTCTCATAAACCATAAGTCCGATCGGTCTGAAATTTCACAGGTATCTTTAGGGTGCATGTCTCCATATAGGGTGTTAACGGCTTTCTTAAATTCTTAAGTACCGGTACTAATAAAATGGGGTATTGTACCGTTTTTGATGGCAGGGTTGTATCGGTATACCGTTTAACACTAGCTGGCTGTGTGTGTGTGTGTGCTTGTGTGTGTGTGTATGCGCATGTGTCAAGGTTATTATATTTAACGAAAACTAACTAAAAAACGAAAACCAGGTCTGAAAAAACATTTTAGTTAACTGAAATAAAAATAAAAACTAGACAAAAAAACGATGACTAACTAAAACTGTATTATGTGTTTACAAAACAAACAAACAAAACTAAAATTATAGAGAAAATGTCTTTAGTTTTAGTCTTTTTCATTTCATACATATGCCTAGGTGGATGAAATCTATCATCCATTTTATTTAGCTGTGCCTCTGCGCAGAAGTAACCTGACATGCACCAGATGTTTTCTCACACGGAGTGAAACAACGTGAGCTAGCGAGATCAGGATGGTCTCTCGAGGCTACCACAGAAAAAAAAACTAATACTGAAACTAATAAAAACTAAACTAAAACTAAGAATTTTCAAAAAATAAAAATAAATAAACTAAAATAGAAAACCTACTTTAAAAACTAATTAAAACTAAACTGAAATTGAAAACAAAAAGTTAAAGCGATATAAAAATAAAAACTAATGAAAAAAGCAAAACAATTATAACCTTGGTATGTGTGTGCATTTGTGTGTGTGTGTCTGTGTGTGTGAGAGACAGTGATGAAGTAGGGATTGCCTCCTGACAGTGGGGGCTGGGTTCATCTTAATCCCGATCGTGAGAAGAGAGAGAGGGGAGAGAGAGGGGCTCAGGGTCGGGACCTAAGCAGCTTCTGGTGCTTCTGTCATGCTGCCTGCTCTGACATGAAGAGAGAACAGGGGGACAGGCATATGGGGAACACATGGTGGTAGATCAGTGTGGTCACCTTGTGTGTTGGATTGGACTAACTGCTCTCAAAGATATGCGCGCAGACACACACACACACACACACACACACACACACACACTTGTATGTGTACTTTTACAAATGCCCTTGCACACACACACGCAGTGTCAGGTCTTCACATTTGTGATTACCTTGGCAACCATCTTGGGGGCCTCGCTCTCTGAGTAGATGGGGGAGGAGTCGACTGCGTTGGGTGTGTTGCTTAGGGAGATGTGGGTGTGTCCTGATGCGTGTAGGACCTCCTCCTGCTGCAGACTCTTGGTGCTGACATCGTTTAGCACCGCTTTGACACAGTGAGCCATCTGGGGCACCAGCTCCCTGAAGGCAGCCCTCCAATCAAACTCCAGAACCACTGCCTACAACCAGGAAGAGAGCAAGACACAACCAATCAAACAAAGATACATAACTTGAGCTTCAAACAAGTACACATGTAAACATGTTGTCTCCCACCCATTATGCATGTTCCCTTGTGGTAACCAGCCCCTGCCTCTCACTGACTCCATGTCCCCCCCCCCCTCCCCACACACACACACACACTCAATGCCTCCATCTAGTGGGCAAACCAGTTCATGTACCTGTATGATCTTTAGTCCAATTAATGAATGTTGAAACAGACATGTCTACAGTAGGGCTACTAAACACCTCAAGGTCTGATTTCTGTGGATGTAGAAAGTGCATGGTCTCCTGAGTAAACTTGTCTGAGACTATACTGAGACACCAAGCATAGTTACCTCCACCCCAGCGATGGGTAATGTTTTCGTGGCGTGTGTTTGTTGGTTTGTTTGTTTGTCTGTTAGCAGGATTACACAAAAACTACCAAACAGATTTTCACGAAACTCGGTGGAGGGGTGTAGCATGGGCCAACTTAGAATCCATTACATTTTGGAGTGGATCAGAATCACAGGGTGGGACCACAAGCCGTTTCATGGTTTGTTTGTTTGTTTGTTAGCTGTATTACGCAAAAAACACCAGACCGCTTTTCATGAAACTCCGTGGAGGGGTGTAGCATGGGCCAGTTTCGAACCCATTCAATTTTGGAGTGGATCCGAGTCACGGCGCGGGTCCATGAGCCGCCCAAACACGGCCGGACATTCACCTCCATTTATTTTTTGGACATCAATAGGGGAATTGAAACGACCATATCTCGACATGTGAAGGTTGCAGAGACAAGTGGTTTGGACTGTCATAAAGCTCTCGACCTAACGAATGCAGCAATACCAAACATGACCTGCATTCATGGACGGAGGTCTGTGCTCTCTGAACACCATTTCTAGTTTCTGATGAATCTCTCTGATGAATCAAAATGTACTTGTCAATGGAAAAATGCATAGAAATGGATTCTGATACTACGGGGGACTGACTGACACTCTCACTGACACATTCTCTGACTGACTGACTGACTGACTGACTGACTGACTAACGGACTGACGGACTGACTGACAACGTGACAGTAGCTGGGTGGGGGACAATAAGTCAATGGTCTAATGACAATAAGTCAATGGTTCCTCCTCCAAGCCAATAGATGGCAGTCTGACCTCTGGGCTGTGGAAGAGAAGGTCTGGTTGGTTGGTTTTGCTGCCATCCAATGTGCTCATGTCGAAGTCCTCTCTCGTCTTCTTCAATATTCCTGAAAACACAGAATACAGTATGTTATTCATTCAAGGAAATCACACTTAAATATCAGGAGCTAGACAGCCAACGGTGAGAAAATGTGACATATCATGAAAGCTTGATAAAGCACTAAAAGCTTCTCAACATCAGCTGAGAGACATGGGATGCGTTTTTTTCCCTCCAATAAACACTTTTTTCAAACTTCCCTCCAGTCTTTTCCAATCAGACGGAATGACCACATTTTCACCTCATAGAATTCAGAAATTAGCACGTAAAGGCGACGGCGGAGGCTGGTTTGTGAGTCTAAATCCGGGACTTGGAGTTGATGTGAACTCAGATAGCGGCGGCGGGCGTATCGAGGCTAATCCTTGGCGGGGGGTAGTTGGGGGAGGATGAGACGGTTGTGGGGGTTGGGGGGGAGGGTTTAAGGAGTGCACATCAAGGCTACGTTTTCCTAATCAGGAGCGGAGTGAGACCCCAGGCGAAGCAATTTAGCCCAACAAGACCATGCAGAGCGGAGGAGGGAGGAAGCCGCCTGCGCCGCACGCCACTTTTTGACCTTTAAGCCCATCTGATGAATTTCTGGTAATTAAGCCGTTTGATTGCCTCGAATTAATGATTTGGATAACTGCCCTTTAAAGGCTGTTTACTTCTCTGTAAATTGAGTCTTTCTGCATGTCTTGTTTTTTAATGTAACCTTTATGAAAATTACTACATGCGCCAAAAGCTTTCATTTAACTCAGCTACAGTTCAGAGGGGCGAGGGGTGAGGGCTGCTTAAAGACTTATACAACACCCAAGATAAATCCTTGTTAAAATGAGACGCCTCAGAATGTATGCTGTGCAGCCTCCAAAGCAGTGTGTGTGTGTGTGTGTGTGTGTGTGTGATTCTACCTCTCACGGTCTCCCCGGCACAGTTGATGAAGGCCATGTCGGTGGCGAGCTCCTCCACGCTGCTCTCCAGCCCCAGCAGGGTGTAGGCCAGCTGGGCTAGCGCCCCCAGCTGGTGGCAGGTCAGGCTGAAGCTCCTGTCCTTACTGGGAAGCTCCAGAGGCGCTGGGGCAGAAACAACACGTAGATGAAATTCAGT
>NC_140256.1:11870249-11902749 GCF_949987555.1 Borostomias antarcticus | reverse complement strand
ACACGGACACGGTGAATGTGAATATTCACAAAAGACAGAAACACAACAGTGCGCACGCACACACACACACACACACACACACACACACACACACACACACACTCAAATAGCGGACAGCTCCATTTACTATTAAACAAGTTACTATTAAGGGCCTTTTCAATGGCAAGGACATGCGTGTTGGGAGGGGAATAACGCCACGAGAATCAGCCAAACAGGCAGCACGCGCAGCAGCATTGTACATACACACTCCCACACACGCTCCCATCATCCCCCAGTCATAATTACACGGCTGCATGTGTGCGCACGGCCCTCGCCGGCAGCTTGTGTGAACCCAGCCGCAGATAGGATCTGGAGAAGAGAGCGGGTCTTATTAAATATTAACAGACTCCGTTCCCAAGTAGCCCCAATCCCCAGAAGCCTCTGCGGTGGCGGCAGCAGAAGCCTGAGCTATCGGCGCCCGCTATGAAGCGCTCTCCCTGCTGAATAGGCCCCGGCGTGCTGCGCTTTCACACAAGACAAGTTCAAAGAGCGGAGAGCAGAGCGTAGAGAGCAGGGCGGCTGGGGGAAGGTGAGCGCGTCTGTATGTTCTCTACACGCTCAGACCCTCTGCTCATCTATAAGGCACAGCCGTGCCCGTATGGTGAAGTGACAGGCAATGAAATGCAAATACGACATCCGCGATGTCTGAATGGGGACGCCGTCGCCTGCACTTGGGGGTAATGTGTAGACGGTCTATGGGGGGAGAACGAGATTGAACGCTTTTCATGCTGTGCATGCAAAGTACGTCGGTCCCGTTTTATACACATATGGTATGCAATGTGCCGAGCAATTACTGTATACTGTATGTAGCCTATGCGCCATATGGAAAGTTGATCATTCGCTTTTGACGTTGGTTTTAAAAGGCCGCGTTATTTTCTGCGGCAGGAAGTGCTATCGACATACAGTCTTGATAGTATTCAAAGAGTGCAAGAGCAACACAGATAAACGCTATTTTTCCAGACGGTGCACACAAAGAATGAGTATAGCCTGAGAAGCACGTGCGTTTCCGCAACTACGCACGCGCACGTCCCACTCTCCTGCAGACTCGGCGAGGTGTGCGAGCGAGGTCTAAGCAGGTATTGTTCCTGACCAGCCAAGCCGACTGGCTAGGAGACTGAGTCTCTCTGCTCACCCCATTACACCCGGAGAGAGAGAGAGAGAGAGAGAGAGAGAGAGAGAGAGAGAGAGCAGGGAGAAGAAAGGAGGAGAGCATGAGCGAGGGATGGGGAGGAAGAAGCCTACAAAGGGCTGAGACCCTCACATCTGTCTGGGAACAATGTCAGAGCCGCCCCCCCCACCCCCCCCCCCCCTCTCAGACGGAGAGGTTAAAAGAAGTGGCACGTCCCGGCGTGAACGCTGTTAAACGCTTCAGTGGTTTGACAGTAGCTGAAGCCACAGACAGCACTCCCTAGGGAGAGAAGAGGGAAGCGCGGCCTCGCAGGCATATCTCCTCTCAACACAGCGCGCGCGCGCACACACACACACACACACACACACACACACACACACACACAAACACAGAATAGGAAAATACTGCATGGGAGGAGAAAAATAAACAAAAACGCTGCATAGAAGAGACATGAGGGATGGAGAGATCTGACGATCCCTGTGTTGTCTGTGCAGACATCTGTGAACACAGCAGATCTCTATATATCCCTTTAATCCGCCATAATTGTATTGATAATCGTCTGTGCTGCTCCTGTGGTGTATGATTGAAACGTACGCGTCGTAGGGAAATCAAATTGCACACACATGCCACGATGAATAGTCTATAAAGTGAAATCCGCTATGGTTTTCTAAGGCTACTTTTAGGGCTATATGTCCTTACATGTCATATTTAGGGCAAAAAAAAAACATGGCCGCCACTTGTAGTCCGCCTCAGAGCTCAGCCCCCATGTGAGCGGCACGGGGGACTGTATTCACACAGACGCAGGCACACACAAAAAAAACGCCACAGATTTCCCATCATTCCACAGTGCGGGGCCCCCCAGCTCCCTTCGGTGGCGTGTTCTGCCTCCGGTGCTACATTTGACGGTTTGTTGAGCGGCACGTAGGTGTGTAGCCGCCACGTTCCGCCATCAAACAGCCTAACTGACGCATGGCCAATTATCCCGGCTGCCTCCTCTCATCTCGCGTTTAAGGGGAGGGGGAGAGAGACGGGGAAGAGAGGCGGCTTGTGTGTTTATGGAAGAGTGGCAGATGTAAAAGCGCTCTTCTCCAGCCCACGGGGGAAGACTGACATATGCACCGCGATCGCAGAGTAAACAACGACGAGCACTTTATCGCTCTTTATTGCAAATCTTTACCCTTGGCAACCGGTAAACAGGCCAATCAGACAAAGAGAGCGCACGAGGAGAGGCCTATCAAAGGTGACGCGTCGCGCCTTTTCAACACCGCTCCTCGGCGTGTAGGCTATGCTTCGCTCGTTCCCGGGCGAAATGGCCGAGGCCATCTTTTCCATCTCTGTTACATAATACGTACGTATGGGTGTATGTACAAGTACAGTAGGTATAAATGTACAGGCAGGCGGAAGTTGTCTTTTTGTACTTTTGGTCAGTTACCTGGCCCGCTCCTCAGTGTAGTTAGGTAGGGTTTTATTTTCTAGTTTTAGTTACCTGCATTAATTTCAGTTAGTTATGTAGTTTGTCCTTTTGGCTCAAGTTTTTTATGTTAATTTTGGCACCAGTTGAAAGTTTGGTTTCCACGTATTTACACCTCAGCTGCTCGAGATCCTGTTATTCTGTTATCCGTGTTTTGTTTGTTATTACCACTTAGGTACAAACTAATTACACACACATATTACTATGTATTCTGGAGGGTCGTAACAGTCTCCATGGAGGTCTCGCCCGTTGTGTCCTATTCTACCGCGGCGTCTCGTTCGAACTCCCGCCACTACATGTTCTCTGTTCTCTATTCACAGCTGGAGAGTCCTCCCCAAAAAGGTCTCGCCTCACAAGGCTATCTGCTGCCCGCGGACCTACACGATTCAATGACCCGCTGACCTGTCCATTCGATGACACACACACAATGAAAAGCCTTCAGTGAAGAGCATCAAAACATCTAGCACATTTGATGAGTGTAAAATGACTGAGTTGAATGCAGAATAGCTGTGAGGCCCTGGAGAGCAGAGTGGAGAGGTGGGCAGAGAGAGATGGAGAGACGACGTGGGAAAAGAAAGTAACGAACCTACGGAGGCCTTAGCCCTGGCGGAGGCCTTCCGGGCCTTTCCGCAGAGCCCGGCGTTATCCTTCAGCGCGTTCTCGCGCTCTCTCTCCATCGCGGCCGCCAGCTCCCGGGCCACGGTGCCGAGGTAGGCGGCGTTCAGGAAGCCCAGGGCGGCGTGGGGCTCCGCCACTGCGTTCAGGACGTGGAGCTCCTCCCGGAGGGCCTCGGTCAGAGCCGGGGCAGCGGCGAGCAGCCCCGCCGGCAGCCTGTCGAAGCCCGTCTCCCCCCCGGGGCCGGCGCCGGGGCCCAGGGCGCCGCGGAGCAGCGACAGCACGGCCTGGCCCCTCAGGCCCTGGTAGCGCCACAGAACCTCCGTCTCGGGGTGGAGGAAGCACAGCTGCTGAAGGACCTGTATCCTCTGGGCCACACCGAGGAGGCCGCGGGCAGCGGCGGCGGCCAGCCGGTCCAGGAGGTGGCGCCGCAGCAGGAGCCGCACCTCGTCCCAGGCCTCCTGGACCTCCAGGGCCGAGTCGTCGCGGACGGCGTGGACCGGCGGGGGGGGGTTGGCGGCGGCGGCCGAAGTCAGGTGGGTGGGGGCGTTGGGGAAGGAGACGCCGCACTGGGAGGAGAGGTTCAACAGCAGCTGGAGGGTGGCGTCCTCGCGCCCCTCCTCCTCCGACCGCAGGTAGTGTTGCTACGGAGAGAAGATGAGGTATCAAAGAACAGCCAGGTACCGTATCAACGCCATGGCGGCAGACGTGGGAACGCACAGAGAACGTGATGAACAGTGTCAGCGTGGCTGTGTACACATGTCAGTGTGACGGATCCCACGCACCGCCAGTTTCTACAGCTCGGGTTCAATAGAAAACAGCGAAAGGCTGATATGGTGACGGCCCGGCGTGTTGCATCATGTCTTGTGTTTGTCGTGGTTTACCAGAGCTCTCAGGAAGTCCAGAAGCTCTTGGTGTCCCGTGGCGACAGGCCTGACAGCGCCGGGGTTCCGTGGACTGAACCACTGCAGGCATTCCGCGGGGCTGGGCGGACGCTCCCCCGTGCAGGACTCTCCCATCTTCGCCTGGAGCTCCTTCAGACTCTGTTCAATACTGCGGGGGGGGGGGGGGCGACACAGACACATGCCACTCACAATGAGGCTGCCACTGCCATCATCCCCATAGCATTGTATGCTACACAGACACACACGCACGCACACGCAGGCACACATGAACGCACACACACACCATACCCTGAGAGAGATACATCAGCAGTAATGAACACAGACATCAATATATCCTGTGAGTGAGTGTGTACTGAGTGTCTGCTGTGAAGTGGTGTTACAGAAGTCTGATACAGACGCCTCGGTGTGTCACGTCTCTCTCATTCCCTCGTCAGACACACACACACACACACACACACACACACAGACTAACATGTTAACACACTGCATCAGCAATTCTGTCTCTCTTTAATGTGACAGATTAGAAATGACATCCTCGGGCTCGCCATGTTTAGTTGTTTCCATGCAAATCAATGCACACCCGTCTTTGTGAGTGTGTGTGTGTGTGTGTTTGTGTGTGATTATAAAAGACAGAGAGAGAGAGAGACAGAGAGAGAGACAGAGAGAGTAAGAGAGAGAGTAAGAGAGAGAGAGAAAGGAGACAGACCCAGTTCCATTTTACCACCCCACAGCTCGTCCTCTCCCCCAGGCCTATAAAGTGCCTCCTGCCTGTCCCGAGGACATGCACACATCCAGATGTCTGACAACAGCGCGACATTAAACAACGCCTCCACGTGACACACTTTCAATTCAGGGGAAAAACGTGAGACATAAAATGTTATAGACCGACTACCAACCTGTATCCAAATCTTTGTCGATTGAATACTGCGCCCTTTTTTGTTATCCAGATGTTTTCTTCGTTTTTCTTTTTTTATGAGTCTTTCAGAGGACTGGCTGAGGGGTTGACAGCCAGAGCATGCGCGTTAGTGTGCATATGAGACCTGAGCAGGGCAGCAGAGACCTGTCATGTTGTGCATGAGCAGAGATGATAGCCCAGAGCTACTGTGCAGATACACACTTCATGGAATTACAATAATGTATCGTTCGACTGCAGTTGTTTCGTTGGTGCTTTTCACCTGTCCACTGCGAGGCTTTAGAGTGGAATAACTGTTGAGAACACAGGGGTTTATCTACACTTTCCAATGTAATGGTTGGACAGTGATTGAATGTGCCTCGGAAACGCGGAGGGCTGCCGAGTAAGTCTATTTAATGGTGCTCATAAATGTGGATGTGTGCTTCTGGGCTCCACCCCAGGTCTTTACACAGGCAGCAGGTCTTAAATGAGCTTCCATCTGTGACTTGCTTCAGCCTGCCTCGCAACTTCATAAAAATACGCCGGTTCGCCCCCTAACACACCTCTCCGCCTCTCCGATTTGACAACCTGCGAACACTTATAGATTTCATTATCAATGTCACTCACATCCGCGGATGTCAATCACGTCAATGTTTCCAGCGCGCACAAGCGTACCCCGCTGACACACGCGGCACACCCACAAACACCAAGCAAACACCCACTGAAGTCGAGCTGTGACACCCCGGCGACGCGCGGAGCGGCTGGGGGGGAAACTTCCTTCCCCCGGTGTCAGTTGAGTTTTATGACACTTAACAAGCTCCCCGGAATCGAGTGGGAGTATTCTCTCCATCTCCGTACTCTTTGGATTTGCCTTCGTTCCCCCCTCTCTTTCAATTATCACACCTGTGCAGGTTCGCTGCAGGATTTACGGTTTGATTGAATGCGACGGCGGGCGGCTCATAGCAGATGGACTATGGGGCGCCGACCTGGAGCCCGGGGGTGAGGGAGCTACCTGCAGACTAATCAACTCTGTGGGATTAGCCCCGACCCCTCAGCTCCGCACAGGAGCTCAGCGGCCAGATAGACGGATAGAATGGGGGGGCTGATGTTGAGAGGAGAGAATTGAGGGAGAAACGCTCGTTCGGGAGAAGAGAGAAACACACACACACACACACACACACACACACACACACACACACACACACACACACACACACACACACACAAAGCCTCGGTCGATCCGAGAGAAGTGAAACAAGCCAATGGACGGAGCAGAGGTTCAGCCTGAACAAAACCCTAGGAGATGAGTGCAGGAAAGGTTTCTTTAGGTCCCTCCACAAACGTGTCAATCACCCCACCCACCCCCTCCACGGCCGCCAGATGAAACCTAATTGTTTCTCAGACAGGCGGAGCCAGAACCCGTATGACAGTCCTCTGCCTTGCCACCTCCACAGAGGGGATGGGGGTTGGGGGGCGGGAGGAGGAGGAGGCCTTTATTAGATATGATGGCAAGTTTCACAGTTCCGTGACTTACGGAAACCCAATCCCGCGATTAGTCAGCGCTTTGACGTTATCTTAAGTTCCCTGTCAGAATTAATTTTTGTGTGGGTGGGCTGGCTGTCTGTGGCGCTGGGGGGGGGGGCAGGGGAGGGACGGGGCAGCAGGAAGAGATCTCTTTACAATGTAAGCCCCGGCTCCAGTCAGCGCCAGGCCGGCTGCCCGGGAACCGAATATCTGCGCCGTCAAAGGGGCCCATTCTGTGCAGGGAGAGGAGTGAATGGGCCTCGGTGAACAGGCTGGAAACAGATCCGGCTCACCAGCCAGGTCTGTGGCCCACTTAGTGCCCTCCCCTGCCCTCAGCCCAGCCACTGAGACGGCCGGCTGGATGTACAGATACACACGCACGCGCACACACACAAATCACAGATAGTTACTTTCCGCATACTGTATGCATTGATAGTGCATGTCCGTACAAGTAGGGTATAGTACAGACACACGTGCATACATGCACGTGCGCACACGCACGCACACACACAAACAAGACACACTGGAACATGCACAAACACACGCACAAGCACACACACACGAACATGAACAGACATATGCACACGCACACACACACACACACACACACACACACACACACACACTAGTTTAATTCTGTGGTTATGTCCACTGACCAAACATAAAAAGTACTCATGTAGGGCCTACTCTGAGCTGGATTGGCAGGCGGCTACTGAGAGCCATTTCCTTTGCAGTGTGAAACCCGAGGCCCGTCTGTCTGCACTCTCCTGGCCCGCTCTGACACTTCATTAGAGGCGTTTCCTGGTGGCCTCCCTCCGCAAGGGTCCCGCCTGATGAAATCTAATGGATTACAGCATTGCAATTTGGGGAGCCAGGCCCCGTTGTCAGCCTATCTTAATCTCCTTCAATTAGGGAGCAGCTCTTAGGCAAATCTCTGACATCTGAGAGCTGGGAGCAGGCCAGCCACTCTGACCCATAAATAGGTTAAAGTCTTCACGGGAGTGGGCAGCTCTCTGGTTCTCTCTCTCTCTCTCTCTCTCCCTCACTCTCACTCTATCTCTCTCTCTCTCTCCTCATTCCTCTTCCCTTTCCTCTCCTTCCTTCTCTTTGGTAATTTGTCCCAGACACTGATAAGTGGATTAGGCAGCAGGTGAGTGTGTGTGTGTGTGTGTGTGTGTGTGTGTGTGTGTGTGTGTGAGAGTGTGTGAGTGAGTGAGTGTGTGTGTTTGCCCGCGCGTGTGGCTTATGTGCATGAGCTTATGTACAGTAGTGTATGGTGTGGTGTACGGTATGTGCGTGTGTGTGTGTCCACATGTGTGTGTGTGACAGCAGCCCACCCTAGTTGAGGTAAGAGCGGCCTAGCCTGCCCCCTGCTCCCTGCCTGTGCTCAAATGGGTCCAGATAAATCCAATACTGACTGACCAGCGGAACAGAACGAGAAGAGGGTCGCCTTATTTTTAGAGCAATTCTCCACTATCTGGCTCCCTTTGTTCTCATAATGGGTATCCCTCTCCCATCTCCAGGAACACAAAATAACCCTTTAATGCTTAGAAAGCAGAAAAATGCCCCATCCTTCAGTAATAAGCCTTGAATTACCTACCCAAGGGTTTTCGTTTCAAGATGTGGAATCTTCAATTATTACGTTCCCATTGGGAGAGAAGCAGAGAGGGATGGAGAGAGGGTGAAAACGGGGGGATGAGGCCCCCAATGCTAATGGCGCCAGTGCGAGGGGCTTTGTTCCCTCGGCACATTGAGCTTGTCCCTCATCCTCTGTCCTCGCCTCTCTCCAAAGCACAAAGGAGAAAAACGCTGAAATATAGATCTCTCTCTCTCCCTTTTACACTCACTCATTCATCCTCCCTCCCTCCCTCCCTCCCTCCCTCCCTCCCTCCCTCCCTCCCTCCCTCCCTCCCTCCCTCCCTCCCTCCCTCCCACAGAGATCTGCTCCTCATACTGTATGTTCCATGTCTTGGTCATTCATACATGCCGCTGAAACACTAAAAGGCCTATGAGAAGGCTTATAACTAGGCCTATAACTTCATCAAACCGAATCTTTCACTTTCTAGACTGACAAGTTCTTTTTTTAAATATATTTTTAGGACATTTCTGCTTTATTAGGACAAGACAGTTGAAGAACAGACAGGAAAGGTGGGAGAGAGAGAGGGGAAGACATGTAGCAAAGGGCATGGGCCAGATTTGAACCCATGCCGCTACAGTGAGGACTAGCTTTTACATGGTACGCGCCACCGGGGTGAGCCACTGGGGTGCCCCGACCGACAACTTCTTTTAATCAACCATACTGTAACATCAGGGTTCATTGAAGTTTTTGGACATGTTGATTCGTGGAAGAATGTGTTGCATGGGACATTTCTGTGACTTTCCATGGTTCTAATAGCACACTCTGGCCTCTATATTCACCTAGATTACAGAGAGAGTCTTGCCATGCTACTGTCAAATACTGCATGCCTAACTAACCCTAACCTTTTTCCTCTTTATTCTAAATACTAAAATGAGATGTTTGTATTTTCAAAGTTTGAGGTCTGATTAAAATGATCCTCAAAAACAGAAAACCCCCCACAATGCTGCATTCCTTGATATTGGTTAGAAATGGCTTGAAATGTGTCCTGTGACACAACACACACACATGCGCACACACACACACACACACACACACGTGCACACAAACATGTGTATGAGCACATATGTATACTGTACACTAACAAAACACAAACCATCGTAATCAATATGACTGCATACAGAGCACAAAAGAGGGTCTTCCCAATTTCCAATTGTACTGTATAAAAACACAGATTGACTGATTCTTAGAAAGATACATTTAAAGTACAAATCAATATTTCGGACCATTTCAAAAGGACTCTTCAGACAAGTTTGTGTGTGTGTGTGGGTGTGTGTGTGTCACAGGATATATTGATGTCACAGTATGTGTGTGTGTCTTTGTGTGTGAGGCCAGGAATGATCACATTCAAAGGGTCCTGTGAGGTATAGGGCTTGACTGAGGGACTGATGAGCATTTTCGAATGAAAAGTGCATTATTATAAATAAAATGTATTATTATTATTATTATTACAGGATGTGGTGCAATGCTGACCTGCAGGCGTTGAGTTTGAGTTTGTCCTCCGTGTCTCGGAGGAGCTGCTGGAGGTCCAGCTCGCTGGGGACCCCGGGAGGAAGCAGATCTACGAAGGCATGGTCATGAGGAAGCTCCCCCTGCCACTCCATCTCACCCTGGAACACAGAAGGACCCAGGGACATTACTGCAGGCTCACTACCACCACCCGTTTAGCCATCACACGGACGGCATCATTAAGAGCTACTGTAGGAAATAAAACCACCCCATGTTCTTCACATAGAGGGAAAAACAATCAGCTTGTCTTTTCCCAAGACGAGCAGACAATGAACAGATAAAGAAATGGAACCCTGTTTATACAGTACTCACAAACAAGACATTCACATGCAGTACAGTGTACAAGAGACACTTTAGATGCTGTTGAAACATGGATGTGCATACTGGCAGAGAGGGAAGGTCAAAAATATCATAACATAGCTACTGTACACCTGATTGAATATACAGAACTTGTATGATGAGCGCATATTGAACACAACGAAGAGAAATCCCATTGGAATGTGGAGTATTGTGTCAAAGCCCACGGATAGGCTAGATCGACTCATACACACACATGCAAGCGCGCACAAGCACACACAGACGCACACACACACAAAGCATATGAGACATGGTCATTTAATTTCTCCTCAAACAAGATTGTTATCAGCGGCTGTAAATCAATGCACCTGAAACAAGAGGAAGCTTATAATCAACAATACATATTTTCCGTCTCCCACCTGCCCCCTCCCCACCTACACTCTCTCCAGATATTCCATTTACAGTACAAGGACCCCTGATAAAAAATGCATAGCCTTTGCACATTAGCATCCAGAGACAACCAGCTAACATAAAAACATAAGAAAAAATAACTACATTAAATAAGGACGGAGGCTCTGTCAGGCTTTAAATAAACAACTCGTCTCCCATCGCCTCAGTCTGCAGGACCGAGGTGCTTAACGCATCCCTGACAGCCAATCCCGCGCTGCCGCCGCCGCCGTCGGGGCAGGGCCCGTATCAACACCGTCATCATGAGTCAAGTGGAATGTAATGGAGAGTGTCAGTGTCAATTTGGCTTTCCTCACACTCCTCATCCTCCTTCGTCTGCTGTGATTTTAATAATCCCTGTCAGACTCCAAACATCCCCGGCGCACCTGCCTGACATGGTAGCACAAAGCTCAACATTCATTTAGCCAGCGCCAAGGGAGAGCTGTCTGGCTGGACAAATATTATTTTCCTCACTTGACAGTCTCCGCAGTTAAGCTTGTACTTGTATTGTTTCCCTCTCCTATTCTCTCCCCCATTGTAATCACCCCTCTCCTCTCCTCTCTCCCTCCATCGTTGTCACCCCTCTCCTCTCTCCCTCCATCGTCGTCACCCCTCTCCTCTCTCCCTCCATCGTAGCGACCCCTCTCCTCTCTCTCTGCATCGTAGTCACCCCTCTCCTCTCTCTCTCCATCGTAGTCACCCCTCTCCTCTCTCTCTCCATCGTAGTCACCCCTCTCCTCTTCTCTCTCCCTCCATCAGTCACTCCTCTCCTCTGTCCCTCCATCATATACCCCTCTTCTTTCTCTCCCTCTCTCCCCATCATCGCCCTAGCCCCCCGTGCCACTGTCTGTCTGGAAGAGAGTTTATGGAGTGACTTCTCTCGAAACGTAGTGGTTTTCAATGGAGGGATTAGGGGCTTGACAGTGTAATTATAAGGATGTATGAGTGCGTGTGTGTATCTGTGTGTCTCTCTGTGTGTGAGAGTCTCTGTAAAGTATGTCTGTTTGAGCATGAGTGTGTCTGTCTGTCATTCTGCTTCTGTGTGTGTGCGCGCTTGTGACCTAAGTGTGCATGCGTTCCTTTCTGTGTTTGTTTCTGTGCATGTGTGTGTGTACATGTCTCTGTGTGGATTTGTGTACGTGTGGCTGGTGATACACTGGCACACCGAGCGTGCACGCATGGCTGCCTGTGTGTGGTACATAGGAGAGCTGAGGGAGAGACTGAGGATCGTTTTGCCCCCACACAGGGCCTCATTAGTAGGAGAAGCAGCCTGTCTCCTTTGTCTTGTCATTAGCTACTTTGAAAGCAGATGTTGAGGAGCCCCAGTGTGTTTCACACTGCTGCTACTGGGATGACTGGGGGCAGACGATGACACGTCAACTCATAGGGAAACTTCGCTGCAGTGCCATCTCCCTGCTGTCGTCTGTGTAAGACAAGACCAACACTAGGCCCATTTAGAGTGGAAGTTCACTCTGAAATATTCATCAGCTCCCAGCCCCAAGTTGGCTTTTTAAAGCCACTTAGAGCATGTCAAGTTAAAGTGAATATTACTTTAAGGTAGGCACCTAACACTGCATTCAGGAATAGAAAATACATTAAATACAAGTGTTTTAAAGAGCGATCTTATGTGCTCTCAAATGTAAGCCATTTCTGCGCCAGGCCTGGCTGTACTGTACAATAGCATATATGCTACGTTTTTTTTCTTTTTCACCTCCGCCCCAGCAAAGCATTCGTTCTTTAATAGTATTACACAAAAACTACCAGACCAATTTTCATGAAACTCAGTGGAAGCGTGTAGCATGGTCCAACTTAGAATCCATTACATTTTGGAAAAGATCCGAATCACCTCCATTCATTTTTTGGACTTCATTGACCTCCATTCGTTTTTTGGTAGAAAAAAACAACATGAATTGTCAATGGGGAGAATTCAAACGGTGATATCTCAATCACAGAGACACAGAGTTTGGACTGGCATGAAGCTTTTGACCTAACAAATGTAGCAATGTACCAAACCTGTCCTGCTTGCATGCATGTGCACGCGCAGAACCACGAAAGAGGTTTTTACTTAAGGAACTTAAAATGCTTGTGTTGCACAAGACACACAACTAAAACTGTGTGGCAACTCTAGATTAATTCAAGTCAATTGGTAGAAGGTTCATATGCTGGAGTCATGGGCTCTTTAAATTTGTGGGTTCAGCTGAGGCAAAGACACTTGGCCTGCTCTTTCCAGAGATCTAGAGTTCATTTCAAGTCCATTTCTGCATCCTGATTCTGTTCGGTGGAAGGAGTCGCACTTGTTGAGGTGGAGGATGGTGGAGAAACATCCTCAGCTGTTGTCGGCCTTGTGTCCGTCTGGTCATCAATGTAAGGGTTTTTGAAGAGGATGTTTCATTCTGGTAAACTAGTGGCTAGAGTATATTCTAGCATTAGCAGCTGGCGTTGATTTGTTTACTATTTACTCGCATGGTTCACAGGTCAAGAAAATGTGACTGGTAGGCCGGCGCATGATATGGATGTTTTTTGACGAAAATAGGTTTTATTTTCAAATGAACAATTATTATAATTAGACCAAAAAGTAAAGTTTTGAACAAAGCATTTAATAAGGTATAACTAAAATTAATTCAGCATTGGGTTTTTGGTTGTGCCAGTGTAACAGAAGAAAAAGTGACAGACATTATTTCCTATTATATATATTTTTTTTTAATATACATTTTTTGTTTTCACTGCTCCCACAAAGGACTACTGTATGTGCAAGTCACGCCAAACACCTACAAATATTCTGATTTGTATGTGTTCAGTTTTTAGAGTGGTGAGAGCAAGTGAAAATATCCACACATTTTTTAAACTGCCACCACTCCTACAATTTCTAAGCTGTGTGATTTATATGTTGTTCAAGACAACTTGGAAATGAATTGAATGCTCGTCCAACTCAAGATAACAGGGAACTTGGGGATCATTTTGAGCCGCGAGTTTCCCGAGCTGAAGTGCTTGTTGATGTTTAAACATACAGTATAATTTGATATGTATGCAATATACAGTATGTTTGTTTTATATACAGTATCTCACAAAAGTGAGTACACACCTCACATTCTTGCAAATATTTTATTATATCTTCTCATGGGACAACCCTATTGAAATGAGACTTTGATATAACTTAAAGTAGTGAGTGTACAGCTTGTATAGCAGTAGAGATTTACTGTCCTCTGAAGATAACTCAACACACAGCCATTACTGTCCACACAGCTGGCAACAAAAGTGAGTACACCTCACAATGAAAATGTCCAAATTGTGCCATTTTCCCTCCCTGGTGTCATGTCACTCTTTGTGTTAAAATATTTCAGGTGTGAATGGGGAGCAGGGCTGTTAAATTTGGTGTTCTCTCTCATACTGGTCACTGGACGTTCAACATGGCGCCTCATGGCAAAGAACTCTCTGAGGATCTGAAAAAAGAAATTGTTGCTCTTCATAAAGATGGCGTAGGCTATAGGAAGATTGCCAACTCCCTGAAACTGAGCTGCAACACGGTGTCCAAGATCATACAGCGGTTTACCAGGACAGGTTCCACTCGGAACAGGCCTCGCCATGGTCGACCAAAGAAGCTGAGTCCACGTGTTCAGCGTCATATCCAGAGGTTGGCTGCAAAAAACAGAGGTGTGAGTGCTGCCAGCATTGCTGCAGAGGTTGGAGAAGTGGGGGTCAGCCTGTCCATGCTCAGACCATACACACTTCATCAAATCGGTCAGCATGGATGCATGCATTCGCTCTGCATGCATGGCAGGGCCTGGCTGCACGACATTGAGTTGGCCATCTGATGATGTACGAAAGGAGGAGGTCTGCATGGCCGTCGTCCCAGAAGGAAGCCTCTTCTGAAGCTGATGCACAAGAGAGCCCGCAAACAGTTTGCTGAAGACAAGCAGTCTAAGAACATGGATTTCTGGAACCACGTCCTGTGGTCTGATGAGACCAAGATGAACTTATTTGGCTCAGATGGTGTCAAGCATGTGTGGCGGCATCCTGGTGAGGAATACAAAGACAATTGTGTCTTGCCTACAGTCAAGCATGGTGGAGCTAGCGTCATGGTCTGGGGCTGCATGAGTGCTGCCGGCACTGAAGGAAACATGAAGTCCAACATGTACTGTGACATTTTGAAGCAGAGCATGATCCCCTCCCTTCGGAAACTGGGCTGCAGGGCAGTTTTCCAACATGATAACGACCCCAAACACACCTCTAAGATGACCACTGCCTTGCTAAAGAAGCTGAAGGTAAAGGTGATGGATGGGCCAAGTATGTCTCCAGACCTAAACCCAATTGAGCACCTTTGGGGCATCCTCAAGCGGAAGGTGGAGGGGCGGAAGGTGTCTAACATCCACCAGCTCTGTGATGTAATTATGGAGGAGTGGAAAAGGATTCCAGTAGCCACCTGTGCAGCCCCCCACCCTACCCCTGACCCCTGCCTCTACCTGGAGCCAGGCACACTCACACACACACAGACATACACCAGTCCTGGGCTCAGATCCCCTTCCCCTCACCCTAACCCGGGTCCGTATCCTTTTCCTACTCCCTCCCTACCCCAACCCCTGCCTCTATCTGGGCCCAGGCACGCACACACACACACACACAGACACACACCAGTGTTTGCCATACCTCTCCCATGATGCTCTTAGCCTTTCTTGCTCTGAAAATGTAATTTGATGTAATTTATTGCTCTATATATGGCTCTGTGTGCTACTAACCCTGTTCTGCCTCCCCTCTCCCTAGTGCCTCTCTCTCTCCCTCCTATCTTCTAACCAGGTCCAGTGGATGCCCCACTGTCACCAGCAGACCACCCTGAGTCCGATAGATACCCCTGTGTCTGCTGTGGATGTCGTAGCAATTAGTTAACACACACACACGTACACACAGACATACACCAGTCCACTTCCGGCTTTAGGCCTGGGCCCAGTACACCCTTCCCCTCACCCTAACCCAGGTCCATATCCTTTTTCTCCCCCCACCATATCCCTGACCCCTGCCTCTACCTGGAGCCAGGCACACTCACACACACACAGACATACACCAGTCCTGGGCTCAGATCCCCTTCCCCTCACCCTAACCCGGGTCCGTATCCTTTTCCTACCCCTTCCCTACCCCAACCCCTGCCTCTATCTGGGCCCAGGCACATTCACGCACACACAGACACACACCGGTGTTTGCCATGTCTCTCCCATGATGTTATTAGCCTCTCTTACTCTGAAAATGTAATTTAATGTTATTTATTGCTTTATAAATGTTCTTAGCCGGTAGACAAACATACTCCAGGAGGATATTTCCAAATTAGATTAGTATTTCCAATTCCAATATTGGATTCGAATTGCACTCTCTTCAGCTACAGGGTAAGCTAGGTCCCATTAAACTTCACACGTCTGCACACGTTTCATTTGGTTGGCTTTTATGCTCCTCAAAACCACAAAACAATGTAAGTCATACTGCATATTTCTCAAATGTATTCTACTCCCCTACGAGAAGCCTAATGTATGTAACTTCCCAACACTGTCACCATCAGCTATTAACACATAGAAGCAGGCCACCTCGAATCAATTGACAAAAACATCTAAATGTTCAGAAACAAGTGCACAGTGACCCTGTCTTCTCCGCCCATGATGTACGTCATAAGCACAGTTGTAGAATCTGTAAACTTTTCTAGTTGATGTATCTATAGAGTCAGCATAGGCCCATCTTATTTTGTGTTTAGTTTGTAAGCATTATTCAAATGTAAGTAGTTAATTAAATGCATAGCCTATACTGTATATATCAGTGATTAAAATAGTTAATGTAGGCCAAATAGGTTCAATGGGCCAAAAAAAACAAAAACATAATCAACAATGACTAAGAAAATAACACAACATTGAGCTGGTATGATAATCTAGGCTACTGATGGTATACTGAGGAAACACATTTGAAAGTCCAGCCACCTGATCATCTGGACATAGGCCTACATATTATATTCAGCAGAATGTTGATTAAATAAATAAGACCCACATTTTCTCCTTGGCCTGCCTGTACCACAGGTGGCTAGAATTCCAGTGGTGATTGACGAGGCAACATCTTCTCGGAGAGGTTTATGAAATATACAGCATGACATTTTGGGGTTTATTTGACATGATAGAGGGATGAAGTTCATGAATATAGATTCTAATGTTTTATCTGGATGATTATATAGGCCTAGGCTATCCTGCAGTGGCATCATACCTAAAAAAACAAACAAACAGAGTATTTCCAAGTCCACCATATGCAGTACAAAATCGTGACATGCCATTTTCAAAATTATCTTAAGGTTACAACTTTTTAGTAGACGGTAGACATACCGTTAATGTTGGCAGAAAGGAAACACGTTCACATGTTGTTTTCGAAGTCCACTGGGTAATATGGATTTTGGGGTATTCCGTTGCAAGCCTTTGTCATGCTGAGACACGAAACACAATCTAGACGACTTCATTGACTGAAATCTGTGGTTCAATTTAGAACATATTGATGAAATGATTGAAAAAAAGCCTCATATAGCCTACTGTATCTCCTATATTTTGCAACTGGTATTTACTATAGCCCAGCCATCTTATTCTATGGTTTTGTCAGTGCATCTCCTCAGTCCTACATAAAAAAAGTTTCATGATGGTTGGTTTGGTCTGAGCCTACAGCACTGATTAGCCTACCCTTGTGTAGCCTAAATGAATGTAGAATAACATAGCCTAGTCTTTCCAAACAATAATTCCCCTAAAATGTACAATTTACATGGAATAGGCTAGGGTAGGCTGTACCTATATCATCATTTCAATGCCTTAGATATGTAGGCTGCTGTCATGTTGTAGCCTGCTTTAAGAGCTCAAAAAGGATTAAGAAGGCTTTTTACTGATACACACCGGGTAGGCTATCACTCATCAGTACAACGTCTTCATTACACCAGCACACCTCGTAACAGGCAAGTACATTCGGCTACACACCTTTCCACAAGAGCGCACGTTTATTTACAGTCAATGCTCACAACTGATAGCTTCAGCTCGGCTCGGTAACAAGAGAAGCGTCTCTAACAACCACCCGGAAGAACCCTCGAGAACTTCCGCATGTTGGAAAAGTCCACTATAAGATTTTATGGGGGGACACGGTAATGTTTTTAATACCCCAATGTTAAGTAGAAATTGTATGAATGAATTAGTTTAGTTTAAAATGCAGTGAAATACTATAGTATTTGAATGCATGTAGTTCACTTCAAACATTACATTATTAATTATTTGTCATTGGAGATGAATTTCCCATGCATCACCCCCGGTGGAGTGCAGTTTACTTTTGGATGGAATATTTCTTCAGTCTTCCTGTTTTGAATACGGAATTGAATAACTAGAATAATCAACAGTAACTCTATTTGTGCGAAATTTGTTGACAGATAAAATAGGGAGGGATATCAATTACTAGTGACGAAGACTCTTTCTTAAAATGGTGTAAAGGTGACTCTCAGGTCTGATGAATTTTGGCGCTAAAGTTTCACTCCGACCAGATCACCGCTCTTCAATGCAGGGGGTTTGTAAAAGTGAAAGCAATGTGCAGACAACAAGAAACATGCAGAACTTACTAGCTACGTTACCCAGTTAGCTAGTGTTGGCTAGCTGACGTTCACTTATTAAGTAAGTAACTAGTAGACAGTTCTAGCAGACAGTTAGCTAACGCTACAACAGTGACCATCTACCCCATGTTTGCCTTGTCATGCCATAATCGGTAGCTAACGTTGCTTTCTCAATCTTCCAGGATGGACAGACACATTTTCCACATCTCTGGAATGAAAATCCAAAAGACTAAGAGCAAGCTGCTCCAAGGAATAAAGCAGCTGGGTGGCGAATACATCGGTGGTTCTGTAAGTAGTCAGCTAGACAGTGTTAGCTACAGCTACTGTACAGTCAGTAGGACAATATCAGCTACACTAGCTATTACAGTACGTTAGATGGCACATTCTTGGAAGACTTACTGAACTGACTAGTGGGTATTGTTATTGTAATCAAGACAACTGTCATATAGCACAGCAATAGCTACGATCATTAACACTAAACATAACCTTTCCAATTCAAAGTGTCAGTTGTCAGTTACCGTTAGAAGACACTGAGTCAAACAGTCCACAACCACATTCATTAATCAGACTTCATTCCCAGGGGGAACGCCCCCCGCCTCCCCCCTCCCAAGTAGATAATAGCAGGATGAGCCAATGAGAGTTGGTCTGGGTCACACCTGTCAGACAGTTCATTCAGAGACAGATGAACAGTGGGTGATGATTAGTCCTGAAGAATGACCTTAATTGGTTTTCTGATGCTGGGGTGTATTTTTGACTCGATGTAATTTTATCTTTGCCCTCAATTGCCTCTCATTTTAGTTACAGCCTGGGCGGTATAGTGTCTATGCAGTCCCTAGGAACACCATACACTGTAAAGTTAACCCTTTACCCTACGCTCACCATGTCTAGAACAGGACAGGTTGTTCTAGGCCTATTGTTTTAGCACTTAAGATTAGTAGACATAGTTAAGCATGGTGGTGGTGTGTGATATCCTTATGCCTTTATCTTTGCCATTACAATGGTTATACTTGGCCATGGTTGAGTTTGAGCGGCTATTTGTCTCCCAGGTTTACAATGAAAGAATCACACATCTCATAGTCAGCCGTGCCATCGCCAGTGAGAAGTTTGTGGCAGCCTGTGCACAGGGTAAGTGAGGAGGACAATTATGACGGTCAAAGTATCCTGTTCCGATAGCAGAGGGTTGTGTTTTGAAATGCATTTGCTATTTCTGTGCCCTGCCAGGGAAATGGATAGTGACTCCGGAGTATGTGATGGAGAGCGTGAAGAAGGGGTGGTGGCTGCCAGAGGGGCCCTATGAGCTACGCATGGCCCCTCAGGCTCCTGGGCTCTCCAACCCAGTCTGTGTGTGGAGGGAGAGGGTGGCATGCGGGGTCCTAGCTGGGGCCTTTGAGGGCTGGGTCGTCCTACTGATGATTGAGGAGCCCGGTCTCAGAGACATGTTCACAAGGTGAGAAGCCCTACTTAATGCCCGTCTAAATTCCTGGGTGAGAGGTTGTGCCTGGTTAACGAGTATGCACATTTTGCTTAAATGATCAACATTAAAATCAAATACAGCTGTAGATAAAATGATAATTATCTTCTTTGCCTGTGTGTCAGAATCCTGACAGCAGGGAAGGCCAGAGTCTACTCATGTCCACCTCCGTCCCAGGCTGCAGTGACACACATGTTGACGTATAAAAAGCACGTGAAGTCCTACTGTGCAGCTCCTTGTTATTCCGTGCACCACATCGCTCAGCATCTGTTTGGGGTAAATACTTCTAAGTGCTCAAAAGCTTTTGTTTCTTCTTATCTTATTCTCAAATAGCTCTGTGGCATATATCCACATTTCCCATGCAACTGACAATTACGCACACCTGCTTGAGCTAATCCAACAATCAAAGACTTGAATTAACCCAGTTCAGTCAAAATTTGAATCAGATTGGACACTGCCAGTGTGCTTTCATATGTCAATGGGCTTGGCAGGAAGTCTGGATGTAACTGATCTGTGGTCTGGTCCTCAGAAGCTGTGTTGTGGCATGGGCGTACCGTGGACAGAAGCAGGTCCAGCAGAGGAGGAAAAGAACTCAGCTGTGTCCTCAATACTGGAGACCGAGGCCAGGGACTCAGAGCTGGAGGCCAAGACCAGGGAGTCAGAAATGGAGGCTGAGCCCAGGGACTCAGGGCTGGAGGCCAAGACCAGGGAGTCAGAAATGGAGGCTGAGCCCAGAGACTCAGAGATGGAGGCTGATTCCAGGGACTCAGAGCTGATGATCGAAATCAGCGACTCAGAGCTAGAGACCAAAACCAGGGACTCAGAGCTGATGATCGAAATCAGCGACTCAGAGCTAGAGATCGAAATCAGCGACTCAGAGCTAGAGACCGAAACCAGGGAATCAGAGCTGAAGATCGAAATCAGCGAATCAGAGCTAGAGACCGAAACCAGGGACTCAGAGCTGAAGATCGAAATCAGCGACTCAGAGCTAGAGACCGAAACCAGGGACTCAGAGCTGAAGATCGAAATCAGCGACTCAGAGCTAGAGACCGAAACCAGGGACTCAGAGCTAGAGACCAAAACCAGGGACTCAGAGCTGATGATCGAAATCAGCGACTCAGAGCTAGAGATCGAAATCAGCGACTCAGAGCTAGAGACCGAAACCAGGGACTCAGAGATGAAGGTTGAGCCCAGGGACTCAGAGATGGAGGCTGAGCCCAGGAAGTCAGAGATGGAGGCTGAGCCCAGGGACTCAGAGATGAAGGTTGAGCCCAGGGACTCAGAGATGGAGGCTGAGCCCAGGAAGTCAGAGATGGAGGCTGAGCCCAGGGACTCAGAGATGAAGGCTGAGCCCAGGGACTCAGAGATGAAGGCTGAGCCCAGGGACTCAGAGATGGAGGCTGAGCCCAGGAAGTCAGAGCTGGAGATGGAGCTCATGGACTACATATTAAAAGCAGAGGTGGGTTCCAATCGTTGTTGCTCTAGAGCAGGGGTGCCCAACATGTCGGTCGCGATCGACCAGTAGAGGTTATTTTGGTAGATCTCGTGCCATAAAAAAAAAAGCCATAAAAAAAAAGGTGTGACTTGATGACGCACATTGAAGTTGTGCGTACTGTAGGCAAAGTGCATAATAAGACAGTCATATCACCTCCCTTGTTGTCCAAATTAGCTACTTTTGCCTCCTGCTGCTTTGTACGTAGATTGCAAGTGTGACCGTTTTGTACAGCAGTTTAGCTGAGTAGCTGAGTATTTTATTCATGATTGAATCATGTGTGGGCTGATTTCATCATGTCAAGAATAGCAAGGCCAGCTCCTCTTTCACTTTGCCTTCATCAGTGTGCTCTTAGTCACTTGTTTAGAAAGGAGATGCACTTGTGAGTTCTGGTGAGTAGTAGTACACTGACTATCTACGTTGATTGTAAGTCGCTTTGGATAAATGTCAGCTAAATGACTAATGTAATGTTTGTGGGGCTTCTACAGTAGAGATTCTCAAAGCTACTTTCACTTTCAATCAAATAGGCGTTCTACATCCACAAACTCTTGAAAATTAACCACTTCCAATTAGTATTTATTAAATCTATTTTGTACTACGATAAACTAGAGGGCAGATAGTAGCCTAGCAAAATCAATCAAATACTCATAATGGCTAAATACAAAGTCCGGATTATGCAACCCTGGCTGACTCCATTCAGTGCAACAGTAGATTCATCAGAGTAATATTGTGCTGTGTGAATTGTGCTGTGTGACAGTCGTTTAAGTAGGCTAAGAAGACACTCTGTTCTGATAACTAGCTGACTGTTAGGCTACCTGTACCTGTCAAGATTGTGTAACGCACATATAACCAAGTTAACGTTCCTTGGACAACAAAGTTAACGTTCCTTGTGCTTATTGCTACTATGCATAGTCTATCTGCAGTTCCAACCTCTGCTGTAATTTTTTCCCCCATTGCTGAAATGCCAAATGTCGGGGGGATCATTAAATAACTATCTATCTATCTATCTATCTATCTATCTATCTGTCTATCTGTCTATCTGTCTATCTGTCTGTCTGTCTGTCTGTCTGTCTGTCTGTCTGTCTACCCACCCACCCTTCCTTCCTTCCTTCCTTCCTTCCTTCCTTCCTTCCTTCCTTCCTTCCTTCCTTCCTTCCTTCCTTCCTTCCTTCCTTCCTTCCTTCCTTCCTTCCTTAATTCCTTCCTTCCTTCATTCCTTTATTCATTCCTTCATTCTTTCCTTTGATTGTGAATCAGTAACCTTACTGTTGTTGTTATTTTGGTGTTCAGCAATGAGATAAGATATGACTTCCCATGTCCCATGAGACGTGAATTCAAACCTAGCCTATGTAAAGTGACCAGGGACAGAGGGTGATCTTGTTGAGCTGGTCAATTTAAACGTAGCTCGCAAGCCCAAAAAAGTGTGGGCAGCCCTGTTCTAGAGAAAAACTCACACATAAAAATGCAGAATGTCCGGATGCCAATGTATTGTGATGGCCTGACTGCGTACAGTTGCAGGACATCACATATTTGAAGGTTGTTTTTTTTCTGCAGGGGCGGAAAAGACTTGTCTTTCCAGAGTTCCTGAGTTACCAGGCCCCCAGTCCACGCTCCCAGGTGCGCAGATCTGCTCCGAGCATATTAATACAGCAGCACATCTGCCATACATCAGTACTGCATGATTGTAAAATGAATATGCGATTTGTCAGGCAGATCAGGTCATTCAATTTCCTTTATGTCAGGCCCTTCAATGAAAAGATGACATTCTGGGCAAGGACGCATCATATCCGGGTCACCTGATTTAACCAGTGCTGTCACCTGATTGGTGAAGCATGATTGGCAGACCTATTAAGGCCGGTCTCCTCAGCCATGTCTGTGCCTCCCCGAGTGGATTCTCGTATATGATTGCCATTATGAACGGTCATGTAGTTCTTTTTAGAGATGCGTAACTCCATATGGAAGAGGCTAATAAGTGACAGTAACCAAGATGACCTCGGGAACCTCTGAAGAACAGTAGACCCTGCTCTCATTATACATCTCCTCTGCTTTTCCATTTCCCACTTCTAACTTCTTATTTTTGGAGCTCTCCTTTTTTTTTTTTCTTCCTCTCTGTCCAGACAAGGACAGTGGCATCTAACTTCCACACCCTGAAGAATCTCATAGAGTGTGGAGGCTTCATGCAGGCCTTGGAGGACGTCCAGAGCTGCCTGTTCCCCGGTGCGCTCCCCTCCGTACCCAGCATGGCCTCCCTCATGCTGCACGCCCTCCAGGTATGATGACCAGCCTGCGCTCTCTCTCCCTCTCTCTCTCTCTCTCTCTCTCTCTCTCTCTCTCTCTCTCAGGGTTGGCGTTCAGTCCTACAGTTAGAAACTAAATTGAATCTGAAATTTGTATGTGTATCTGCTATTCATTCCCAGCATGAATGTTCACCTTTCAGTTGTCTCTGTTGCCTCCGGCGGTTACAGTATCTCCCTGGCCTGTTTGTGTTGCTGACACAGAACTGCTCCCCCTACCTCTTAACGTTTCCTCTGTGCCCTGCAGGGTAAAGCTACGTGTAGCTTCCTCGCGGCCTTCTGGCAGATTCTCTACAGGCTCCTGAGAAACAACCCCTCCTGGGCATCTCCCACCACCACCAAGTACTTCAGCCAGCTGCTGCAGTGCCCCGAGTGTAAGAGTGGCCTCTGGTCCTTGCTGGACACGTCCATCAGGTACGGTCGGGTGCGCGTGAGTCTGGAGTCAAAACATGGGCAGAGGGGCGGAGCCTACCTTTCAAATCTAGCTGCGGCAGCATTTTTGAACATTATTTCATCGGGAGTGTCTAGGCGGGACAAAAATGAAAAACTCGATCTACATTTTCCAGTTTGTGTAATGTGAAGTGAGAGTTAACGTGAGAAGAAAGTCCAAGTGAATCGCACCTTGTATGCCAGATATAGAGTGCGGGACTCGTTAGTAATACTTGAAAAGTGGAAATCGGCACTATCTCCGCGGGCCAATCAGCACCCTATACAACATCCGATCGGATTCTCATTGGTGTCCACAAATATTACAGCCTGTTCCCAGAAGTTCTTGCCGTAGCGAGAGCTTCTGGGTACTCAGAATAGCGTTAACAATGCATGTTCAGACGTGTCGTGAAGAGAGTCTTCAGGATGTCCTGCTCTAGACGAGAAGACCCCATGTGCTCTGTATGTCACAGTGACACAGCTATTAACCACTTCCTTTCCCCGTGGGGTGGTGTGTCATCAGGTACTGCATGTCCAGCGAGGCCACCAGCTGTCACTCCCTCCCAAGCCCCGCCTCCCCAGAACTACTGCGCTTCCACGGCAACCTGCAGAAGTTTGTGCTGAAGCTCTTTCAGTGGGAACTCCATTCTGCAAACTCAGGGTAACTAGCCACCCTTGATGTTAGAGCGAGACAACTTATTTGTATGTTGGTGAAGAGCCCTCTTTTATGAGAAATACCTTTTTGAGAATTTACTCAACATTTAATACACATTTAATAAACATTTAGTATAGATTAGCACTGTGATACTTAACGAAGCTGTGTTCAATGAAAGCAACGATTATGTCCAGCGACTCCTCACAGTTCTCTTCCCTCAGAGGGTCAACCGGTCTGCGCACTTCTGTGCTCTATGGAAGCTTCTGGAATGTGTGGGAGCGTTTAACCCTGGGCTCCCGCCCTGTCCGACAGCTCGCCCAGCTCCTGGTCCAGGCCACCGTCTGGGAGCTGTCGGTCAGCCAGGTACAGTACACATACATGCACCTCAGTCACACACACACACACACACACACACACACACACACACACACACACACACACACACTCCCTGCCACCACCTCTGGGATGGCTCTGGTGAAGAAGTGGTAAACAGACCAGCTAGACTGAAGCCTAGTTTATACTGTATAAGACAAGATATGGCTTTGGGCAATGAGCCATAGATGCAACTTCAGCTTCATTTGTCCCCGAAGAGCTACAGGTTTTACGGCACAATACGATAAAAACGCAAGACAATAAAAACATATATATGCAAAAGGTCCAGTAGGATAAATAAAAAATAAATAAAAAAGTCATACAGCACATAAGGTATGTCACAACCCTAATCCTCAACTCAACGACACCATTATTTCAAGAACAACACCATCACTATCAACCCCCCTGGACTGAGTTCAGAAGGGAAATGGCCCGTATCCGTTCCTCCTCCCAGGGGGGACGTCTGAAGCGGCTTGTCTTAAACACAGCCTAAACTAGGCCTCTTTAGCCTTCCTTAACGCCTGCTCTCCTGAACGTTATTTTACTATCCATGGTTTAATGTCTATTTTTCTTACCTTTTCACTATCTTTATCTTCTTACCTGCCCCGGGACTGCGGGCGGAAAATATCATTTTTGCTAAACCTGGTACAACAACAAGGTTAACGTGTCTCTTTTGTACGTCGTCCCTGATCAAATAAAGAAATTCAAATTCAAAGCGTGGCCCTGTCGTGCAGGGGGAGGAGCCGGCGGAGAGGGAGAGGGGGCGGGACCTGGCGCTGGTCCTGCAGGACATGCTGTCGTCGGTGGTGGAGTACTGGTGTCAGACGCACGGCGCACGCAACCGCGTGGCGGTGGAGCAGGGCCTGGCGGACCTGGCCGAGCACATCGCCGTCCTCTGTCAGGGTACGCCCGCCGCCACACACATGCCGCACGCACGCCGATTCAGGGAGTAGCGCACAGCCGTTTGACTGACCGCTAAGCGGCTAAGATGATCCTGGTGATGTAGAAACCCGAGAGGAGAGTCGTGATGCGTGCCGTCTCTCCTCCCCACCAGACCTCTCGCCCGACGTCCTGACGGCGCTGGTCCCCAGGATGCCCTCCGCCCGGCTGAAGATGGTCACGGCGGACGCCGTCTTCAGGAGCCTCTGCTCCAGGAGCGGCCTGGTCATGGGGGCGGAGCCTCTCACCCTGAGGAAGATCGTACGTCGCACCCCGGGGGTCTCGCCTCCGCTTTTCTGATCTGAACGTGATCTGATTGACCTTATTTGTCAGATCCAGAGTCCCCACCTGCGAATAGTCTAACCCCCTTCCCTCTGTGTGTGTGTGTGTGTGTGTGTGTGTGTGTATATATGTGTGTGTGTGTGTGTATATATATGTGTGTGTGTGTGTGTGTGTCTGTGTGTGTGTGTCCATCCGTCCGTCCGTCCCGACAGCTGACGTCGTACCTCCCTGCTCTGGGCAGGCTGGCTGGGGGCAGGCCAGGTGGTCCCGGCGCCGAACCCGCCTCCCACAGCTGGACCCACCATCCGGGCTCTGGACCAGGGTCAGTACAGAACCACCCGTATCTCTGTCTCCAGGTCCCCTGTCTGTCGCGTCAGCCTTCCCTCGCGTATCGTCCTCTGCCCAGGGAGCCGTCCCCTCACTGCAGCCGGTCTCACCAGGGGAGACCAGCGAACGACGGACGGGTTCAAGGGCGATGATGGAGTGTGAGCGGAGAGGAGAGATACGGAAAGACAGCGAACACCTGGAGAGAGAATATGAGGTGGAGCACCAGGTTATCCGAGGGAGGGAGGGAGGGAGGGAGGGAGGGAGGGAGGGAGGGAGGGAGGGAGGGAGGACTGAGAGAGTGTGGGGAACCGGCTCCTGGGGTCACCTCACCCCGTGAGCGAGCTGTCAGTCGAGGTTCACGGGCGGTGGTGCGGGGAGGAGGCTAGACACCCAACGTGCCGATCTGGCAGACAGACAACCCCTCCTCCTCCTCACCTGTGCCCCCCATACCAGGCAGCTGCCCCCCTGCCTCCCCTCCATCATCACTCCGCTGGCGGGGAGTTGAGCCCGGAGTCACCGGGGGGCGGGTTCAGCCGGAGGCTAGCGGTTCACTCGCAGACCCGCCTCCTCCTCTCTGCTCTCTGTGCTCAGATGCCAACCGACCACAGACTACTCCCTGGTCTGGTCCTGCCCCGGTTTTCACTCGACAAACAGGAAGCTCTATCACTCGCTCCGGAGAGATAGTTCGTTTTTCACTTCACGTCAAACGGATGAGGGGGGGGGGGCACACACAAAAAAACCCGGAAACCTCGCGCGAACCTTCGTTGTCGTCTCGTTCGGGTGGGTGTGCGCGTTAGCGGTGCCCGTCGAGGGCGGCGGCGGGCAGGGGGGGAGGGGGGGGAGGGGGGGGGAGGGGGGGGAGCGCGCTCCTGCAGGGACGAATCGAGCGAATCGAAACAAACTATTGAATGCGAACCGTGGAACTCCTCTGAGTGAGCCGGTGTCGGGTGGGTGGTGAGGAAAGAAAAACTCACCATGATGAGATGAGTGGAGATGTGTTGCTCAGCCCCTCTACACACACAGCCCAACACGCCATCCAGCACCCCTACCCCTCAACACACACAGCCCAACACGCCATCCAGCACCCCTACCCCTCAACACACACAGCCCAACACGCCATCCAGCACCCCTACCCCTCAACACACACAGCCCAACACGCCATCCAGCACCCCTACCCCTCAACACACACAGCCCAACACGCCATCCAGTACCCCTACCCCTCAACACACACAGCCCAACACGCCATCCAGCACCCCTACCCCTCAACACACACAGCCCAACACGCCATCCAGCACCCCTACCCCTCAACACACACAGCCCAACACGCCATCCAGTACCCCTGCGTTCCGGTGGAGCCTCTGCGGGCGGAGATGGAGGCCGGAGGGAGGGACGCGCTGGTCCTCTCTGGAGGGTCACGGGGGGGGGGGGGGGGGGGAGAGGGACGAGGACAGACAGGCCAGGCGATGTCGGTCTGCAGCCGACCTATATGGACATCGGGTTGAGGAGTGGCACTTCTCTTCCTCTATTCACACACATATACTCTCTCTCTCTCTCTCTCTCTCTCTCTCACACACACACACACACACACACACACACACACACACACACACACACACACACACACACACACACACACACACACACACACACACACACACACACACATCTCTTCACAGACTTGTCCCTGCTAATAACAAGCTACGTGACAGGACGTGTTCCTTCCCCACTGCTGGGAGCTTCTTCCCCGCTTCTGAACAAGCCAATTACCAGGGAACAAGCGTCTCCCCCCTGTAGTACGCAGGGCTCTCCTCTTCCCTGTCACACACACACACACACACACACACACACACACACACACACACACACACACGTCAAGCGTCCTGCCGGCAGATCCCATATAGCCACTCATAGGACTACTGACAGCACACAGCTATTAGCACGCCGGAGCTGTGAAGAGCCTTCACTCACTTTGAGTATGTATTCCTCCTAATCTGCTTCTTCAGATTGAATTCTCTGTTTTGGAGGGGCGCGTAAGTGGGGAGATGTGCATTGGGAAATAAGTTTAGGAAGTCACAGAGTACACCGTGTCATAGGAATTCAGTAGTTCATTAGCTGGATTCCACAGCATACTGTGTCCCAAGTTGCATTTTTGTGTATGTTCTGTGAGGTACTGGTAAATTGTATTTTTTTTGTGTACATGCATGTGCGTTATATTTGGTTTGCCTCTAGGGGTGGTGTTATGAGTCATCATGTACCATATATCATATCACATCGCCAGACGCCGCTCTGATTAGTAGTGACGACCTCTGACAGAGTCCCCTTTCTCTACCCAGAATGCTGAGCGCTCATATTAACGGAACCAACCCGGGGAGGGAGAACAGAGGTCTGAACAGAGTCAACGCTGTAGGTGAGGCCTGCACCACACACACACACACACACACACACACACACACACACACACACACACACACACACACACACACACACCTGGCTACAAGCTGCACGTTTGCAAAAATGATTTTGAACGGAACGATGCACAGGTCACAAGTTAGGAGAAGGTGATAGCCTCGTCATCATTTTGAGCTTAATGACGAGCGTATAATGCGCGTATAAAAGCACGGCGATTAGCATATAGGCCAGAGCAGTCTTGTGACTAGTCAGCTTTCTGGTTGCTTTGGTGGCTGCAGTATTGTGTGTGAGGAAGAGGAGGGTGGATCCTCTTCAGAATGCTTCACCTTCCTCTTTACCTTCCACTTCCATCATCTCATTACAATTCTATGCCGGTGCCTATTTTTTTTCTTTTTCTACTCTAATTCCCTATTTTTTTGGAGAGTAGGCAATAAATAAATAAGAGACACCGAAATAACGGGTAAAAACAACAGCCCACAGCACAGGCGCGCACAGCGGTCGTCAGATCGCCAGTTTGAGAATGTTAAATGCAGCGATTAAGGCGGCGCGCTGCGAGAGTGAGCGAGAGTGCGCGTCCAACTTCCGCGCAATTAGAGGCATGGCACTTGGCGTGAACTCTCCGAGGTGCCAGCGTTCATATCTCCTCCCTCCGCCTGATCAGAAAGGCCCCGCGCTAGAGGGGGGGCGGGGGGGGGGAGAGGGGGCGGGAGACTCGAGGCTGTTGGCATGTGTTGTTCTTCCTCTACGTGATCTCTGTACCGATGCGGTGGCCATTAATTTTTGATGAACCTTCGGTATATCTGCTCCTCTCCTGGCCCTGCCCTCCCAGGCTGCCTGCCTCTCTTATTCACTCCGGCTCCGGTGCACTCTCTCAACCTCCCTCATTCACTCGCACACACAAACACACACGCGCGTGCCCGTACACACACACACACACACACACACACACACACACACACACACACACACTTACACACACACACACTTCAGTTGTCTTTCCTATGCGCCACCTTTCTTTGCAGCTTCTCTCCAGCTTCATGGACACTTGTACCCCCCCCCCTCAGCAGCAGGGAGGGCTGGAGAGAGAGAGAGAGAGAGAGAGAGTGAGAGAGAGAGAGAGAGAGATAGAGGGAGATAGAGGGAGAGAGAGGCCTTGGGAGGGTTGTCTGTTTTGCAGTCTCTCTTTGACAGCTCAACTAACTCCCATTCTAACTCAGCGTCTGGACTGCGGATCGGGGGGTTTCAAAATAATAACCAGCATTCAAGGCTACAAAAAAAGGGGCTTGTCCACGTGAAATGTCAGGTCAGGACAATTTGCATATAATTGTTGCAAGGTGGCGGCGTGGTGGACGCAGGCTGCCCTGGATATCACATTAAGCCTCTGGAGCTTGTTTTCAGAAAGGCCAGAATGAACAGTAACTGGCGCTGCACGGCTTTCCATCACAATCCCAACAAGCCGCGCTGTTATTGGACGCTTCAGCCAACGGCTCGCCGGTCCAGCTCGCCAGACACTCACCAGGACTGCCGGCAGGGATATAAAGAGGCGACACATATACACTTAACTTCTCTATTAAAGTGTGAAACGGGGGATTGTTGGGGGATTTATAGAAAAGGACAGGCGGATTTATTCTTTCCGTGCTTGTAAATGCTGAGCGTGCAATTACCCTATAATGGAGGTGTTGTGTCCAAATTGGGGCCATTAAAGTGATTTAGCAGCGCGTGGATTGGCCCTGGCATTTGCGAGGATGTGTACACATGGGGTGCTGTGGAACGGGCGTTTAATCGTGCCGCCTTTGAGCCCGGTAATGGCGGAGTACGCCATGTAGCAGCAGACTGACCTGAACAACTCATCAAGGCAGAGCTGGGCTCCGGTTGGCCATTGTTGTTATTGTTGTTGGTTTTATGGGATGTCTCTCTGATTTGTTCAGAGCATTTAGGAATTCTAGTTTTCTTAAATGGCGAAAAAATATGGAGTTACTTTTTAATTTCCATTCAGAAAACTGTACTCAGTACAGCAGATTGATATTGAATATTTCTTGGCTCGTGTTGTCTGGTGTCCCCCCACCCTCCACCCCCGGGGGCTGCATCAGGACAGACCAGTGACACTGGGAACAGACCGCTCCCAATTGGGTCATGGTTCTGCGTCCGGACAATCTGGGAGCGGATCTGATCGACCCATCCCGCTGAAACTCACTCCCCTCTAAACTTCGGACTCTCCCAGGCAGGCAGACGGGACCGACGGACCGAGCGCTCGCGCCCCCAGACCCTCACCAGAGCCGAGCAGAGGATTCCTGCTAGGATCTCCTTCGCTTTCATCCCCGGACTGAGTTTCTTTTTCTTTTCTTTTTTTTCTGTTACAGTAGGAGACGGCGGTGGGACACGGCACCAGACCCCGCCGCGTGTCAACTATACGTTCGTCTTTTTCTCCTGTAGATGAGTAGTTTAGGATAACTAACCTAAATATTCCTCTGCTTGATGTTTTCAAAACTGCTGATAAACAGCCTCCTTCTTTTGGCCCCTCAGCCTCTCTGTGAGGTGTGGATGACATTTAGCGCTGCCGGAGCCTCGAGGACTCTGGGAAGAAAGAAGCGGTTGATGTCGAGGGAAGACCGGAGCGTTTTCAATATATTTATCTGCGCTTTGAAATGCAACATTTCCTTCTCGGCACCGCTCTCTCTGTCTCTCTCTCTCTCTCTCTCTCTCCCCTTCTCTCCGCTCTCCTTCCTCCCTCCCTCCCTGCGTCCTGCCCTCTCTGGTGGAGTGGAGCTGGGGGTTCGGGGTTCGGGGCTGCGTGGCGTCCTGGGGAGAGCCAGTAAAGCGTTTATTAGGGGCTTTGCAGCCCTGCATTATACTGGCGAGCACAGAGGCACTCATGCTTGGCCTTTAACTTCCCTCTGAAGTTCAGCCATACATGAAAGGGGAGGGTACCGGCCCTCTAATATATTCCTGATTTAATATCGTATCAAAAAGAGAGGGAGGGGAGGAGGGAACAGAAGAGGAGGTTGGAAAATGTAAATAAAAGGCTTGAGAGGCTCTCTGTGGCCGGGCGTCGGTAGTTTGCTGATTAAACATGGCGAGCCGCCCCTGGCGGTGCCCAGTGGAGCTTTTGAACCCTGGGTGTGTGAACAATCCTGTTGGAGGCTTTGTGCCTGGGCTGTCTACCATAACTTCCTCCTGACCCACAATGCAGGGCAGGAGGACGGACCCACGGCGTTCCCACAACCACTCAGCAGACAGGGATTCACTTTGTGGGGCGCTGCCTCTGCTGTAAGTGGAAATTCACTCCGTCCCTGTCCCCCATCCCCCCCCCCCCCCCAAAAATAAAAGAGGAGGAGAGTGTGGAGAAAGAGCCGATTCACCATCTAAGAGATGTTTTTTTTTTTCTTTTCTTATCTCCCTCCTTTCTTCTTAAATCGGATTCTCATTGGAGGGTTGAACATTTTTTTTGGGTCAAGTTTTTTTTTCTTTTTTTCTCCTGGTTGGGGACATTTCTCCCGCCTGTTATTGGTTTGCTTGCCGCACAGGGGACAATAGGCAGGACAAGGACACACCCTAATTTTGGATTTCTCTCTTTGCCTCCTCTCTTCTTCTTCTCCTCTCCGCTGTCTGTCCATTCGCCCTGTGTGTGTGTGTGCGTGTGTGTGCACGTGTGTGTGTGTCCGTGTCCTGGCGAAGGGGAGACCCTCCTCCACACAGCCTGCAAGAGGAACGATGTGAAGACGCTGCTGCAGATCCTGGCGGTTCCTGGGACCGACGTGGACGTTAAAGGTAGGTG
>NC_140256.1:11820249-11860249 GCF_949987555.1 Borostomias antarcticus | reverse complement strand
GTGACTTTATGTCTGGAAGTGACTTTTATTCGTCACAGACAGAGGCATGATGGGTAGCAGTACGGTAGCGACGGGCGCGCCTTTCGTTTTCACCTCGGCTTGCTCTCTCGATGCCGTGCGGGCTAATAATAATAGGCTAATACAGTGCACACAATTTCTGTTCCGTGTGTGTGTGTGAGTGTGTGTGTGTGTGTGTGTGTGTGTGTGTGTGTGTGTGTGTGTGTGAGAGTGTAAAACCAGGGCTCCATCAGGTCATTGGCTCTGAGCAGAGTTTAGACAAACACCAAGTGACCTGTGAGTCAGACTGTTAAACATGTCAACATGACTTAGCGCTGAAGTGAGCTAAAGTCCTGGCACTGTCGCCCAGTGGGTAAACAGATGTTCTCCTGTGTGTGTGTGTGTGTGTGTGTGTGTGTGTGTGTGTGTGTATGCGTGTGCAATGCGTCAACACTATTTAGATCTGTTGCAATGTCCTCCCAGTGACCCGTACTGAGTCTCTTCCGCCTTATTTGATAATGCTGTTGTTGTACTTGGCTCCTTGTCAGCGAGGTGCGTGTGTGTTTATGTTTGTCATGATATTATCACCGATGTTGCTCTGGCTGGAGGCTGCCTGCTCGGACTGATTAACCTACTGGGCCTCGCAGCTCATTCTGGGGACCGTCAGTCCCTCTCCCTCAGTCACCCAGATGAAACAAGCACGATAATGATTTAAACGCCGAGCACGTTCAACATTCGCTGTCAAAATGTGAAAATACGTACTGTAGAGTTCAGCTGGTGTATTTTGAAGTGTAAGTGTTAAAGGCTTGTGTGTGTGTGTGTGTGTGTGCGTGTGTGCGTGCATGTGTGTGTGTGCGTGTCCTACAGGCTCCTCCCTCCTACAGCAGAGGGACCGGGACGGCCGGACCGCCATGGACCTGGTCCCCTCTGCGACCCAGAGGGAGGAGCTTCGGTCCAGCGCCGCGGCCGGAGACCGCGCCCTGGATGCCGTCGAGGAGGTCAGGGACCCGGCCTCGCTGGAGGCGGGCAGCTGCCTGCTGGCCTGCCTGCTGGCCTGCTACCCCAAGGAGAGGGGGGTCCCGCTCCGCCGGCGCCACGCCCCAGACGGGGCCCCCTCCCTGGGCTCCAGGCTGGCCGGGGCGCTGGAGAGCCGCTCCCTCCAGAGGCTGACGGCTGGCTGGGCGGACCCTCGGCTGGTGCGCGTGGCGGAGGACGCTGAGGCGGCGCTGGGGGCGGGGCCGGGCGTGGCGCGGGTGTGCCTGGCGGTGAGGCGCAGCCAGGGAGCACACACCCGCTTCCTCTTGAGCCTACTGGAAGTACTTTAAATACATTATATTATTGTGAATAGATTATATTATTGTAAATAGCTGATTTTGTTCTGTATAGTTCAGGTTTTGTTTATTTGTTGTTGTTCATGTTCTAAATGTGAAAATACATTTTATTGAGTCCCTGGATCGACTCTCCTTTTTTTTTTTTATCTGTATTTTATACTTGAGTTCAGATTTTTGAATAAATATTTAATAATTAGTATGCGAGTTTTTTCCTACAGTATCAAAAGCTCTTGAAAATGCTGTAACCTGGGATGAGGTTCTGTGGAATTCAATAGAGCAGAGGATGACATTAGGGCTCTCTCTCTCTCTCTCTCTCACACAGTTTTTCACAGGTGTTCATATTTAACATCAGCGGAGCCTGAGGGACAGCTTGTGTGCTTGTGTTCCAGTGGGGTCCTGTCATGTCTGCTAAGTTAGCCACCTGAGGGGGCCGGAGCACAGACACAGAGGAGCCTCATCTGGGGGCCATGTGGGGAGAGGGTACGGCCGGCCAGCTCCCCACCGCCCCGGCTCTACGGTGACGGGCCCCCGGGGGCCACAAAACCCCAAAGACAACAGTGAAGGATGGCCTGTTTCCTGGCTGCAGGACTTCAATAGGGAGAGGGGCTTATACAGTGGGGGAGGGAGGGGGGGCTTAGACCCGAGACGTGAGTTTCTGTGTCTATCCTGAGAACAGGGAGACTAATAACACTGGTCCCTCTTGACCTGTGTGTGTGTGTGTGTGTGTGTGTGTGTGTGTGTGTGTGTGTGTGTGTGTGTGTGTGTGTGTGTGTGTGTGTAAAAAGGTAATTTGTATCTGGCTATGACGTCATCCATGGTGATGTGTAGGAGAGGCTCCCAGACTAATAAATGATCGTGACCGACCCTGTTCTGGACTCACCGGGGCCTCCCACGTCCTGGAGAAGCAGACACACACACACAAAAGAACGTAGCTGAACAAAATGAGCATGTGTCCAGTCACCCTTCTGTGTGATGTTATGCACACATACTGGGCCTACGCCTAGTTCATCAACCTCAATGAATTTTCAGTAAGGTCATACAGAAACAATGATCAGTCATACTGAAGACTTCATGAACTGCATTTTGCTGTTCGCACTGCAAAATGAAACGATTCAAGAATGATAAAAAATATTTAATCTTTTTTCATGTTTTTTTTTCCTTCAAAATAACATACATCAGGTGCATTTATTGGTCGAACCAAATGTACATTTATATTTTTCTCTAAACTTTCCCCTTCTGCCCAACTCCGCCCCCAATCCCCATCCCTGCCCTACGATTGGTCAGGACTGGGAAAAAGAAGATGTCACAGGCAACACAGCAGGCGAAAGGAACCTTGAGAACTGACAGGCATACAAGATCATAAACTTTGAACCATTTACAGGCAAACTGTATAAAATACCATAAATAAATTAAACAAGTACTATATACATCTTTCTAAAAAATAAATTAAGAGTTTTAAACTGGTGCAAATGAAAGTGCCTTTGTTTTAACCTGTGTGGGATACATTCTGTTCAGTCATTTTCTTTTATCTCACCAGAAGATCACTTTGGTTTGCTTGCAAACACAGACTATGTATTATTTGTACACAAACAGAAGAGCATTTGGATGCAGGACCACGTACAGTAATATAGTATCACAAATTACTCTAAATGATACAATGTAGATATTCGGTTCTCAAAAATGTTCATTCAGGCAATTCCGAAAAAGGAAAAAGTTACTTGAAAAGTCTTGTCTTTTTGGAGAGGATGCTAACTGTATTGACTGTGGGTGGCATTCGCTTTCAAGTGTATCCTTCCAAAACGAAATGAATCGACGACCCTCGACAGTGACAGATCTGCTCTTGCGTAGGTTTAGGGATGAAGAGAGAGGGGGGCAGGGGTGGTGATGGGGGGGATTGATTATGATTATGAAGGAGAGGAACAGTCCTCAGATGTAGCCTCCACTGTGATCTTTCAACATATGCTCTTCTGCAAGAGGCTTGGGAGACTCTCCCCACACGCAGGGTCACGACCTCGCTCGCTGACGAATGAGAGACAGGGATGATAGAGAGCGTGGAGAAATAGCGTGCGCGCACACACACACACACACACACACACCTGGCCCTGTCACCCCGGGCTTCAGTATTCCAAAGCGGCTATCTTGTCACACAGTGGCTGGCTCCTCATCTAGCACACACCTCTCTCCAACGCCACACACACACACACACACCGAACACAGCATCTGGTCCTCAACGTCTGCAGTCACATCCACATCACACCACAGTGTTAGAGGGGGGCTGGCAACTCACACACATCCACACACTGTACAGTACACCAAGCACACGCATATCACATGACCATACATGACCATTGCTTGTTTGTTTACATAAACACATGTTCATACACACATCCACACTTGCATTTACACACACACACACACACACACACACACACACACACACACACACACAAGCACACACACACACCTTGAAAGAGAGATCAAAGTTGAGCTGTGGGCACAGGAGGTGGGGCAGATGGAGAGAGCGGCCAGCCTGCGGCACAGCATCGGAAGTGTGTGTGTGTGTGTGTGTGTGTGTGTGTGTGTGTGTGTGTGCGCCCACTGAGGCAACACATGTGGAGATGAGAGGAGAGGGGACCAGCCTTTCAAATAAGATTAGGCTCCTGGCTGCCTAAGGCCTGCCTGGCAATCCTGTCTGCAGCGGGTGACATCTATATTAGCTCAGTAGCTCAGCGTCCCACCACACTCTCCTGCCCCCGCTGAGGAAGAGGGCGAGACAGAGGGGCCGGCCGGGGCTTCTGACACACGGTCTGGGGGTAAAAACCACACTTATCTCACCCACTGTGATGAGGACTTGATGGCACTGACGCCCTCGAGGGGGAACGGCCTCTTTTAGGTGCGTAGCTCGGGAGCAGCGTTGTGTTGGTGTGACAGGTCGTTGTTAGTGGTTACGTAAAGCCCGTCAGTCATGTAAACAGCCCGGGGATACCGCGGGCGGGTTGATGCGTGCGCCAACCGAGAGACTGTGTCCATCTGACCTTGTACAATAAAATAGAAAACACAGATTCTCAAAGGAGGCGGGGTTTGAGCCTGTGCACTACTCAGCGATTATAACCGAAGGGTTGAAATAATGTGTCTGTCCAGGTTCCCATGGATACAGTTCGTAACAGAAGGACGTATCCAGAGGCTAACAGGCTAATTGCTAATCAGCTGAGAGAGTGCGGATTGGCTGGGAAGTCTGGAGCAGAGACTGCCCAGAGACGCCAGTGAGCAAATTACCTCTGAGAAAGAGAAAAAAAAGAGAAAATAAATCATCTGATCTAAAAGCATAATTGGAACATAAACATAAGATAAATTATTGCTAAAATATAAAAAAGTGAGCTCTCTTTCATCTATTGCATGCTCATTAACCTATTGAGATGTAATGGACTGGTGATTCTGTGCTGACGTCACCACGGCAAACACACACACACACACACACACACACACCCACCCACACACACCCGGTCTGTGCTTCTCTTGTGTGTGTGTGTGTGTGTGTGTGTGTGTGAGGGTGAACTGAGTGGAGTGGTTGGTTGTTAATCTCATACTATGACGCTGGCAGCCGGACGCCTCAGTTCCCGATGATCCGCTTTCACACTCTTCATCAGACCGAACCCCCACGCCGATATAAAGAGCATCGTCCAGATACCTCCCCCATGTCTCTTTTTCCTTTTTGAACAATAATAGATACACTCCCAGAATCTGTACACCGTGTACCAATAGAAAGACACAGAGAGATAAAGGTAGAAAACGGGGAAGCATGATGAAGAGAGAGAGGGAGAGGGAGAGAGGGTTGAGCTGGTCCAGACCAGTCTTCCTCTGCTCCTTGGCGTCGGGTGAGTGAACGAGGAGACGGTGGGAGGAGCCAGCTAGCCGGGGTTGTTTTTCTTTCTTTTATTTGGACTGGGATTGGGCTCCAGTTTCAGCTCTCGGTACTGCACCTGTTAAAACACACACGCGCACACACACACACACACACACACACACACACACGCACACACACACACACACACACACACACAGCCAGGTCAGGTGGAGAGCAGAGGAGGCCGCGAAAGCATGGGAACGCTCCCGAGGCTCTCTGTGTCCAGCTGTGTAGAACAGTGGCCTAGGGGAAGGGATCACACACTCACGCACACACCAACAAACACACAGCTGTGTAGAACAGGGGCCTAGGGATCACCCACTCTCACACACACACACACACACACCAACAAACACGCAGCTGTGTAGAACAGGGGCCTAGGGATCACCCACTCTCACACACACACACACACACACACACACACACACACACACACACACCAACAAACACGCAGCTGTGTAGAACAGTGGCCGGAGGGAGGGGATCACACGAACACACACACACACACACACACACACACACACACACACGCGCAGCTGTGTAGAACAGTGGCCGGAGGGAGGGGATCACACAAACAAGCAGAGCAGGGCAGGGGCCCGTGGGAGCGCTTGGAGCGAGTACAGAGTCGTCCCGGCCGGGCGTAGCAGGAACCACACAGCAGGTTAACCCCTCAAGGCCCCCAGCAGAGATCACACTGACCGCTCTGATCCAGATCCTGGCGAGTGAATCACATCAGCCCCCCCCGCCCCCTCCCCCTCAGAGCACTCTGACCCAGAAGACACTGTGTGCTGTACCTTGCCTTCTGGGCGGATGTGTTGGCGTTGGTTCGGTTCTGGTTAGTATGTGGTCGACGCGGCGTCATATCAACAGGACACAATGAACGATACTGTAGACTCATAGATTTTGTTGGAATTGAAATGACCAGAAGGATATGATGACCTAACCTGGCACGGCTACGGATGGATGGATGGAGTGCAACAGAGAGAAGGGTGGGTGGGTGGGTGGATGGATGGATGGAGGGAGGGAGGGAGGGAGGGAGGGAGGGAGGGAGGGAGGGAGGGAGGGAGGGAGGGAGGGAGGGAGGGAGGGATGGAGGGAGGGAGGGAGGGAGGGATGGAGGGATGGATGGATGGATGGAGGGATGGATGGATGGATGGAGGGAGGGTGGACTGGGGCCCAATGCTGAAGGTAAGAAAGAACCCGGGATGTTCCGTATCAGAGAGGTTTCAACCCTCAACGTCAGAACCAGTCTCTCTATTAGGCGTGCAGTCACAGAGACAGACACGCCTAACTCTGAGTTCCTACGCGGGTTCGGAACCGTGCAAACCGCCGTGGCGGCGTGCCAGGGCGGTGCCAGCTACGATGTGACCGACACCCGCTCAGATTCCCCCGACTGACGTCACCGAGGAGCCTGAGGGTTCAGGGTTCCTCTCCTCCGGACCGCACGTCGCTCAACGCCGTCTGTGGACGCCGCACCCCCATCCATCTCCGGGTGCTTAACACAGCCTGTACCCCCAAACCACCAGCCTTCATCCATCACACGCGCACGCACTCACACACTGGCGTGTCATTTCATTAAAAACCCATACCAAGCCACACACGGCGAGAGGGTTTCAAGTCCCTCTCACAGCGGCGAGCCCCACTGTCCCATATCCGTGGCGGCCGGTTGGCCTAGCATGAGGTCCCCCTGATCGCCTGGCTTAGCCGCCGGACCGGTCCCACTCTGGACCGGACACAGCGCGCTGTCTACGGCCCGCAAGCAAGCATCTGAGAAAACACCGCTGACCACAGCTGAACAAACAGGACTGAGTGAAGTTACAGTCGTTCAGAGAAAATGGAGACAGAGAGAGAGAGGAGGTGGTGGTTATATGTGTGTGTGTGTGTGTGTGTGTGTGTGTGTGTGTGTGTGTGTGTGTGTGTGTGTGTGTGTGTGTGTGTGTGGGAGAAGGGGGAGGCGGGGGGGGGGGGGGGTCGACAATGTGTGTAAGAACCAGAGGATTGGTTCTGTAATCTCCACGGTTCTGGTGATGAGCATGAAACCCATGGGGGTGTTTTGGGGGGGGGGGCGTTCTTGAACAGTGGGCTGATGACAGATACTGTTCTCATATGGGGTTCCTTTTCTAGTCTGTCCAACCAAAGCAGACAGAGGAGCAGAGACACGGAGGGCGCCCATCTGTGGGGAGGGAGAGGGGGAGGTGGGGAGGGGTGCGGACCGGGCCTTCATTATGTCTGCTTAGAGGACCGTGGCATGCCTGCCTGGCAGCGTGCCAACCCAGACACAGATCGCTGACAACGGCGCGGCCAACGATGGATGAGCACGGGAATAGATGGATGAGTAGTTGATGCAGTCATAAACGAAACGTTTGAATGAACGCCCACATCTGGAGTCGGGAACATGGCGTATTCAGGCTGGTACGGTGACACATTCTGGTCCAAGTTTGAAAAACAACAACTTTTTTTTTTTTTACTCTTATCCAAGTTTGTTTTCCCCGAAATGTTCCTAACCTCGCACCGATTATTGGGTAACTTTTCAAAGCAGGAAGTAACAAAACAGCCTACTGCTCTGATCCCAGACCAGCCCTGCTGCTAATGTACACCTCCCGTTCTACCCTCAAACAACAGCAACAGGAGAAGTTAGCAATTTAAGACCGTCATCCAAGAAAGAACTCTTGGTGGAGCAACAGTACACAGAGAAAAGTTTCCGTGTCGGAAGCAACCCCTTTCCTTAACGGTGGGCCAGGGAACAAAGGACGAGGGGGAACAACAATAATAGCTCAATCAAAAGAGGTTTCCGTCAGAAGAGCTGCCGGCGGGAGACGCTCTCTCTCCCTCCCCCCCCGTCACGGGCGGAGTCCCAGCCTGCAGGTGACAGGCCCTCAGCGCCGCACCCCCGGCGCCGCGCTCGCCCTGCCTAATCCCCGCGCGGGAGAACGCCGAGAGCTAGTTAGAGCCCCCGAAAACGAGGAGAGGGAGAGGAGGAAGGAGAAGGAGAAGGAGAGGTAAGCGAAAACAAAAGAAGTGTAAATAGAGGGGAATATGCAACGACGGCGAGGTAGCAATTTGGCAGAGGAGGCGGCGGAGCACAAAGGGAACATCGTCGGCGGTGGGGGGGGGGGAGGTGGGGGGCGATGGGTAGAGACCCCGTGCGGCGGCTCCAAGCCTGCCCCCCCTCTCGCCCCCCCACCCCCCCCTCTCCCCGTGTTGACAGTACAGCTACAAAACAGCCTTTGAAGTGCAACTCCGCGGAGCAGGACGGGGGCACCGCATACCCAGAGAGCGCTTCGTTTAGCGGTGTCAGACGGCGTCCTGGGACGTACCACTTTCTCTCTCTCTATCTCTCGTCGCCCCCACCGCCATTAAACGCGGGCTGGCGGTGCCGCGGCGGGTAAAAGCAAATGTAAATAAGTAAATGAGAGGGGAAGGCGGTGTTTTAATGATACTATACTATGCTCTTTCTACAGCAAAAGTTGGCTGACTTCGTCTCCCGTGACGCCTAACCTAGTATTATAACAACGTACACACAGCCACGGACGGCGCGAAGCGGCACGCGCGTCTATTGTCTGGGGAGAGAAAGCGTGTCAAGGTGAAAGTTGGCAAATGGGCACACACACACACACACACACACACAAACCTGAAAGTTTCGAGCGAGTGAGCTACCGGGGCACCTGCAAAATAGTGACTAATTGCTGGCTCCGAGTGAAATGTTTAAATTTGTCACAGGAGCCAGGGACCTCTGGCTGAACGGAGAGGGGGATGTGAGCGATGGAGCCTGGCAACCCTCCAGCGCCTCACCGGCCTGCCTTTGACCCCCCCGCCCCCTCTGTTCCCACCCCCCTCGACCTCCTCCTCAGCACCCGGCCAGGGTCGTCCTCGACATCAAGGGTGGCTAAAAACGATCCCACCAGCAATAGCTTGTGAAGTACGTTAGGGGTTCAGCGACATGTCCGTGTCCGTGGAGCGGTTTGAACCTGCTGCTTCACACCGGCCGTATAGGAGCACTCTGCGCGCTAATTGCCGCGGCCCCACTTACGCGGCCCGGGTCTCGCATGGCTAACGGCGTCGTAAAGCACGCTAGCGCGCGGACATGTCCCCAACGCCTGGTTGGGAATACTTAGCTTGATTATGGCGGTTGGCCTCGTTTTAAGGGCACGTGAAGGATTCCCCCGGACCGTTAAGGTAGCTTACTGTGGCGGAGAAAAAAACCAACACAGGCCAGTCGAGCGCCGAGCTATCCAGAGGGGCGGCCATTAACATTATTGCCTGGGAGGAACATAAAGCCGTAGGAAAACTGATCAGCTGTAAAAGGGGAACTGTATTGTACGTGCTGGTTTCTCTGCATGTTTCAACCCACGTAGCCCTCTGTTGGAGTGTTTAAAGGTGGCTGACAGCGCTGGGAGAGACTGAGAGAGGCCGGGGTGGGGAGGGAGGGGGGGGGGGGTACGGTTTTATAAGGGCCCCTGTAGCTCCGGTGAAAGAGCTCAGTAAACTCTTCACAAGGCGAGAGGGGATAGCGTTCGCCTGGACACGCCCACTACCAAGGACGCCAGGTGGTCACTTCATGGACAAGGTCTGAAGTGACTCGACAGCGGTCTACTGCTGAACAAACGCCTCCGGTTCTCCTTCTCTCTCTCTCTCTACCTCTCTCTCTCTCTCTCTACCTCTCTCTCTCTCTCTCTCTCTCTCTCTACCTCTCTCTCGCTCTCTCTCTCTCTACCTCTCTCTCTCTCTCTCTCTACCTCTCTCTCTCTCTTACACGCATACGCGCACGAACACAAAGACTCAAACTCAAACACACAAAACAAATGGATTAGAAAAGTTTTCATCCGGAGACACCCAGCGTGGCATCAGTACTGGCCCCCAGCCCAGACCCTGCCCTTTGTATATGAAGTCATTAGAACCTCATCAGTTCTGGCTGCTCTGAAGCACCCCTTAACGACGCGGAGCGCTGAACTGGACCCGCCCGACCTCAGAGACCGCTACCAGGGGACAGCGTGGGGGCGTGGGTGTGATTGAGCGAGGTGCGTGCGCGCGGGGTCAGGCTAACGCCCCAAAATAGCACTTCATTTGTCATCCGCGCCGCCGGCAGGCGACCCGGAGGGCGCAGCAGACACGCGCCGGCGAGGGGACGCTCCATTTGTACCCCAGCACCGCCCCCCATCCCCGCAGGCCCGCCGTGACCCAGAAAGACGGGACGGGCAGCGAGGTGAGGCCACCGCCACCGGAGGCGGCAGCAGCGGTGGCGGAGGGACGTGAAAACGGAGCGGAACGTCCCGGTTAGTTTAGACCTTGCAGCGTCATCCGTTTGAACACCCCCCCACCCCCCTTCCAGTTGGTCAGGGGGAAAGGAGTCGTCTCTTTCAGGGAGGTGACTTCTAGCCCCTGTTGCTCCCAGACTGTCACCGAAACCTGGCACCAATTAGCCCCTCGGCCGCGGCGCTAACGGCACCAGCAGCAGCAGCAGTAGCGGCGGTAGTGACTCCCAGACAACGAGCCAGCCGGCCCTCATTAGGGAGCTCGTAAAGGAGGCCTCCTACCTGCCGGCCCCTCCGGCACCCAGGTGCGCAAGGTGGCTGCGCCGGGGCAGAGGGTCCGCCTCGGCCTCATTTGGGTCGGGGCTACCTGCCGCTGGGACGGCCCCCGTGGCACTGCCGAACCCCACGGGGCCCCTGTTAAGATCAAAGGGGTCGCGGGCGCCCGGCGATCAAAGGGGGAACGAGCGGGGGCTGATGAGGTGGAGGGGGTGGGGGGTGTTGGACCGGGATCAGAGGCCTGCGTCTGGGTCCGTCACCCTGTGCGTAGGTCTGTCTGGCTGCCAGCTCGGAGCTCCAAGCACCACGGAGAGCTGAGAAACCACACGGAGACCCGGCTGGACGACATGCTGACCTCCACCGGCCGCCTGGTAACTGCAGTTGAGTGGCAGCGCTTCGTCTCCGCGGGAGGGGGGGGGGGGTGCGCCCTGGGAACTGCTCGCTAGGGGCGATCTAACCAGCCGTCCTCAGGGTCCCGCGACCGCCGCGTTAATCTGATCTCACGGTTGGTGTACAGTAGAAGCGAACCGCGTGAGGGCGGTTAACTGTTGGTTCTCTCCCCCGTAATGACTAACAGCGGCGTGGCTGTCGGACCCGGGCGGCATGGCTTCAATCAGCCCCACTAATAAAGCAGCGCTGCGCTCACTTAGCGTCCTCACCTGCGTTACGCCGGCGCATTAAAAAAGGAGGTATCGGACAGGAAAATCAAAGCAAGGGACTGAAATTGAATTAAAACTTTACACGGCGTAACAATTGAAGGCCAGTTAATTGTGTGTAAATATCACCGTACTGTACCGAACATACAGTAGAGAAGGGATAGAGTGAGAGAGGAAGAAAGAGTGTGAACAGGAGAGAAAGAGAGAAAGAGAATGAGAGAGAGAAAGACAAAGAGAGAGAGATTGAGATTGAGAGAAATTGAGAGAGATTGAGGAACAACATTGTTGTATAGAAGAGACAGATCAAGGCACACCCACCACTTGAACATCTGAGGGGACCCGCGACAGGAAGTCCAGAAGCTCGTTGTTGTCGATGGTGTAAGGGTCACGGAGCTTCTTGGTGAATTTATTCACCCCTGTAGGAAGGGGGGGGGGGAGGGGGTGGGGTCAAAGAAGGTCTTAGCACAAAATACAATAGCCTGCCTATAGCTACCATACCTAAGCAGAGTGCAGACAGACAGAATTACAGACAAGGGCTCAGTTTACTTGCTCTGTTGGCAACGGATGCTACTGATACAGGACAGGGTGCTGCTCACCCCACGCCAGGACGATGTATCTGAGGGGGATGAAGTAGACGACCACGGTGGCCACGCACAGCGCCACGATGGCCAGCCAGCTCAGGAAAGGCACGGTCCAGTTAAACGTGCTGGAGACACGGGGGCAGAGAATGTCAGCAAACATGGAGCAACTCCGCCGTTACACACCTTTCAAAGCTCATTCCTGAAAGAAATGTACCATACGCATTCTTTGGGTCTCCCAATTGTCTGAAATTGTCCCAAATGTCCCCTGCGGGGAGAATTAAAGAGTCTTATCTATTGAACCCTGTGTGTGTCCAGCTGAAACAACGCACGTGTGTGTGTGTGTGTGTGTGTGTATGTGTGTGTGTGTGTGCGGTCGCTCCGGGCGGCTGAGTAAGATGTGACACGGGGACAGGCGGCGCCGGGAGCGCTGGCGCAGGAAGCGGGGGCAAGGCTGGAACGGCGCCGAGGAGGGAGGCTCACGACCACGACGACGACTCACTTCTTTATCCTCTCGCCGTAGGAGGCCACTTCATCCAGCGCGTTCTGCACGCTGATGCACACGTCCTGAATGGCATAGATCTTGTTCATGAAGCCCTTTCTCTCCGAGTCCTGCAAGGCCAGAGAGAGACAGAGAGAGAGAGGGAGAGAGAGAGAGAGAGAGAGAGAGAGAGAGAGAAGAAGACAGAGGCTGGGCACATGCATCCTCATGGAACAAAACATTTAAAAAGCGTCAAAGACTTGCAGAGTGGGAGCCAAATCAGCAGATATCCTGCTTCAAACGACTGACTACTTTCCAAGCCGTAATAGACACAGAAAGCCGGCAGAACAAATCGCACTGTTTTCCTCTTACAGTGAGAGCATGGGCAAATTTGAATACGCATGAATGGGAGTGAATTTAGCTGAATGCAAAACGGATCCATCAATCACCTCCCTTTTATACCCTGGGTCCCCTTTGTTGTTGGCACACTGTGATGATGTCACCAGAAGTGACATCATAATCGTCGTTAACGGCACCACCACCATGAAGAGCTCTTTTCCTTTTCCGCGTTTGATGGTTGAGAATATGAGAACGCCGGGGAGGTGGGGGGGCGGCGACCGCAGGACGCTGAGCGATCAAAATCTCCCACGACCGGAGGAACAGAGTCATGCAACAGTCAGGGAGCCGCCGTCGGACCGAGGGGACAGAACAGAGCTGGACAGAATGCGACGGGGGTGGGGGGGGGGGGGTTGGACAGAGGGAGAGAGAGAGAGAGAAAGACCGAGGGAGAGAGAGAGAGAGAGGCAAAGACAGGGAGAGAGAGAGAGAGACAAAGACAGAGGGAGAGAGACAAAGACAGATGGAGAGAGAGAGAGAGAGAAAGACAGAGGGAGAGAGAGAGAGGGAGAGAGAGGGGGGGGGGGTGATCGACATATACACGCAGACTGGTGTGGCGTGGTGGTAGGTAGAGGGCATGCTTGGAGGAGAGGGGGCAAAACCAGGAGCAGTCTGTCTCACCTACACACAGAGCTACGACAAACGTCACAATGTCCGTGTCCATAGGATGCTCAGAATGAGCTCATGAGGTGTTCAGGAGGTGGTCGTCATAGGGCCCGCGGTACAGTAGGTCGATCAGGGCTAGCCGCCGTGGCGTCCGGTGACATATGGAGTCGATGGAAGAGCGTCGAGCGTGGCTCTACCCAGCCCGTAAAAACCCGCGGTAATCCCGCCATTACTGAGAACCAGCGGACCAGTCAAAGACACCGAAGCCCCTGTCCACCCACCCACCCACCCCGCACCCCAGGGGCTCATAACCCCCCCCCCCCGGCCCCCTCAGAGCCCCCCCGTTGCTCCCCCATCCTCTAAGCCCTCTTCCTGGAGGATCAGATATGTGAAAAATGAACCTTGATGCAGCCACCGAGACCACATGGCCTCCTCTGAAAAACCGCACAAGACAAATAGATATAATTAGACAGTGTCCCAGGGTTATTTTTCTTTGCAAATATTTTACAAGACTTCTTTCTTCCTCCTCTCTGCCCTCCCCGGGACCCCATCTGTTTTGCATTACTGATTCAAACAAAGCCCCGTGTCCGCGCAGGCCCTATTGTGTTGGGGCTGGGTTGGGCCCGCTCTTCTTTTGGGCCGGGCTCAGGGGAGGGTGTTTGAGGGACAGGGGCGCGGTGTGAGAGAGCGCGCGGGGGCGGAGGGGGGAAGGGTCACGGGGTCATCGGAGCACAAACCATTGCCACATGCCCCTCGAACCGCGGGGCCGACTCCTATTTCCTGTCTTCAAAAGTGGCCGCGAAAGGCGGGAGGTAGCAATAACACGCCCGGGCCAGGGAGAGGCCTTGTTTTCCCAGCATCCCCCGCACTCTGCGGCCCAGATGGAGCCGGGGGAACCTGTTCCTCTGAGCAGAACCCGATCCGCCCATCGGGTCGGGCTGATACACACACCTGGCCCCGCTGTGGGTTACTGGGACAGCAAGCTACCACACACCGAGACTAGGATACTTTGCGCGGCGCCAGCGTTGGATAAACATCTTTCCTTTTTTGCTTTGCGCGTTCTTTTTACGACCTTGACTTGGCGACCCGCGACCTTGTCGTGAACTCTTATGTCGTCGCCGAGGGGAGAATCGGAGCACGGCACCCCGTCTGAAATGACAGCTGCTTTCACAGATCATTGTCAAGGTCAAAAGTTGCTCGTGAAATTGTCTTCAAAAGTCTGTATTTACAGGAAGAACATTCAGCAGCATGGCTTATTTCCAGCTAACGATGTGACTTTGACATTGAATGTTTGAAACCTTCACTTGTTGGAACTTTTGCTGAATACTTTTGCTTACAGCTACCTTAGATTTGTGTGTGAGTGAGTGTGTGTGAGTGTGTGTGTGTGTGTGTGTGTGTGTGTGAGAGACTGTCAAGGTTTCCCATCCTCATCTCTCGACCCTGTACTGTAGATCTGGGTTGTTAATAGGGAGGAAGGACCTGTAATTCTGTCTGTCCTCAGTTTGAGAGCTCAGTCAGGGGTGCAGACAGCACGCTGCATCAACCTTTGAGGCTTCGCATCTTGACTGATTGATCTGGGCTGTGGGCTGAACACCTACTCTCGCAGAGAATAGTACGACGACAGCGAAGTCATCAAAGTGCATCAAAAGTCATTGAGTACCGATTCATTCCACCAATATTGAGGGGGGGGGGGGGGGCGCCTTCTAAGACCAGACCAATCCAATTACTCCAAACACCAGCAGTGTTACAGAAGTGCACCCTTCTAGGAGAACACTTGAGAAATGGGACTAAGGCTTTAGTAAACATCACAGCACCTGGAGGTTGAGGCTGCGCAGCTCTATGAAACAGATCATTTAGTCCAATCTGAAGCACATGGCGGCGTGCCAGTCAACAGAGGCGTCTGGCAGGGGCTCAGCAAGTCAGCGCCAGGCTGTGCTGTATCTTCTGAGACAAATGGCATTGGGCTGTGTTGGGTGCTGTATACTGTACATGAAAGGCCCCCGGCTTTCCGTACGGGAGAGAAACTTTCTGACATCAATTAACTCACAAGGTTTTTATAGCCGCGAAGATTTAGAGAGTTTGTTTTGCTGTTCACGGGGGCTCTGTGTGTTTTATTTATACTTCCACCACATATACAGTATTCTGTGTGTGTGTGTGTGTGTGTGTGTGTATGTGTGATGACCTGTCAGTGGCGTGTGTTCATCAGCACTTCGCTGAGCCAACCTGTGTTACAGTATCTGGAGCAGGCGTCTCTGTGGGGGCGCTGAGGAGGAGCCATGGGGGGGGGGGGGCGCTCGTTAGGGTTTGAGCTTTGACAGAGTAAGCAGACGGAAGACAACTTACAGTGACACTAGAGAAAGCCTTGTGCACACAAGCATGCATACACACGTGCACACACACACACACACACACACGCACAACACAGCCAAGATAGGTTAACCACACCGCCACTGAGAAGAGATTGCTCCAAATACAGTCAAAGGCACTCTTAAATATTTAAACAGGAGCTCCGCATATCGGATCTCCTTTAACAAGTTGCATGGCTGCTCCAAGTTCCTGTGATTGTAGATGGAGAGAGGGCCTAGCGGTTCCGCTCTCCACAGATGGCGTGTTCTGGACTGACCCAGGGCCTTGAGCTAAACAGCAGGAAGGTCACTGCGGGCTGGGGTTGACCGCCTGTCCTACATGCACAGAGAGGACGCGGAGTGAAGTCATCCCAACTGGTTCACCCCACGAGTCATTACTCTGCATACATCATAAACCGGACGATTACGGGCTAACGAGAGTAACGTAGCGTTTTCGGCTGCGCAGACAGCCCGGCCTGCGCAGCCGGCCTCTGTGCTACAATCACACCTGTTTTTTTTTTGCTACCCCTCCCCTTCTGCCACGCAGTAAAAATTGAACCGTCATATAAAATGTGACAGGATGCTAACGCAGAGCTCCCAGTGGGCGTGTGAGGCGGTTGGTGTTGATGTTGTCACAGCCCCCCCCCCCCTCCGCTGCCTCCACCACAAAGTTGGGAAATGCTTATAGGGCGACACCATTTCCCATCAAACCCTCAATTGGAAACGATAGGGAACTCTTAGACACACCAAACGCAAACCACAACGAATTAGGAAGAGAAGTAGAAGGAGGAAGGAGGAGTGAAGCCTACTGTAAACGGGGACATTAATTGGACTGGGCTGTCTAGTTTCGTTCCCAAGAAAGCGGGGGTTTGAACAAAACTCACTCGTGTAATTAAATCAAACGACTTGATCCAGATCTGAGATAGTCATTCATACCGTACGTACGTACTATGCTGAGCTAAGCGCTGTGCGTCCCCTGGTTGCGTGTAGTAAGGCCCTCCGCTCCTCCCCCATCTTTGTGGGCGTAAACGTTCCCGTCCCTGTTGGGTGCGGGCCTCCCCGGTGGGGGTGCTACACCAACCTGTGACCAGCTAGAGACATCACAGGGACGCTGGCGCCGCGCCAGCAACACATGAAAGAGGCAGATGTTTCATTTTGAAGCAGCAGTTTTTATACATTATTTATTTCACAACTAATCCTTGGGTGGATAGGGAGAACACATCTCTGTCCTCATGGTCGCTCTGTTCCCAAACACATAAATGTCTATTTAAAGCAGCGTTGCGATGCGCTGCACGTTCACTCCTCCTCAACAAGCTGCTCACACACACACACACACACACACACACACGCACACACATACACACACACACACACACACAACACACACAACACACACAAAGAGCTACGTTGAGGCATGCAAGAACGCTCGGCTCCATAACGAGCGCTTAGGTTGTGCGTGTGTAAGTGTGTGCGCGTGTATAGTGTACATGTGTGTGTTGTATGAGGGTTTCCTCTGACAAAGTCAAACTGCAGCTAAGTGCGCAGGTGAAGGTGAGGTAGGCAGACACCACGTTCCTTCATCCTAATTACGCTGTTCACCCGGCCCGTTCCCATGGCGAGGCTCGCTGTGGCGCGATGGATAAATATACGCAGAAGTATAACGGGGATAACGGGGAGAAAGGCAGAGGAGGTGGAGGAGGAGGTGGAGGTGGCTTATTTTCAGCTTGACCTCCACGTCCTGTGGTTCCGTCCGAAAAAGCATCATGCCTGGCGTGTTACACACCCGCGCGTGTGTGTGTGTCTGCTCTTCTAATGGGGTCGGGGATGGGCTGCCACCGATCACCTTATCCACGTCCCCCGCGGGGGGGTGGGGGGTGGGGGGGTCTCCCACCTCGGCTCATCAGCCCCTCCGTCAGGCTCAAGGTCGGGTGGGCACGCCATCATCACCCCCCCAACCCCACCGCCGCTGCCACCACCAGACGCCCGCCTCGCCCCCCCCGCCCCCCGCCTGCCCTCACCCCTAACCCCCCCCTGCTCTCCTTCCCTCGTCCTCCCCGGGCGCCCTGGCTGGCAGCCGCTGATGGATGGGACGCCATTACTCTTCTCCTTTGTTGGCCTGGTTTAGCCGCTGCTCTCTCAATCTCCCAAAAACAAGGCCTTCACAACAACCGGCCAGACTCTGAACGTGCCGTACCGTTCACAACTCTACTCCGTTAACCAGGAACCGGAGATGGAAGATTTTACTAACCTCTATTTGTTATTTTTTCATTAGAAAAGCAACTGACCTCAATTCGCATCTCTGTCTCTTCCAGAGAGAGCAAACACTCAGACTAGAAGGTTTGGGAAACAAAAACTGTTTTTCAAACTGTTTTTTTTAAGCTTCATTTGATATAGATTGAACTAGATGCTTTTCAGAACACACATACACACACACACACACACACCTCATGACGGTTGTAGTTACATATCTATCCACGTCCATCCTCCCTCTCGACGCCAGAAGCCGAGTTCGGAGGCAACTGTGATGGGATTGTGCTTTTTAAAAAGTGCATGGGGATGCGTATCCTCGGTGCTCATTCCTCATTTATGAGCGCTGTTAAAGGAGAAGGCGCCGACTGACTCTTCCATATCTGCCGCCGCCGCCATGTCATGTGCTCCAGATCCCGACCAATCAGGGAGTTTGTCACCTGAAACAGACTCTGGAAGTTTTCTTAACTAGATCACACACATGCACACACACAAACACACACACACACACACACACGCACACACACACACGCACACACACACACACACACACACGCACACACGCACACACACACGCACACACACACACACACACACACACACACACACACACACACACACACACACAGATCCAGAACCCACTCTTACCACCTGTTCCACAATGCCAAGTAAGCAAAGCGCAAAGCAGCTCAGACATGGCCTTTGGCATGACAGGATAACATGGAGCCCTCATAGCCTGGACTATAGTCATGCACCTTTCGTGATTGGTCACACACATAATTTTATCCATCATGGCATTTAGAGGTCTAATGTCCCTCAATACAGAGAAAAATGCTATGGCACACACACATACCCATGCCACACACACACCTGCCTCACAAACCGCACCTGTCCGGTAAAACTCATTACACCCGTGTCAAACGTGGGAGCACATCTCCATGCCGCCCCCCCCAACTCCCCCATCACGTCCCCATCGCCCCCGCTTGGGACTGCCTGGGGTACGAGGGGGGGGTGCGGGAGAGTCGAAGGATATGTGTGCGTGCGTGCGTGCAGTGTGGGGTGAGAGAGCGAGACGAGGACGGGGGGAGGGGACGGGGACGCGGACAGACGTCCCGGCGGCTGCCGGACACAGACGATGATGAGCCACGGAAGCCAGACAGGGGGACACAGCGGCGCCGATGCCACGGAGGAGCACGCCACACTTACCACCATCACCCGGATCCACTCAAAGTGCCAGGAAGCCAATATATCCTGGAGGATATGGCTATCGGGGAGACGGCTGTCGTCCGAGGAGGAGGAGGAGGAGGAGGGGCCTGGCCTAGGGACCTTGATGTGGATAGATTGAGAGCTTTTTTTTTATATCAACAAAGTACAAAAAATGAATGGGTTACAGTAAGATAAAGGCTGCAGAAGGGAAGAGAGGGATCTGTGAGGTGGGGGGGGACAGTCTACCTGATGTCTGTTTGGGGGTGGGTGGGTGGGGGGGCGGGGTAAGCAGTGCGGTTTACGTACAATAGCAAGATAACAGCCTCTGCGTGCTGTGTCCTCCTCTGTCTTTGTCTGTCCCCACTCTCTTAGCCTAAACTTGATTAGCATGCACTTCCTGGAAGCACCGCCCCCCCCCCCCGCCACCCCCGAAGAAGAAGAAAAACAAGAGAGAAAATTAAAATGAGGCAGCAAAGTCCAAATTGCCCTGAGCCCTTGGTGCGACCCGAGGACGCGCGCGTTGCATCCCAAGCTCGGTAGCCCCAGAACAACTTTGCAGTCACACGTTTTAGAGGGTGAAAAACAATCACTGTGCCAGTATTGCTCCATGGGCCAGCGGCAGATAAGGCCTGCTTCACGTCTGCAGCCCATCCACACGCACAGATGAGATGGTCCACCACTACACTGCCCTGAGAGGTTAGGTTCTAATGTGACCCTGGTGCGCTGGGGGGTGGGGGGTTGGGAGGGGGGGGGTACAGAGAGAGCGAGCGAGTGAGAGAGAGAGAGAGACAGAGAGACGAAGATGGAGGAGAAATCTGCCGCACCTTATTCAAATCTCTGGGGACCGGGAGTCTGCTGCTATGGTGCCCCAGGGGTTGACATGGCGATTAATAGCAGTCAAACCCTGGGGTTAATACCTAAGCACCTGCTAGGCCATCGATAAACACACAGCTCCTATCTGCCTGCCCCAGATGCCTGTACACACACACACACACACACACACACACACACACACACACACACACACACATTAAAACCATCTTCCCTGACTGCACACAAGGCAACGGGAGTGAGATTAGCAACTATTTTCCTTCTTATAAGGAGATAAGCATCTGACTGTTCTCCTAAACGGCACTGCTGTGATACAATTAGACTTTCTCTCTTTTTCCTTTTTACCCAGGTGACATTTGTTGCTCAGCAGAAAAGAACATTCTTTAAAAAAGAATATCACGAGGAAAAAGAGAAAACTGTTTTGGCTAAGAGAGAACAATGTGGTAGTGTTCTGTGTACATGTGTGTATTCGATTTGAAGGAAAATAATCTACTGTAGTACTGTTGGAGTTGAACGTGTGCGTGTGTGTGTGTCTTGCCCACAGGGAGGGGGTGGGCAGAGAGGCTGCCTCAGCACTACGGAAGAGCAGGATGAAGAGATAGACAGATGTCTGTGGAGAGGGAGAGTAGGGGGAGCTTTCATCCGTTTCAGGGAGATCCTTACTTGAACTTAAAATGTCCATCACACCTGAGTCCACGCAGACAGTTCAGTCTACTGTCTAGGCATAGCATGATATCGTACTGCAGTGTACTGTTATGAGAGTCAGAATGGTTGGTGTTGTCACACAACTGACAATGCAGGTCAACATAAACATCCATTCAAACATTCACCCAGCTACGGCATGTCTTCTATCCAAGCTCTCTGCCTGCCTGCCTGCCTGCCTGCCTGTCTGTCTGTCTGTCTGTCTGTCTGTCTGTCTGTCTGTCTGTCTGTCTGTCTGTCTGTCTGTCTGTCTGTCTGTCTGTCTGTTTGTTTGCCTGTCTGTCAGTCTGCCTGCTGCCTGCCTGCCTGTCTGTCTGTCTGACTCTCTCCCTATCTGTCTGTTTGTTTGCTTGTTTGTCAGCTTGCCTGTCTGCCTGCCTGTCTATCTTCCTGTCTGACTCCTTATCTGTCTGTCTGTCTGTCTGTCTGTCTGCCAGCACGTCTGTCCGTCTGTCTCTCTCCTCTACCATTTCAGCCTCTATGAACGACAGAGGGACGAAGTTATGGATGATGGGACAGAGGAATGAGGAGATGGATGACAGCAGATACACAGCCCCTCCAGCACACTGACACAGGGAGGGCCGACAGATGTAGAAGGTGTAAAGAAGCATGTGTGAGGTGTGTGTGTGTGTGTGTGTGTGTGTGTGTGTGTGTGTGTGTGTGTGTGTGTGTCTGTGACAGCGGTAAGCCCCTGAGCGGGACATGATTGCGGTGTGTATCTTATCTGGCACAGGTGGACCTGAGGCGAGCAGAGCAGAGCCGAGCTGAGGACGGGGGGCTCCAGTGACCAGCCATGCGTGCTGAGAGTAATCTCTCTCCCTCTGCCCAGACCCTCTCTCTACCCCCTCTGGGAGACAGAGCTATCGCACACACCAGCCACCACACACACACACACACACACACACACACACACACACAGACACACACACACACACACACACATAGGCACACACCCACACACACGTAGACACACACACGCCACACACACACACACACACACATAGACACACACATAGACACACACACATACACACACACACATAGACACACACACACACACACACACACACACACACACACACACACACACACACAAACAGACAAACACAAGCAGGAAAACACACACACAAACAGGACACATACAGACAAACACAAGCAGGAAAACTTTAGGTTATTTGCATTACCCCGGTTCTCTGAGTAGAATTAATGAGTGTCTCACTATGGGAATGCCTCCTGCGTGACCTCATCAGAAGCTCAATAACATTGTGCCAGCCCTCATTGGCTGGCACAGGTGACGCCCATAGCAAAAGGTGGGGGGTAGAAGGCAGCTAGTTCTATAATGGAGCAAGAGCCTACAACCTTTGGAATAAAGTTAGGGTTAGGCAGCAAACTGACCCTAGAGTCCCCCGGGGAGAACTTGGTACACTCCTGATGCACTGAAAGTGCCTGGACTTCTCCTATGCCTCCTAACATGGGGCCGCTAGAACCATCAACAGGCCTCCTTCCCTCACTCTGGCCAGAGTTGGGGGACTGAGAGCCACTGGTGGGAACGCATAAAGGAGGGTCCTTGGCCACTCGTATGCAAGTGCATCCACCCCCAGTGGGGCTCCCTGATCGTGCAGAGAGAAGAACAGGGAGAAGTTTAGAGGGGGAACGCAGCCCAGTGGATACACTCGTCTGAGGAGTCAACGACAGTCTGGGCATGGGAGAGTCCCAGACATACCACACACTTGGAGTGAGTATCCCAGCTAGCTATCTTTTTGCCACACAGGCAAAGTTTCTGGCTTGCCTCAGCTGTACCGAGCTTACTAGTCTCAACGTTAGCCATTACTAGCTAGTGGGTTGCAGGCTAGATGCTAACAGGTCTGCCAATTTGCTACTGTAGCTAGCTTGTTCAGCTGCTGTGTGAAAAAGTGTGGAGGGATATTGCTATCTACCCACTAGCAATACATAAAGGTATTGCTACAATCTGTATAATAAAGGAGTTTTGCTACTCTCACTGTATTAATATATGAAATTCTTTATTAATGTGGGATAAACCCCTTGAGATGTAACATCTCGTTTGCGAGGGGCTCCCACCCAAATACACAATACAACACAAACAGGACAATCCAATGTACAACACTGACAAAACAGAAACAACACGTGACAAGGACAACAATTAACAACCTTAGTCTCAACATAAAAGAAAAACAGAAGAAAGAAAGAGGATCAGTCTAAAACTTAAAAGAAAAGAAAAGAATGGGGAGTGACACAGCACATTACATTCTAATTGAAAACATTGACAAACAGGTTTAAAATGAGTAAACAAGGTATTTGTAAAAATACGGAGCGAGGACAACAAACGGATATTGACAGGTAGAGTATTCCAGTCGGAAGGGGCCAAAGACTTAAAGGCTTTTTTGCCAACTTCCTTAGCGACAAAGGGAACAGTATAGAGGGACTGGTCTGAGCTGAGGTAATTAGATAAATAAGGAACAAAAAATTGATTCAAACAATAAGGGAAATCAAAGTGAATGCATTTGAAAATAAACTGAAACCAGTGAAATTGCCCTCTATTATCTAAAGAAAGCCACTCGAGTGTGTCTTACAGTGGTGTGTCAAAAAAGAACAACCTAATATAAATAATATAAATCTACACAATTTGTTGTAAACTACATCAAGGGGCTGAAGGTTTTTTATGCATTCTGGTAAACAATGTTGGCATAGTCAATTATTGATGAGTTTTTTTCTGACATGAAACGTAAAACAGTGCCTAGAACGAAACAAAACCCCTACACCAAAATTTACTTTCTTTATAACATAATCAATATGTGGTTTAAAAGTAAGTCTAGAGTCGATCCACACACCCAGATATTTATATTTGTCTACTTTCTATTTATTTATATTTGTCTACCATCATTGTATGTTAAAACCAAATAATTTAAATCAGAGCTAGGTTTCTGTCTCAAACCGAAGAGCATTGTATTGTTTTAGTTTGGTTAAGTAGTAGTTTGTTTTCAAGTAGCCAAGTCTGAAAAATATCAAAATCATGTTGTAATGATTCTTGGATTTGTGAAGAGGAGGCCTTTGAGGTATAAATAATAGTATCATCAGCATATAATTGAACAGAACAGTCAGAAAAAAATAAGAGGAAGATCATTAATAAAAATAGAAAAAATAAATGGACCCAAAGTCGATCCCTGAGGAACGCCTTTAAGACATTAATGAAGGAGTATTGCTGCTCTGTGTCAGAAGTATTATTACTCCGTCAGAAGTATTTCTACTTTCTGTAGTCACAACGTATGCAGTTAAGCAGCAGGGAGCAAAGCGCCCGTTGACCAAGTTGGTCACTTGAGTCTGTGGACAGTTAAGCTTTAGCTAGCTACCTGCACAGTTGTTGACAGGCTTCCGCGAGAAGCGAGAAGAGGTTTTTGAATGACGACTGACGCCGTGTCTATGCCTTATAAAGGAGGAGGGTCCTCCCCTCCGGACATGGGCATCATCTGTGCCAGCCAATGAAGGCTGGCGCAATGTTATTGAGCTTCTGATGAGGTCACGCAGGAGGCGTTCCCATAGTGAGACATGAAGCAAATGCTATGAAAGAGAACAGCACACACACACACACACAGACCCGAGAGGTGATTACCTCACACCATCTCAGGACACAAGGCAGGGAGGGGGGTCAGAGTGGGAGTACATCAGCCCCCACAGCTAACAGCCAAAACCCCGGAGACATACTGTACATGACATGGTTCCATCTTACACCAGCCTGTGTGTGCTTAGTAGGAGTCTCCAGCTAGGACCTGCTGTGTGTTCTCCAGCTAGGACCTGTTGCGTTCTCCAGCTAGGACCTGCTGTGTGTTCTCCAGCTAGGACCTGCTGTGTGTTCTCCAGCTAGGACCTGCTGCGTGTTCTACATGACGAGTCCAGTGCGGCCAACAGATACAGGCTTCATAAATACCGCTCCAGAACAAAGGCTGCCAATGGCTATCCAGGCAGTGACACCCTCATTAGAATGTGGTCAAGTGTGTTTGCGACATTGTGAGTGTGCGGTCACATGCTACTGCTCTGTCTGTGTGAGAGAGTGTGTGCGAGAGTATGTGAGAGTGTGTGTGTGTGTGTGTGTGTGTGTGTGTGTGTGTGTGTGTGTGTGTGTGTGAGAGAGTATGTGTAAGAGCGAGTAAGAGAGTGTGTGTGTGTCTTTCAGAGAATGTGTGTGAGAGAATGTGTGTGAGAGAGTGAGTGTGTGTGACTGTGTGTGTGTGAGTGTGTGTGAGAATGTGTGTGCGAGAGAGAGTGTGTGTGTGTGAGAGAGTGTGTGTGTGTGTGAGTGTGTCTGTGTGTGAGTGTGTGTGTGTGTGTGTGTGTGTGTGAGAGAGAGAGAGAGAGAGAGAGTGTGTGTGTGTGTGTGTGTGTGTGTGTGTGTGTGTGTGTGTGTGTGTGTGTGTGTGTGAGAGAGTGTATGTGTGTGTGTTGAAAGTGTGTGTGTGTGTGTACTGTAGCTCTACTGGGGCAGGTGCCAGCTTGTTTATCTTGTTGTCAGTGTTGATGATGGTGATGACGATGATGCCTGAGAGGGAGAGTGTTTTTTTTCTTTTTCTGGAGATGGACTGGTGTGCGTGTGTGTGTGTGTGCGTGCGCCCTTCTGGCATGAATAAACTATGGTGGAAGATGGACCCACACACACACACACACACACACACACACACACCCCTGGGAGGCGAAGCGGCGAGCTGAGCTCCGTTATTCGTCCTCCCTCAGGTGCCTGCTTGGTTCGAACTACTCAGCCGTCCTCATCAGTTAGCCGGGAGGTGCTCGCTGGGAGTAAAGTGACTAATATCAGCGTTGGCTCACGAGAAAGACACTTTTCGCGATTGGCCAACAATCTGCTCAGTGAAAACACGTGTGGTTGACCAAGGCAGAAAGCCTTGCCAGGGGTCCCTCTCGGCAATGAAAAACAGGTGCTCCACTTTTTTGCCATGTAATACCCCATTTAGCCCCCGGAGCAAAGGTTATCCAGCTAATAGCTGCCTTGTGGCGTTCCGGGACGAGCAACACACATGGCCAGCGCCGCACATCTGGGACGGATTCCACATACTTGCAACATATGCTTCAGGTTCAATTAAAATGAGGCCTTGGCACATTTATTCATCTTTTGTTGTTGTTGTTTTTTTCAGGGGGGGGGGGGGGGGGAGGCTCCGCCGCCCTGACCTTGACAGTGGGACTATGGGAGCCTGGAGAGGAGGTAATGAGAGCGACAGGTCACCTCCCGCGCCTCCGAGGGAGAGGGAATGGAAAAGGCAAATTTGTTCAGCCTCAAAACTCCCATTTGTTGTGCACTTAACCAGGGATGAGGAGGGTGAAGAAAGAGTCAGCATGAAAGAGAGAGAGAGAGAGGGGGGTGGGGTGGGGGGGGGCAGGGGGTGGTCGGAGGAAGAGAGATTGGGGGGAATAAAGAAGAAAAATACCCCCTTTCAAGTTCCCTACAGCTCAAATGAAATGCTAACTGTTGAGGGGAGCAACAGATCAAAATGTATGAAGCCCGAGTTGGTAAATTGTAGCCTTTGTGGTCTCCTTGCTATCCGCAGCTCCAGCCCTGTGTGCGCAGAGAAAGCAGGGCCCTCTTATGTGGAATAATCAGCTCTGGACCGAGTCTGACAGTCTGCAGTCAGCCACCTCATTTCAATATGAAAGTTGAAATGTATTTCTTATAATCTGCATCTTTTCAAATGCCTGTTTTTTTCTGAGGGGAGGGAAAAAATGCAGTAAAAGGGCAAGAGAGATAGAGAGGGAGGAGGGAAAAAAAAGAGGTTCAAGGTTGCTTATTGCGTATCTTCAATCGCCGCCCTGTACGCTGGCGCCTTGGAACTTCGCAGCTACGGAACTTTCCCTCCGCGCCGCAGTGGGAGGGGGCGGGGGAGGGGGGGGTAGAAATACTGCGGCGCATGTGGACTGACTGCACATGAGAGGTGCTGCTTTAAACCTGTGATCTCAAACCCGGCACTCTGGGGCCGTTCAAAGAGCCGGTCCTCAACCCTGATCATTTCAGATATCAAATAGCTCCGTCAGAGGCCCCGCCCCCGTCACCGCCGCCATCGCAAAGGACCTGGCCGCGGACCTCGCAAAGAGACGGCGGCGGGCGACGGCGGGCGCCGCGTGACGCATGCTCTCGCCTGAAATTAACTATCCGGTACTGTTCCCTCACCGTGGAAACGAGCTCAGGCCGTAAAACGGCCACCTGTTGTCACCTGATCGCCTCTATGAGGACAGATGCTGTTTTAGGGCAGAATAAAAGCAGAGTGAATGGTCCTAAACAGCTAACTAAGCGCTTTATACGTGAACACGTGTCGCGGGCGGCCCCCCGGGCCAAAGGTACGCGGCAGCAGTGCGGAGGGAGAGGGGGAGAAGACGCGCCCGTTCGAACGCCAGCAGGAGAGCCGAGCCAAGCAGAATCTCCGCCAGGAAGCCGAACACACACTGCGGGTCTCGCTTTAGACGGGGCGACAAACAGAAGTTTCAGGAAGCGCCGGGGAACGGTGAAAGAGATTGTGTTTACGAGCGGTCGTTCACAAGCGGCGTGTGGTGCGGTATATACAGTGTGTGTGATATTTAAGGTGTTCTGTAGGCGTGGGGTGGGGGGTGGGGTCTTTTTGTATGTTCCTGTGTGTGGAATGCCGTCACCCCCTGACAGCCGGGTGGCCCCTGACAGCGGGGATAACTACCTTGTCGTCTTTGTCATAGTCCTCGTCCTCCTCTTCCAACAAGTCCTCCATGGCCTGCTGCCGAGAGAGAGAGAGAGAGAGAGAGAGAGAGAGAGAGAAAGAAAGAGATGGAGATGCATCAACTCTCAGTGATTATATTACATACAGCAGTGTTAATTTCGTTGACGAGAACTATGACGAAAACTATTCGTCAACGACAGTTTTGGGGTTATCGTCACGAGACGATAACTAAATAAAAATTAATGTATGATGACAAAAACTATGACTATATCTATTCACATTTTCGTCAAGACTAAAATGGTTATGGAGGGACGTATGGGAAAAGTTCAAATCAGAATGTCGAGGTTCGGGATGTGTGCAGTTGGATCATGGATGTATTAATAGAACGAGTTGGATGCAACCTACAGGTAGCCTGTGTGTATTTAGCCTACATTTGAATAGTACCGTTGCTACACCGGCCGGCGGGAAGTCAACTAACAGCATACGACTGCTGCGCCTGAACTGTTCAGTAAATGACCACAGTTCAGAAATGTTTTTGTCAACGTTCGCACACACCGGGAGAAAGAGGAGAGCAGACATCTGGATAAACTTCATATTTGATGCAAAGGAAAACAAAACCATTTGTAAACCGTGTGGGGTGAAAATGACTGGCAAAAATACAACAAACTTAAAGCGACATTTGGAGAACAGTCATCCCGAAATTCACGAGAAGGTAAGCACCCCCCCACCCCCGGCTAACGTTACTGTATTAGCTAAAACCAAGCTGGTGTGTTTCTGAAATACTTCAAATACAATACAAGCTAAAAGAAACCAGTGTTTCACGTAGGTTTGTGGCGGGGGAGAACTGAAGTGTCTGATCATTGCAACGCTAACGTTAGTGGCTAGCTAATGTTAGGCACAGGTTAGCTAGCAACAAGTGGGGCTATGCTTGTGGCGGCTGGCGGGGGTATCTAGCGTTAGCTAGTCTGGGTAAGCTAGCTAAGCAACTACTGCTGCTGTCTAATGTTATACTGTAGCTAGATGGATAAGACACGAACAGTCAGCTACCTGGCGCCGTCATAGCCCCTCTCCTCCGGTGTGACGTTAGCTAGCCTGTGCCTGATGTTAGCTAGCCTGACTAGCCAACTAGTGCTGACATGATAATGTTATAGCTTGCTATATCAGGCACAAACACAGTTAGCATCAGACTGGGGGAGAGGAATGCTTCATTATGAAACTGTCTGACAGAAGCAGCCACGCTTCTGTCAGTCTGCCCCAGGGCAGCTGTGGCTACAGATGTAGCTTACCACCACCGGTATGACTGTCTGAATGAATACTGGACTCTGTAAAGCGCTCTGGGTTTCATGAAGGGCGCTATATAAATCCAACTTGATTGATTGATTGAACTAAGCCTGTTAAATTTGAGTTGTCTAAATCTATGGTAGATTTTGTCGACTAAAATCGTAATGATATTTAGTCAACTAAAACTAGACTAAAACTAAAACAAGTCAGATGACTAAAATATGACTAAAACTAAATGGCATTTTAGTCATAATATGACTAAAACAAAATCATAATTTGCTGTCAAAATTAACACTGACATACAGTAATGCTTATCACACTGCCAATGCTCGTAAAGATGTACTGAACTACCTTGACGATCACCCGGAGCTTAAGCCTAAAGATTGTAACGTTGAAAGGTGAAGTGGCCTAATGGTTGTGCCGGGGTTCAAACTCGGCCAGCGACATTAACGCTGGCTTTTTCTGATCCCATCCACTTGGACCTGGCCCTTTCCTTGACCTTTACCCTCCCCTCTCACACATTCTACCTCTTCCTCTTCCCTATGAGGATGGAGAGACAGAGAAAGAAAGAGAGTGGAGAGAGAGAGAGAGAGAGAGAGAGAGAGAGAGAGAGAGAGAGAGAGAGAGAGAGAGAGTGGCCTCCAGCCAGGAGTGCCCAGTGACAGAGAACACCAACTATGTGCTTCAGTGGTCCAAAACAGATGGAACAACAACAGTTATTTCAGCAGCCAACCGATGGCGACCAGCACCCAATCCAACTTTAGCCCTTATACAAAGAGGAAAACACACATACACACACACACACACACACACACACACACACACACACACACACACACACACACACACACACACACACAACACACAAGCGCGCGTAACCTTAGATGGCTGAAAAGTATTTCATTCTATTCATTCACGGAAGAGAGAGGGAGAAGGGGGATGAGGATGAAAGCAGACATCTCTTTACAAAATGAAAGTGTACTGTAGGTGCTGAAGAAAGGATGCTTTGAAGGAAGCGCTGCCCTTGCCTCTCCGTGAAGAGCAAGAAGAAGTTGCTGAGTTGACCCTACCGATAAAGACACAACCTCCCCTTTCATGTCAACACTAGCTCTGAGTCCACAGCCAGCCAGTCAGTCAGTACACCATCTTCAACACGGCAGAGCACACCGTACAATCAATACTCACCAATTAAACACTTAAGTCAAACTCTCACCATTCACTTAAGAGGGCTTTGATTGGATTCTACCAAGTAGAGTGTGTTCTCCGTATTGCAAGGTGCACAGCCAAGGTTAGGAGGGAGCGTGGGATGTCTTTGTGTGGTGGGTTGGGGGTGGGGCTTTTATCTCGACTGACTATAGCTGCTCCCACGAGCGCCCACACTTCAACGTATCTCGTGTGAGGTTAGAGTTCCTCCCCTCGTTCAGAGGAGAAGCCAGTCATGAGGTGCTTAGATGATCGGATCCTTCAATCTCTCCACTAACGGTGAACAACGACAATAACAACAATGGCCACATCATTTCATGCGGCGACACAGCAGTCTGACAGCAGTCAAGGCAGTGGTGTCGCACCAGTCTCCATCTAGTGTGTGTCTGCGCTGGATACTGTCGGAGCCAAACACCACAGATCCTAACTGCTCCTCTAGCGGCGCCCTCTGTCAATCACACATCAACGCTGCAAGGTCATACGCTCCGTATTTACATTGAACAAACAACCATGCCATAAAGTCTGCAGCTGTCGAGGGCTGCCTTCATCTCCTCACACGATCTCGGAGCCTCCTCCTCCTCCTCACCACCAGAAACTAGTTTAGAGCAACCCAACCATCATTCCTTAACAGACAATAGTTTTTGTCCCTTTGTTTCCTATTGGAATCCCCCAAAAAAGTGTGCGTCTGACATAAGCTTCTTATGTAAATACAGCTTGCCGCCGAAACAAAGAGGGTTCAGCTCAGTGGAGTTGAGTAGGAAGATTAATAGTTCAGCTCAGTGCTGGGGTTAGACTGTATGTGTGTGTGTGTGTGTGTGTGTGTGTGTGTGTGTGTGTGTGTGTGTGTGTGTGTGTGTGTGTGTGTGTGTGTAGTTCCCCATGTCTGTGGGATTTACCATGTGCCTGTGTATGTCACTGCTGGCCACTACTGGCGGATTGGTTGCCTCTAATCTTGTGAGGGCTCAGCTGGTAAGGATGCTTCCACTGCCAAGTTGTGGGTTCAAGTCCTATTGAGATCAAACGCTGTGAGACAATCTGCAACAATCGATCAGGTCAAAAGGAGCCCTGGGGTTTCCGAAAAGGTGCCGGGCTCATGCTTAGGCACGGGAACAACAAACAACAAGAACAACGAACAAACAAACAACAGAACTTCAGTGCACTTCTCCCTGAAATGACACAAAGAGGTGTCCTCCGTACACAAGCGCTGCTGTAGCAAAGCAATGACACCTGCTCCATTACACCCTCTGGACAAAGAGGAGAACGGACCCTGAGAGGGATGACCTAGACACACAGAGAGAATGAGTCATCTCTCTCTCTCCCTCTCTCTCCCTGTCCCTCCCCGTGGAGCAGGGAACAGCCCGGGTCCGTCCAGCGCTGCTCCAGTGTGTAAAATGAACACGCCAAAAAGCGGAGACGCTTCCTGGGGCCCGAAGATCGCCGCGGCTTAGCGTCTCTCCGTCTCGGGGAGACACTAATCACCTCAGCGGCCCGGCTGATGAATTCCGCCTCTCGCCGTCACCAAGGCTGTTTGGGAGGATCGGATCGTTGCTCTGTTTATCCAACCCTTATTGTCGGGCCCCTGAATTACCGTCATTACCCAAACGGCGGCTTCAAAAGGCGGCGCCGTGGACAGGAGATATCCCACTCAAGCCTTTTCGACGAAAAAGCGGAGATTAGCATATTCAACACCGCCGTTCAAATCGCCCAGAATGATATAGGGTCGCTCTTCCAGATTATAGAGGTTTGGTTATAAGGATTCGGAAAACACATAAACAAACCCTGTGAAAATAGACGGGGTGTGAACATAACAGAACGGCGTGGTGCTGCTCTATGTGACATTGAGAGCTGCGCCGGGTGCCGGAGGGTGAGACTCCCGTAGCTTTACAGCCCTCTGGCTGGTTCTAGACGGGACCACGGGTCAGGTCTCCGCTAACCCGGTCTGGTCGTTAAGACCCAGTCGGGGTGACATCCTGACACCTGTCCGAGCCCTGAAGGACCGGGGCTGCCGACGCACGCGGGGATTTGAGGACAGAAGGCCCGGCGTACAGTAGAAGGCGGTATCGACTCACACCGCTGTGGGGTACGGACAAAGAGACACGTAGCAGGGTTGAACCCGAACTGCCAAGAGGCCTGGGAGAGTAAATAAAGATGAAAACCGTGGCGTGTGAGTGTGTGTGTGTGTGTATGTGTACTAGACTATCAGACAGAACTTGGACAAGTCAATAAACACAACTCTCTCTCTTTCTCTCTATCTCTCTCTCTCTCTATCTCTCTCACCCCTCTCCTCACTCCACTACCCATCTGAAAACTCCCACTGTATCTGTGCTCTCTCTTGCTTCTAACCTTCCCAATGACAGCCGCTGGGGGAACTGACGCCAAGGCAGACATCCCGCCCAACATGATACAGAGATATACTCTCTCCTCTCTGTCCTTCCTCCCTGGTCTTCCTCTTTGATACGTGAGGGGGTTTTAACCTCTCCAGCTGCCACGGCGGGCCAGAAGCAACTCCCCGCTCTCCAGTCTGTTTTGTATGCACTGTGTGTGTGTGTGTGTGTGTGTGTGTGTGTGTGTGCGCAGACCGTAGATAGAGTTGAGTAGGGTGGAGAAGGCGGGGGGGCTGGAAGGCTGATAAGGGCCCTGCGCTGAGCCCGGCTGACCCAGACGGGCCCTTCACAAGCTGTCAGAGCCCCGGGCTTCTGGGGGGGTGGGGGGGCACTTCAAGTCTGCGCTGACCCAGCCTAGGGCTCACCCAGCAGGGGGCAGAGAGGGGCGAGGCCGGGGGGGGGGGCACTGCTGGAGGGGGGTGAGAGGAGAGGTCGCCCTTGTATCCATGATGAGAGCGTGGAACGGGGTCCGGCGGTGCCAATCAGGATGGTGGGGGCGCAGGAGAGGGAGGGTTGGGGCGCGGCCGTGCGTCAGTCCAGCCGTCAGCCGGGAGGACGAGGGAGAGCGGTGAACGTCCTGGTTTATGTTGAGACGGAGACTAACTGGGACACCTGGATAAGAATGCTCTAAATGCTCTGGGCTGTGTCAAAATGCCAGCACACAGACACACACACATATATACTGTACACACACACACACACACACACACACACACACACACAGAAAACTGACACGAAAAAACATGCGTAAACACTCGCTTACTCTCAAACACTAACAAACAAACCAACGGAAGCGAAACAGCCTCAGAGACCAAACAACGACAACACAACAACAAGCGGCTGTGGCAGAGAGCAGAGAGCATGCTGGGACACGGCTGGCAGAGAGAGACGCTCACAAAGGTTGCCGAGGATGAAGAGAGCGGGGGAGGCGGCGTTTCTCACAGCTCCCGTGCCGCCGCCACCGCCACTAGGAACCGTCGCCAACCGCCATCTCCCCCGCCCGCCCGCCCACCAGTGGAGGAGAGCTCGGCTGGCACCGGGGAAATCAGCGGGGCACAGCAGCTCCCAGTTAAAAGTGACATGACCTTTTGATTTTGTCACCTGTCACCGAATGCCATGTCTGACGCCGCAATGAGGGGCGCATGCCTGCCTCCCTCTCTCTCTCTCTCTCCCTTTCTCGTTTTCCAGTTGTTCTTCCTGGGTTCGGAGGCGGGAAAGGCGCGGGGGGGGGGGGGGGGTGCTTCACGGGTGAATTGGAGGCATAACAGGCAGGGCTGCTTTTCTTCCTCCTCTTCTTCCTCCTCCTCCTCTCCAGCAGAGGAGAGGAACGGAGAGAGGAGGGAGGTGAGAGGCGGGGGTGGGGGGGAGAAGCCCGGGGCTTCCAGTGTGACGAGGCCTAATTGCCCGGCGGCCAGAGACTGGAGCGGAGGGGGAGAAAGAGACATCAGAGTGTATCAGCGGCCATGACAGTGTGGGCTATAATTAACACCTTCACAACATCTGGTAAAGCATTTTCCGGGCCAGTGGCTCTGTCGGAGTAGACGGCTTCCCGGGAACGCGCCACCCCCCCCCTCCCCCGCACCCCTCCGTCAGCCCCCCCCAACCACCCATCTAACGCCCCCAGGGCTTCTCCGTGGTTTCTCCATTCCGGCTGAGCTGTTCGCCGCTCGACTGAGCACAGCCACCCGGCAAACCCGGCCCGGTAAAGCGCCTGGGACGGGACCTGCCGAACGCCTCCGGGTTTCAGAACAAAAATGGTTTGATAGGAGGGAGGGGCGGGCTGGGCGGGGCGGGGCGGTCTAAATGGGGGGAGGCCAGATAAAACACTGCTGTGGGGAAGGGTGGAGGGACCTCTGCGTCACCTGTAGGACACATCTCCAACCACCTCCAACTCCAAACGTCTCCGGCGACCCTGAGCCGAGACCCTGACCTCGGCATATATGAAGCGGCGTCCGGGAGGGGGTGTGTTTACGCGCGCTCTCCGGACGGGGGCCTGTGGTCGCGGGGTAAAATAAGAGCGGGGGACCCCGCCGGATGAAGGTCTTTTATTCCGTTAGGGATGGGGGGGGGGTTCTCTCTGGGGGAGATTCAGGCAGAGATTCCCACCGCATCACCCTCATCCCCAGTCATCACTCTCATCCCCAGTCATCCCCAGACTCTTTCTTGGAAACCGCGGCTTTCCGGATGTTGACCCTTGGCAGGTCGCACAATGCTTTCGTTTTACATGTTGTTTAATGTAATTAGCGGCAGGGTTTTTCTTCTCTCTTCTCCATCTTTCCAGAGCGTCGGGGAGTAGGGGGAGGGGGGGGGGGTGAGTTCAGATTGATGAAGAGGTGGAGGAGGAGGAGAAAAGGAGGAGGAGAGGAGGAGGAGGAGGAGGAGGTGCCGGACAGAGGATGTCTTCAACGCTGAGACACCGATGCTAACCACTTCCCCCGGAGCCAGCCACAGAATGGGAAACGCTGTCGAGAAATAAACACGGATAGGGCTCTGGGGTACAGAGTGAGTGTGTGTGTGTGTGTGTGTGTGCGTGCGTGCGGGTGTGTGTGTGTGCGTGCGCTTGTTTGTGTGTGAGTTTTTGCCGGAAAAAGACCAATTTCCCAAAGTAGATGTCATTGGAGGCTGAACATTCAAATGAACATTCACATCTCTTGAAAGCATCTTATCACACCCATCCCCATGTCATCCTCCTACTGAATCTCTCTCTCTCTCTTTCTCTCTCTCTCTCTCCCCCTTTACCGTTCAGTGTTGCGGTGCAGACTGGTCCACTGTGTCCACAGAACATCACAGTCTGCGAGTACGTGGAATGCTCCTATTACCGCGTGTGTGTGTGTTTGTCTGTATGTATGTGTGTGTCTGTATGTGTGTGTGTGTCTGTATGTGTGTGTGTGTCTGTATGTGTGTGTTTGTATATTGTATGTCTGCCGGTATGAAGATGGCAGCTTAGTTACTCCAGAATGCAGGGTGAATGATATTAGACCTTACTGAATTACATCCTCGTCTGATGTCTACCAAAACTGACCTGCGGAGCACTTCTCTTCTCGGAATTCTGACAGAGAGAGAGAGAGAGAGAGAGAGAGAGAGAGGGAGAGAGATAGAGAGGGGACGGGGAGGCAGGCTCATCACATCCAGTTTCACCTAACCCGAGGCGTCGTCATCCCGCGTCTAGACGAGAAGTCGGTGATTTTCCACAGAGGACGTTCTTTGTGTCCGCCGCTCCCCTCCCCCCCCCCCCCCCCCCACGCGGGGATCTCAGAGGGGAGGGCCGAGCAGGCCGCGTTCACGGCGCGAGGCACTGATCTTAAACGGTGGACGAAGGACGCGCACAGCGCCCCCCCCCCCCCCCCCCCCACACACACACACACATTCCTTCCCCAGAATTGACAATAAAGCAGCTTCCCACGTTGCAGAGTCTGTGGGTGACTGTTGTGGCTCATCAGAGTTGAGAGTTGATGTTGGGGGCTGGAACAGCGGCGCGGACTAACAAGAAGCAGACCTCTCTGTTTGTTTACCCTCCCCAATACACACACACACACACACACACACACACTGGCCGCACAATCAGGTCATCTGTTGTGGTTACAGTCGTCAAAATGCAGAACAATAGACCGAGAGAAGAAGAAGGGGGAGGAGTAACAGCATAATAACATGCTTTCAGTGAGCCCGCCCCCCCCCCAGCCCGGCGCTTCCCAGTCCTGACGAGCGCACTCATCACGGTCCCAGGTCACTCATCTCTGGTCCAGACCCAGCAGGTGTCTGCGCTGGCCTGGATGGTCTCACTCCGCCTGACCTGACCCACAACGCACCTCAGAGCCAGCTGGTACCTGGTCTGGAGCGGGGGTGAGGGGTGGTGGGGGGGACGTTAACCTGACACTGAGTACCGACTGAGCCACGCAGAACCGTAAGAGGGTTCTGGTATGACCGGCCGTGTTCTGGTATGATCGACACTACGGGTCCTCAACAAGAGGGCCGTTCTTTAATCACATACGCAGTACTCAGTACAGAGTGCTGTATTAACGTGCTTTAATGTCCGAACCAATTCCCAGCATACTTCAGATAGTGGACAGCAGAGGAGGTTTTGCATCTTTATTGCATTTTACCTTTTAAAAAAAAAAAATTTGCATGGACAGGTACGCATAGGTATCTGGACGTAAAATGTGTGGCACATTACATGAATATGTAATTTTTATTGCTTCGATTCAATTAAAAAGAGCATGAGAGAAGAGAAGTATTGTGGGTGGATAGACTGGAGGCAGACTGATAATGAAATCCTTTTGTGGGAAAGGGCTTTTTCGTCAAACAACATCGCCATCTACAGGGGCAGGCAAAAACAGACCATGCAGCAGACACAAAGGTGAACTGCCGACTCCAGGCACAGCAGTGATGGAAGTTTTCATACTTTATAACTGTTTGCTTATTGTATATTAATCGCTATCTGTGTATTGATTATATTTGTTGCAAAAAATATGAAGAGACCGTTAAAAAAACACACATCTAGTTTAGTCCTACTTCTTACTGTGTCTGCCACACACGGCTGAAGAAGAGAAATCTGGCCTGTCTAAACTAACACTACACAGAAAACTCATAGAGTACTGACGACCATCTACTCATACAGCTGGAGTCATAGGAAATTGATACTCAAAATGCTGCATGCAGTAATACAAGGTTAACCTACAGCTACATTCCAATCATATTCCTATACATAATTAGTTATTAAAAAGCAATGACATCAAAATCTGTTTTGCTTGTTTTCATTATAGTAATAGCTACCTGTTCCAAATCGCTTTAGCATTCTAATGCAAAATTCAGTTATTATATTGATAGAGGAGAATATGCAGTCTCTTAACTGGGCATTGGCTACCAAGTCTGGAAACGGCACTTGTGATTAAAATTAATCACTTCATTGTTCACGCTCACACCACAGCTCCAACCCGGTCTCTGTCTCTCTCTCTCTCTGCTTTTTAAATGCACTTCTATATGATTAAAACATGTCCCCCTCTCCATGACATTGCTTTGACATCGTTTAATTGGAGAGATAAAAATAAATGAATTAAATATATTTCCAGGTAAGTGGTGCAACGTTGCTCAAGGTGACAAGCTATTATTTCCTTTTTCTTTCTTAGCCATAAAGTATGCAGAGAGAGAAGCCTGAGAATGCAGCCGGAATGTAATTCTTCAATGTGCAGAAGGATTCTGGGCCCTTTTTCATTAAAAGAAAAAGTCTTGGTTGCATAAACTTGAAGATTTTAACAATCCTGGTATTCAATTTCATTTTAAAGGAATGTGTCAAACAGGATGTGCTGATCTTTGTTCATTAGAAGAGCAAAACGTATGTATGCACTTTAGATTTTTATTTACATACTCCGTTTAGAGAATGAGCTTTTAATTTATGATTGGAAATTTTGATTCCCGTCTAAGAGAATCAAAGAAAAAAGAAAGAAGAAAAAAAAAGAAAAAAGGGCTTAAGTATTGATCAAGTGAATGCGAGGGGCGAGCAGACATGATACGGAGTGGAAGGAGAATATGACCGTAAGAGGAACAGAGAGGCGGAGGGGTACGGCAGAGCAACTCACCACATCTTGCCTGGTATCCTTCCCCGATGCGATGAGGATGTAGTTCCATGCCAGAGGCAGCAGCAGCGCCAGAGGGATCATGTAGAGTTCAAAGTTCCACACCACCACAACAAAGAGCTGAAGGGAGAGAGGGAGAGAACGAGATAGACAGAGAGAGAGAGAGAGAGAGAGAGAGAGAGAGAGAGAGAGAGAGGGAAAAGGTTAGGGTTCAAGTATCAGAGACCTGTGTTGACCTCACAATACAAGAGCACATACACCCAGCATGTGTGTGAATAGAAACAAAGCAGTTTCATACACATATGAAGCATTATGAAGGCGGAGAAAGGCAGCCCAAAATGGACGACTGTCACAACAAAGCGGGCGAGCCTCAGCTTGGATCTGGGGAAGATTGACCCTCCCGGCCCTCCACCTTCGTCCGAGGATGAGGGGGCTGTGTGCCAGCCGTCACAGCGTCAACTCTCCACGCCAATCATCCGGCGGGCCGCTTCAACCGCAGCCAATCAAGAGTGACCCCCAGCCTCTCTCCCCACAGTCCGGCACCTGACCTCCTGCACCCCACACCCCGAGTCCCTAACCCTGTCACTCCAAGACGCGGTGCCCCCATACCCTGACCCCGTCTCCTATACACCCATCTGCCCTGCCACTAACCCCTCTACTGCCCCTCTCCTCGCCTGGAAGGTAGCCTGGAAGGTCTGTGCACCCCATATTCTGCTACTGTGTGTGTGTGTGTGTGTGTGTGTGTGTGTGTGGGGGGGGGGGGGGGGGGGGTCTTTCACAGACTAACATAAATTATCATGAACAAATGGAAAATAAGCATTTGAGAGTCAGGAAAAGCAAACTAGACAGCATTTTAAATGTCAAACTTGTTTAAGTGTTTTGTTGATTACTACAGAGAAGACATTTTGAAAGGTCCATATATTTTTACTAAACTATTACCGAGCGATTCTAGGTGGATTTCGAGTGGATGTCAAACTACTGCCAATTTATCATAATCTGTACTAATCTGAAGAAGTTGAAAATGCTTCCCCAGGTGTTCTTAATGGATAGGATCAGCCGAGAAAATATATGAAGTCTTAAAAATGCAAGTCATGTGCAAATGCCCTATCTTTTCAGACAATGCATATCAATCAAATTCAAAGACGTGAAAATCCTCTCTCCTTTTTTCCACCACCTCACAAAAGGCTCGTAATGTTGTGAAGTTCTACAGATTTTCTAATTAATTATGTCTGCTGCAAACACTTTCACATCGCGGCACTGTGTTCTTGAAGGTGATCTCTCTCACCGTCTAGGAATTAGACGTTTGCAACCTCCAAGAAGATGATGAATTGGGCTGTCTCAACCGCTGTAACAGTCCATTATATCAGCTCCCTGTTTTAGCTAAGCCCGGCTGATCCAAACACTTTTAACTCTGTCTGTTTTCAGTCTGTCCCCTGGTAAGTAAGGGGGACTAACTGGACTGACGTTCTGCTCACCGGTGTCTCTCTCCCTGTGAGTCCAGACTGTCCCTGTCCCCTCTCCCCTCCCTCTGTCTGGCAGGGTCAGGTGAGCTCTCTGTCCCACTGCCTCTGTACCCACGGCTGACTCGCCTTCTTTAGAGCGCTGTGACACACACACACACACACACACACACGCACACACACACACACACACACACACACACACACACACACACACACACACACACACACACACACACACACACGTACACGCACATGCAGGCATAACATACATGCCCGGCGACCACACACACTCATGTTCAATGTTCAATGCCCTCACACGCATACGCGCACACCCCACAAAACATCTTCATCAAATATTTATCTAATAACATCTAGCCCTTCCTAAAGTATGAAAAGTTTGCCCACTGGGGAATAAAAACAGGCATTCATACAAAATTCACTAACAAAATATTTGTGGACGTAAACAACACAATGATATAAATAATCCATTAAAAATGAATTGGCCTGTACATTTGCATAATTCTCAGAGCAAAATAGCTCATTCTAATGGATTTGTCCAGTACAGTATCATTTCTGCAATGGAGGCC
>NC_140256.1:11792749-11815249 GCF_949987555.1 Borostomias antarcticus | reverse complement strand
AAAACCACTTAAAGAGATGAGTGAAGTGATTAAGAGGCCTCTCAAAGCGAGGGAGGAAGGAGGAAGGAGGGAGGAAGGAGGGAGGGAGGTGGGTGGAGGGAGAGAGGGAGGGAGGGGGGGGGGGGGGAGTACCTGTGTGGAGGCGAGGGCCTGTACGCCTGTGGTTAAGTGCAGTCTCTTACAGTACTACCCACTTATGAGCTGAGCCATTCAGCCAGTGACACCAGGGGGACAGAGAGAGAGAGAGAGAGAGAGAGAGAGAGAGAGAGAGAAAGATTATTCTAAGTCGCTTTGGATAAAAGCGTCAGCTAAATGACTGTAATGTAATGATGTAATGTAAAGGGAGAAAGAGGAAAAAGAGAGAAAGAGAGGGAGAGAACGACAGAGAGAGAGAAAGAGAGAGAGAGGGAGGGAGAGAAGAAGAGAGATAAACCACATCTCACCCTCCTGTGAAGACGATTTAAAAAGTTAAGGCACTTTATGATCTGAGTGCTTACGTAACGGGGGGGCAGGAGAGCAGGTTTAGAAGGTGCACCCTTGTTGTTGTTCCAGCGGTTCAGTATTCATTTCAACGCCTACAGGACCTACAGTATGTGAATAGCGTCTGGAAGCAGAACCGCGTGACCATGTGTCTGTTCTGCCTCAGTAATAACTGTTCTATTCTGTCAGAGTGGTAGGAGGCATCAGCTGGTCTTTGGTTCTACAAAGGCCCCTCTCCTCCTTTCAAAATGGCGACTGAACATCCTGAAACAACCTTGTTTTTTTTCAAAGACTCTCTTGACATTTTTGTCTGACATTTTCATTTTTGTTAGATAAGACACGCGCTCTCACCAGAACACGCTCTAGGCGGAGCGGAATGAAATGTTAACTGATCAATACCTTGTTCCACCAGTTTAGGCACGGTGACCCACACACACATCCCAGCCCCAGACGTTAACACGCTCCTACCGCCTGGCAGGACCAGAACCAGAACCAGAACCAGAACCAGAACCAGAACCAGAACCAGAACCAGAACCAGAACCAGAACCAGAACCAGCAGGTCTTCATCTGCAAGCCCTCACTGCACTGCTCACACTGACTCGTACACACACACCACACACACTTTAAGAAAAACTACACACCACACACACTTTAAGAAAAACTACACACCACACACACTTTAAGAAAAACTACTGTTTACATTGTTACCACTAGTAACTTTCCTTTAATTCAGTATTGCATTGTAAACCTGATATTCTTTTTATTACATTTTATTTTTCTTTAGGTACTCATACTTTTATTCTATTTATACTACACTGCTTCTTTGCATCTTAGATTTTCATAATTAATATTCAAATACTGTTTTATTTTAATTATATTCTATGTCCGCTTTGTTGGCTCTGAGGCTAAGAATTTCATTACTGGTAATGATGTTTGCATTTTTATCAAGTATATGATGATAAACTTGAAACTTGAATGCACAAACGCACACACGCACGCACACACACACACACACGCACACACACACACACACACACACACGCACACGCACACCTTAGCTTCCACAGAAATTAAAATATGTCAGACAGCAAATGCTAATGGTGGATATGGGGAACACTTAGTGCCCCTGGAGAAGAGCTGCTGGAACAGAACAGACAGGTCTGGGAGCTGCTTAAATCAGCCCAGCAGACAGGATTAACCCTCTGTCAGGTAGGAGTCTAGCGTAGCACCAGCCACACACAGGCTATGGAGGAGGGGGGGGTTGTCCTTTAACTGGCCGCTCCATGGGCCAATTACACGTCACCTTTTAATACCAGGAACAGGTGACAGAGAGAGCAGGACTGCTACACGTGTCATCATCACAGAGACAGAGAGAGAGAGAGAGAGGGAGGGAGGGGGAACAGAGAGAGAAAGAGAGAGAGACCGCCTGACAAGCGTGACATTTATGCGAACTTCAGAAGCAGCTTATCATTTTGACGGCGCGTCCGCGGTCCAGATGTGGCGTACACGCTGAACCTTGTGCAACAGTGTAAAGTACAGTATCAGAGCAGCTTCTAGTTACCAGGAAGGCGCAGATGCTCCTCTGGGGTGAGTCCCATTCCAAACAGCTGTTGATGTAGCAGCCGGCGTTGATGAGGAACACGATGCAGCGCCTCACCCTGTTGAAGTTCTGCAACAGCAGCTGGAGGAGGCAGACGAGGGGGCAGGAGGACACGGGGGGGAGAGAACAGGAAATAGACAATAACTATCAAATCCCCGGTAGATTCTAGACTCAATGACGGCTACCGGTTATTGTGGGCAGCCTGGGGCTAATATTTATTCAAGAGAGCACCCTGAAAGTGAGACACAGGACCTCTTTAACTTTCTCATTCTGGTGGACTGGCACATTTGATAAAGTTTTTGCAAAATCGCTTGCGAGTCGGGACGGCGGTTCAGTGCCAGGTCATTTACAGTCTTTATGCCAAAAAATGCGAAGCATTGAACACAGTTCTCATAATCGGCAATCCCTTTAAAGCTCTTCCTCCACACAGGAAGTATCATATCAGAGATACTGCGACCTGCGTTTCCACCTCCCAAAGCAGTCCACTTTTCTGCCCGGAGAGGAGAGAAGCACCCCACTCCCACTGTTGTTTACGGATTCCTTAACAGACACGCACGCACGCACGCACGCACGCACACACACACGCACACACACACACACACACACACACACACACACACACACACACTGCCAGCCTGAAAAACACAGCCAATCAGGTCACTCTAAAGAGGTACACCCCCCTGAGGAGGGAGCGTCTCTCTGCCGCCTTTAAAGAGGATTGTGGGAGTTTAGAGGCTAGCTGCGTAAAGCGCCTGTGTCTGATTCATCGTGTAGAGGGTGTTTAGGGAGCTCTGAAGTGACGACGACTGGCGGTGTCCTCCAGGGGACACGCGCGCCCCGAGGACCAATCACGAAGCGGGGATTTGCCCGCTTCCTCCTCCCTCGACGGCTGTCGCAAGGCCACCCTTTGATCATCCGGCTCCGCCTCAGCTAACAGAACTCAGATGATGCCGCGATATCTCTCTCTCTCTCTCTACCCTCTCTCTCTCTCTCTCTCCGCTGTGGTTCATCAAGTCCTGCTGTTTCATTAATAAAGTGAGAATAACTGGGATAATAACTGTGACAGAGGCCGTATTGCCACAGAAGCCTCGTCAAGTACAGTACAGCTCCGAGCGCTTCACATTGAGCTTTTAGACGCCTTTCAAATGATTCCTGCATTCTGGTGTGTGTGTGTGTGTGTGTGTGTGCGTGCCCAGGGCAGAGAGCGGACCCCCAGCAGGGGTTGGGGGGGAGTACCATACACAAAAGAGCCCGCGCGGGACAACCTCTCCAAAAGCCGGCGGTGACATCATCATTGAGAGACACTGACACGGGGCATCACCGCGAGTCAGAGGTGAAAGGGAGATGAAAAAAGAGAGATCAGCCCGCACTCGGGGGGGGGGGGGCGAGTGACGAGTGGGCATCTTTTGGCACCGAGAGGGTGAGACAGAAGAGAGAGAGAAGAGAGAGGGGGTGGGGGGGGAGTTGTGCTGACTGCTCGGGCCCGAACGGCGTTCATGTGACACGTCTGATGCGGGCCGGCCCCCGCGATTCAGGCCTTTGTGGGGGACGCCACATTGAGCGGCGTGACAATGAAGCGCAGCGCTGCAGCAGTGGCACCCAGGGCCAACTAAGGACGGCCAATCTACTTATGCACCCCGAGAGCTGACAGCTTGACATTTCTATTCAACGCTCGGGGGGTGGAGGACAGGAGGGGGGAGAAAGAGAGAGAGAGAGAGAAGGGAAGAAGGGGGGATGAGGAAGAGAGGGAAAAGAGAGAGAGAGAGAGAGACGTTCCTCTCTCTTCCTCGCTCTTCCCTAGCCCGGCCCGTCGGACGGCGCTCCGCACATGTTGGGTGTCTGTGGAACACATGCCAGCGGGGAGGAGCACGGAGGAACCCGGTGAGATAAACGCCTCATGTTGACGGAGAACTGGACGGACGTAGCGGGGCCCGCTCTCCGTTTGCATTCGATTGGTGCGGTGCCCGTGTATGTGTGTGTGTGTGTGTGGCCACGTGCTTGTCTTAGTTCTACCAGGCGTTCCGTTCTTAACCTACCTGTTTAGATACTCTGGGCTCGTCCTCAATGTACTTCTGCTCGATGGGAGTCAAGGTCCCGAGCCCCGCCTTCACCTGGGTTGCGGATCACACACACACACGCGCGCACATACACACACACACATCAACACACGCCCCTCCGGGGATCTGCACAAGCTTACTACATTGACAAAAGGATTGACAATGAGTAGTTAATATTATATAATTACATAATGATATACAGTATATTATCTCCTGGTTGTACTGGATATGCTAGTTTCGTAGACGGATCTGAACGACGCCATGTGTGTGTGTGTGTGTGTGTGCATGTGTGTGTGTGTACAGTATGTGTTGGCAGCGCATGTCGGTGTCAGAGGCTCTCGCTCACGCACGGCTCTAAGATGGCCGCCGGGACACACACGGCGACAACGGACGGGCGAACAAAGGCTGCTGAGCGGGAGTCTTCGATAATTAAAGCGAAAACGAGGGCGAGGGATAAGGGATGAGGGAGGACGGGATGAGGGGAACGGGAGGGGGGGGTGAACAGAATGAAGATGACAGAGCAGGAGTAGAGGAGGGGCGACGCGGGGAGGGAGGGCTAAAAAAGGGGGGAGGAGAATTCAAAAAAGAACGAAGAGAGGGAGACTTACAGCATTAAAAACCACGTCTATTTCGAGGAAGATGACCCCTTTTGTTGGCCCTGTCAGTTCCTTGCTTTTCAAGGCGTAGGCTTTGCGTTCTCCATTTTGGATCTGCGGGAGAGGGACATGACAGGCGTCTGTCTGGCAATACCCTGCTGAATACCCTCTGAGGGGCACCTCTGAACCCCAGCTGCTGCCGTGGCTGACAGGGAACCCAAAACAACTGTGGCTGCGCTGACAAGTACCTGCTCATTACAACTGCAGCTCTGTCTGTCTGTCAGGGAGAAATTAACTGTCCTGGGGAATCACACACGCACACACACACACACACACATGCACAAAACGCACACGCGCACGCACGCTGCATGGGTGCCTTAAAAACGTGTTTTATTCCTTTACTTTCTATCTCTCTATCGTTCCGTCTTCATCCTGTCCCTCTTCTCTTTCTCTCATTCTGTTTTTCTCCATGCGTTATTGTGTACAGTATTTCACTCTATCTGGCTCCATCTGGCTCTCTCATGTTCTCTCTCTCGCGTCTCTATAAAACAGAAATAACAAGTCTCATACACAGAGCTACAAAAATAACTTTGTGTTTTTTATCTTGTGCAGCGTATATCATTTTTCTTTCTTTCCTGTTTCCCTTTTATTCCTCTGGTCTCCCGGGAGGAGGAGAGCAGAGAGAGAGAGAGAGAGACAGAGAGAGAGAGAGAGAGGGAGAGAGAGAGAGAGAGAGAAGAGAGAGAGAGAGAGAGAGAGAGAGAGAGGGAGTGGTGACTCACGTTCAGTAGTGGGATGGCCACCTTGCCCAGGAAGTCGGCGCTCCGGTCCCGGTCCTCGTCGTACACGGTGACTTCCAGGACCGAGTGGATGTCCTTCACGTTACTGCGCCCCACAAACACAGCACACACCGCACAGGGAAACGCTTCAAGCACACACATCTCTCACACACACACGCGCGCGTCTCACGAAACCACAAAACCGGCGTCTTTCTATCGTGACCTTTGCACTTCAATACATTGCATATGTGATAGTTGTGGAACAGACGGGGCAACTCCTCTGAAATGTCATCTTTTGAAAAGTAGGCTAGTGTGGAGACGGCTGATGAAAAGAAAAGAGGTTATGGGGAGCGACGCGCTGGAAGGACGACTAAATTACCCAGCGTTCTGTGTGAATTCACCAGTGTATTCTCTGGAAATAAATATATGTATTTGATGTATGAAAGTATGCATATGGTCCCGTATAAAAACCAATTAAAACCGCAGCACGCCAATCAAAAAGGTATTTATATCTGTAGAAAATGATGAAACTTTCATTTTGGAATGAAAAAAATTCTCCTATTTCAATTGGTGTAGTTTTTGTGTAATGTATGTTCCTTAATGTTACTTTTAACACTGCCAAATAAATTAGCCAATTTAAGCATTGAATAACATGTATTAATAATACATAACATGAATCACACCATAATATTTTACAATAAATTATATATTAAGGGATAACACCAATTAATATTTCAGTCGCAACCCTAATACTGAATTAGAAATACTAAACATTTTACACTGCAGTGAATATAAAACGGCGAAATGATGTAGCAATATAGCGAATGTTTTAGCATAAACACTATTTTACAGTATCAAAGAGGAATAATGCCAATGCAACTATGAGGAAGTAATGAAGAACATGTAGTTTGTAAATGTGTTTGTGTCTATCTGAGGAACACACAGCACAGACTCATGGGACAGTATGAAGACACTGGTTAAACAGCGCTGGGCCGACACGGCACTCACAAGGTGAAGACCTTGTTCCAGTCGGGGTTGAGGTTCTTGTAGACGGTATGAGTCTGCAGGCGGTCATTACTCAGTTCCACCACACAGAAGGGGTCACTCTTCCCTGCAAGGGGTGGACAGAGGGAGGGAGGGGGGGAGGGAGACAGAGATAGAGGGAGAGAGAGAGATTCAGATAAAAAAGGAGACATATTACCACTATCAAGCCCCAGCTCTCTCTCTCTCTCTCTCTCTCTCTCTTATTTACTGTGATCCAGTGAGTCTGGCCTAGGGAAAAGACAGGAGCGTTCTACCTGATAAAACCAAGCAGGACAGGAGAGAAACAGCCAGGAGGGAGCCTGGGAATTACACCTACGACCAGCCCAAGTGTGTGTGTGTGTGTGTGTGTGTGTGTGTGTGTGTGTGTGTGTGTGTGTGTGTGTGTGCCCAGTGCTCCCCATTCTGGAACACGCGACAGCTCCATCCGCCGTTTATCACCAGTGTGAGGTTGTGATAGGTTGGTTTCTCCCCAGCTGCTGTATCACTGCCCTGCAACGAGCATCCCGCGGCCAAGACGAGCCGCAGATAAGCACTACCGCAACCACGTCCCTGGGCCCCATCACCACGGAGGAGAGAGAGAGAGAGAGAGAGAGAGATGAAAAAGGAGAGGAAAGACCTTTCAGGGATGGCCCGGCAGAGTGAGGGTAGGTTGGGGAAGTTGAGGAGAGATAGAGAGAGTGCAGGAGTGAGTGGAAGGGTAGGAAGCCCAGTGGGTTGGTATGGAGGAGATGGTCAGAGTAGGAAGCCCAGTGGGTTGTATGGAGGAGATGGTCAGAGTAGGAAGCCCAGTGGGTTGTATGGAGGAGATGGTCAGAGTAGGAAGACCAGTGGGTTGGTATGGAGGAGATGGTCAGAGTAGGAAGCCCAGTGGGTTGTATGGAGGAGATGGTCAGAGTAGGAAGACCAGTGGGTTGGTATGGAGGAGATGGTCAGAGTAGGAAGACCAGTGGGTTGGTATGGAGGAGATGGTCAGAGTAGGAAGACCAGTGGGTTGGTATGGAGGAGATGGTCAGAGTAGGAAGACCAGTGGGTTGGTATGGAGGAGATGGTCAGGGTAGGAAGACCAGTGGGTTGGTATGGAGGAGATGGTCAGAGTAGGAAGACCAGTGGGTTGGTATGGAGGAGATGGTCAGAGTAGGAAGACCAGTGGGTTGTATGGAGGAGATGGTCAGAGGAGAGCATGGACGCCAGTTCAATACCGTGATGATTCTGACACTGGAAACATACAAACAACAGCACATTGTTTCTCCTGTTTACGTAAAAAAGATAAAAGGTAATACAAGGGGTCAAACTAAGGGCGTTAATGGAGAGTAGGCCTATTTCAAAACAAATCCAATCAAACAATTTGTATAGCGCATTTCAAAGACAGAGGCAACAAAATGTGCAACCCCTACATATTCCAGAGGGAAGCAAAAAACAGTTCACTCAAGGGCTGAAAAAGGGGGCTGAAAATTTTTTTCCCTGACCTCTCTCAACGAGACGATCGAGCAAGCTCCTGGAAAATGTTTGTCTATTAGCTAAGAACATTTAGAGAGCAATAAACATGGGCTAAATACTTCATAGGAGAGACATGACTATGGCCTATTTATGCCTATAAGCCTATTAGATTTGATGTGAATGGATCCCATAACATTATGTCAAAGTCAAAATTAATATTTTCTCATGATATTTTGCTAACATAACAATACTTTTTACGTATATAAGAGTACTTTTAAAGGAAATATAGAACAAAGTAGAGTTCAAAGAGACAAATTGGAAATCATGCAATGAATAGTTATAACATAAGAGTTCCACATTTCTCAAGAGAGAAGCACAGTGCACTAATCAAAACCAACGCCTATATATATTCTCTGTTTGTCTACTAATATACTTGTAATTGTTCCTTTGTAATTTGAAAGGACTGACCCCCCCCCCAACACGTCACCCCTTCAGAATATGTAGGCTATTCATGACAATAAATAATTCAAGCTTTGATCTTTTACTTTTATCAAAACTGCTGGGAACAATTTTGCTGTTTGTTCAAGCACATCCGTATTAAAGCTGGGTCACAGAGAATAATGAATCCAACTCCCCAAGAATAAACTGTAAAAACAGAATGACTACCACATGACACAGAATAAGATTAAAATAATGAAACAAAGAGCTAAAAAAGAACAGGGTTGAAAAAGAGGTGGAATTTTGGCTCGGGCATCAATCCCTGCCTTAGTGACGGGCAGCGTACGGTCTCATTGATTGGTGGGAGTTTCTTCAGATGTTATGACAAGGGCAGGACATTTTGGGGGTGTGCTAAATAAATGTCAGCATGATCAATGGCGAGCCGTAGGTGTCGCCACTCACATCTAACACTGGCACTTATCGATCTGCCGCGTTTGAAGTTAATATTGATACCTCACCTTCCTACTGCACAGCTTTAGCTAGACGCTGAATAATATATTTGGCAACAAAATGGAACAGTTATTTCTTGGAGTTTATATTGTGGTATTGAGTCATGTGAATTCATTGATAAACTGTCCTAATTTAAAATTATGTTACCTAGAGACAAGCGCATTCATAGAGATTTGAAAAAAGAGAATAATCTATTTCATCTCAAATTCTCATATGAGGGTTAAAAAAATCTATTTGTTAAAAAAATATTTCATACTTCTACAGTATATATCACTCAGTATATATCACCAGACACAAGACCCAGACAACTTACACATCAGTCATGAATTAAGCTCTAATCAAATGAAATTCCAATCACAAAAAAATTATTAATGGAAAATAATTTGTGAGGGACAAAAAACCCCTGGAACTATATTCCTGTTTAATGATATGCAGGCTCCGTCGCCGTGGCGCTGGGTTGTCAGTAGAGATGAACTTTCACCTTATTGGCGAGCGCCAGAGGCGGCTGTCTCGACCAATTACACGCTGGGGTTTTGAGCGGCGCTCTGACTGTCCAGGTACACGGTCAACCAGAGTTCCTCCCCGGCTTCCTCCTGCATACCGTCAGCGAGGATCACGGAGGAGAGCTTCACACTCATTTCAGCGCGCCGTTAGATAAGCGTGCAGAATGAACACGGTGGAGCTGAGGTGATGTTATTAAGAGAGCCTCGCGGACAGGCAGGCCGGCTGTAAGATTGGACGTCTATAGATGAAGAGGACCATATGCCGGCCTGCTTCTATACCATCATAATCAATTAGTATGACTTGTTCTCCTGCTCGGTGCACGTTCTCAGCCTCCACCTGAACTCCCTGTAAGTGCGCTTCAGCTTTGCTTCAAAATTACATGTGCTGTAAAAATTGATGGAGTGCCAATATTCATAGATTGGACGTTGATGCGGCAAGCATAGGCCGGCGTCCTACGTTGGGAAATGTGCTGTGAGTGTGTGGTGCCTCTGAATGGCTCAAACTGTATTGGAGGTACTCACATGGACAAGAGAGCCCAGACAAAGGAGACTGTTGGTTTTACAGACTGTTTTCACTTGTTCTGCTGGGCTGGAGAGGAGGCACTCACCAAAACCTCTCAATTAGCACAGATAGAGAGAGAGAGAGAGAGAGAGGGGGAGAGAGAGAGAGGGAGAGAGAGAGAGAGGAGGGGAATGGAGATGAGAGGAATGGTGAAGAGCCATCTGTTCTCCCTCTCTCTCCCTCTTCCTCTCCCTCCCCCCCTTCCTCTCTCTCTCTCATGACCCTCCGCTCTGTCTTCTGTGCCCTATCACCTTGGTGCTGACCGTGTGGTTCAGGCTGGCCTGCTGTGAGTGTGTGTGTGTGTGTGTTCAGGGTCTAGGGCTCCTGGAAAAACACTGTGTGTGGGGGGCCGCCAAGCAATATTGGGAGTGTGAAATTAGAGCTCATGACCCACACAAACACACCCTCACACACCAAACACACAATGCAATAGTTGGCGTCATGGACTGGATCATTAAACAGAGCTGGACTAACAGGGACGCTGGTGCATGGGTCATACCACCTCAAATGATGGCGGGGGGTATTATGTGAATGTTTCATCCTATGTGCAAAGTTGTAATTACCGTTGGTAGAGAGAAGACAGAAAACCTGAATGCCGTCTCTTCACAAGGCAATACTGCTCGATGAGGCTGACATTACGAGACACTGAAGGTGTTCGGTGTATAATTAAAATGCCTATAGGGCTGTATTTCTGTGGAGCCAAGGCGCTTTGAATAAAGTGCGAGGGAGCCTGTTTGTGAGTGGCATTCATTCGCTTGAACGGCATAAAAATATGACGGTTACAGCGCATGACTACTAGTCCTCACACCACTCTCTCCTTCTTTACTCCTCCTAAGCAGGAGGGAGGTGACAAAAAAAACAAAAAACAAGCAAAGATACTTTTCAACCGGAAAAAAAGTGGCAGAAGAATCTGTAACGGATCCAGACTGAGAGATGCGTTCTGCAATGAGGTCAACAGCGCAGGCAGCAGCACTGGGATTTACATCCCCAAAACAAACACTCAGCCATTAGCCCCTGCTCCCGCGGCTACGCTAATATCAGCTAGCTCCAAATGAACGACCGACGCCATATCTGCTAATGTGTGTGTGTGTGTGTGTGTTTTGTGTATAATCTACTACTCCCCTTGAACAAGGCCAAACTCCACATGTAACTCTCTCCAACTTCTATAAAAACTAGATAATGTTCACGGTGAGAAAGTGGGCTTGTCCACTGTAGACCTCATTAAGACCAAGAATTAATGGAGAAAGGAGGATACGGAGCGCTGAGAGAAATATTTCGGAGCCCGTAGTTCAAACGAGGTTCCTCTCCTGCAGCACATTCAAATGAGGACCGTGTATCATTTCTAAAAATGTGAAGGGGGGGAGGTGAGTCCTGCTTTAATGCCGTCTTAAAACTACCTCCAAGACTCCCCCAGGTGCTCGTCGACTAAAACGCGTTCCCAGAACTTCATCAATTCAACTGCATTCACACGCCGGCTTGTGTGCTTGCCCTGTCTTAATGGAAGATAGTTCATAAGTGGCCTACATTATGACTAATCATAAAGAAGGAGATACTGCAACTGGACATTATCCAGCTCTATCTGAACTGACATAAGTACATACTTGTACTGTACATAGGTTGTAGCACTCTATCTGAGCTGAGAAGTAGGTAGTGTAGGTTGCAGCAGGGACTAACTGTACCTGTGACGTCGGCTGCCATCAGCCCCTCCGCCCTGATGACCTTCACCTGGACCACGCCCACGTCCTTCAGGTTGTGGAAGGACCTCCGCAGGCTCTGCAGAGGAGGGGTCAGGAGGTCAGGGGTCAGGAGACGAGGAGAGTAACAGTTAAGAGCCCCTTTTAGTGTCAATTATTTGTGTGTGTGTGTGTGTGAAAGAGAGAGAACATTGAAATCATAATAGAGACATTGTGGATCTCAGAGACACCCCCAGTGGGGCGTGACTGGCAGTGATTTCATAGTTACTGAGACCATCCCAGAGACACTGGTTATTTTGGTAGCAGACACACACACACACCTCAGCTCTTGGCAGGGTACAGCGATCATCTGTACACCGATCTGTACCTATAGAGTAGCAGGTAGTGCCCCCCCCCCCCACTCCGTGACGAGTCCAGTCCAGTCATTCAACATCAGTCTGCTACGAGGTGACCTTTACCAGATCTCAATGAAGAGCCTCATCTCCATGTCTGGGCCCAGTCTGGTGGCGGCTCCACACAGACTGAGAGGACGGTAGAAGCTGGTGAGCACTGTTCAACACACACACACACTGTAGAGCAAGAGAATAGAGCGGGGCAGGTCAATGTGTGCGCTATATACAGTACACACACACACACACACACAGGCACGCACGCGCACACATACTCAAAAACATACGAGCGAGAGACCTGCAACGAGGCTGGATATGGAGTTGTGCTGGCGCGTCTTAAAAGCATTGAAAATGCACTTCAATTTATTTCTCTCTCTGGCAATAACCCCTTCTATACCCAGAGGAGTAATTATAATTTAAATTTCCGAGTCAGGGCTAGGCTACAGACTTAATTCATTATAAACTCTGTCAGAGTCTGCCTGTTTCCAGCGATATTATTGTCCAAAAGCCTTAGAAAGAAGATGAGAGGAGAGGAGGGGAGGAGGAGAGAGAGAAAAAAAACCTCTCCACATAAGTTTAATACATGATTTCTCTGTAGATACGACAGCTTGTTATTTGTGATTATTGGGGACGGCCTAAAAGGGGTAAGAATGAGGGGAAGAGGGAGGGAGAAAAGGAAAACATGGCTGATTTGTGAAGCTGGAACTTTTCCATAGCAGGGGAATTTCTGATTTGCGCGGCCGCCTTTTCAGGCCGCCTCAATGGACAGGCAGGGAGATTGAAAAGCCCAGGAGATGAGGCCTCTTTATTTTTTTAATGAAAGGCTGTAGAATATATTTTCCCACCATCCAACCCCACCAGCCCCCCCCCCCCCACACACACACACACTACTCCACCGCCGACACCCCCTTCCTCAGCTAGCAGGCTGACGAGGAGCTCTGGGTTCAGCCCCTAGACCCCACCCATCCATAGTCCCTGCTGGTCCTGGGTGGGGGGGGGGGGTGGGGGGCAGGATGGGGGGCGAGGGGAAGGGGAGAGGAGGAGGGGCGACGCGGGCGGAGGGGGGTTTAGCTATATGGCAGGGCCGGCGTTGATTGACAGCTTGTCACCGTGACGTCTTATTCGGTCTCTTGTTGTCGGGAGAAAATGAATGTCAGCGCGCGAAGCCCGGTGACTCGCTGTCATCCCACAGACGGCTCACCTTTTATCAACGCTCCAAATAACATTTCATCCCTGCCGGCTGGCAGCCGGACAATCCGGTCGGGGGACATTAAATCGGATGACTGTGAAATGTCATAATAAAAATGGAATGCTAACAGCTTCCTCCTCCGACTCCACCTCCTCCGCCTAATCAGCACCCCCCCCTCCCCCCCCCCTCCCCACCTCTCTCTCTCTCTCTCTTGGCCAGCTCCTCTCTAAGGTTGCCCCTCTCTCCGCGGTGCGCATGTCCTCTCCGAGTGGATTGAGGGGGTGAGTTATGGGGTGTGTCCAGGGTGTGGATGTGGGGAGGGGCAGGGTGGAGTGGCACCACTTGAGCAGAGGTCACCCCGCCACCCCGTGCCCTCCTCCTCCTCCTCCTCTGGGCCCATTAGCAGCCATTAGCCCGGGTCCTCCTCCCCCATTAGCATGCATCAATCCTGCCTGCTCCCCTCCCGGTGACAACAGGAGCACCACCCAGGTTGTTGGAGGAGGTGGCGGGGTGGGGGGGAGGAGGGCAGGATGGAGGGATGGAGGCGCAGAGGAGGGGAGGACGGACGGAGGGGAGGCGACCGGGCGATGAGTCCTAGCTGTTGAGTCCCGGCTTCAGCGGCGAGGTTATGAGATGGTGGCCAGATAAATAAGGGAAGACATACTCAGCACGGTAATGCACACACACACACACACACACACACACACACACACAAACACACACACACACACACACACACACACACACGTGCGCACGCACACACACGCATCTCCATTCCGTCCTGTCGCCATCTAACATAGGCCACCATCCCAACCAAGACCATGATGGAGACACACACACACACACACACACACAGAGAGGTGATCAGCTGGGAGAGGAGGGCACGCCTCCGCCAGCTCTCCTTCTCGATGGCCGCCAGATCAGCGTGGAGGGGAGAAAGCCCGGCGCACACATGACCCTCGCGGGTAGGGGGAGGTGGATGCGGGGTGGGGGTGGTTGTCTTCGTACCGGTGCCATGCCATTAACCTCCTCCCACCTCTGCCAGCCATCTGAAAGTCATCTGATACGTCTGCGCCGCTTTAATGATGTTCCGGGGGGGGGCGGGGGCCGGGGCCGGATTTTAATTGTGTCGGCTCCTGGTTCTCGACGCTTCAAGGAGCCGGCATCTGTGCTTCAAAAACAGCCCGAGCGCTGTGATGACAATGTGTCACACTTGTAAGCCCCCCCCCTCACTAAACACTTTATTGGTGGGTGGACGGGGGGGGCTGCCGACGGGGGTGGGGGGGTAGAGAGAGAGAGAGAGAGGGGGGGGGGTGCTAGGTGCTGTGTTGGGGAGGTGTGTGCGTGTGATTAGTGGGGCCGGGTGCTTTGTATGGCTGTCTGCTAGACGGCTGATTCCACACAGATAATATCAGTGAATACGGTCGTCTTAGCCTCACACACACACACACACACACACACACACACACACAACCTCTGTGCAAACACACAACACACACACACATACACACGCACACACAGACAGACACACACACACACACACAGACAGATTAGTCTGCTTAGGGGAGTATTGTGCGGCATTAGTGGCAGCACTTGCCGTTATCTGTGAGCCTTGATAAGGTACATCTTTATTAAATTCTCTCATAAGGGCAACGGACAGTAGAAAGGATATGCAAATAGGGAGAGAACATTTAAGTCCTCTTCAAATCTACCTCACTGGCCCCCCCCTCATCCCTCCCTCCCTCCCCCCACTCCTCCACCCCCCTAGCCTGCCATCCCTCCCTATATCCCCCCATCCCTCCATCGCCCACCTCGTTGGCTGTAGGGCGGCTACTGTGTGACAGATGACAGGGAGCAGAGGCTGCTGGGAGATAGAACGAGCGCGGGCGAGAGACAGAGGGGGAGAGAGGGGGGGGGAAATGTCTCTCCTTTAACCGGCCAGCGAAAAAAGGGGGCCGGAGTTGTGAAAGGTGAAATAGCTTTTTCTTTTTCATTTTACACGCCTCCTCTTCCCGGCGCAACCCTCACCCCTTACCTCTCGCTCCCTATTACACACACACGCACACACACACACACCACGCCCTCCCCGCCTGGTTTTGCGAGAGTGTGTGTGTGTGTGGGAGGAGAGGCGCAGCACGCCCGCGTGTCTCGGTCCTAGAGCTCCCCCCTCTGAAGGGCGGACGCCACTGCAGCCGCGGAGAGGCGTCCCGTGGCCAGCCAATGAGGCGCCAGCGCGGGTATGTAGGTCACGCGTCCGCGTTTGGCCCGCGGAGCGCTCTCCGGCAGATCAAACACGCAGCCCAGCAGGACTATCAACTTAAATTAGAGCGCAGTTTACACACACACACGTAAACATGCACAACACACACACACAAACACACAGGCGTGCGCACACAGACTATCTGCATTCTCATACAAAAAAAAACGATATAGACACGAACGTTCACAGTGCAGTAGCAATCAAACACACACCACTAAAAACTAACAAAGTAGGTTGCTTGAGCACGGGGCAATTACTGAGAGATACTTAATGATATAGTGAAGACGAGTGAGGGAGCAGCCCTGTCCTGAGAGTGGGACTCCAGACTGCCAGGGCATCGAGGACTGACACTAGAGAAATAGATTAACAGGGCTGTCTGAGAGGTAGCTATTTGTGCGTGTGTGTGTGTGTTTGTGTCTGTGCGTGTGTGGATGGCTGAGAGTTAAAGGCGGTCAGGGGTTAACAGTGCTAAGACAAAAGGCTGGGTGGAGGGGATTGTGCTGTGAGGAGGGGCCTCGGCAGCACGGGGGGCCTCGAGGCTCCACAGGGGCCGCAGTTCTTTATGCTAATATACACACACCCATACACACACACACACACATGCAGAAATACACACAGACACATGGTGAATTCACATACACACACACACACACACACACACACACACACACACACAGATAAACAACAGAGGTAGGCCCCTCTCAGCAGAGAGAGACGGTATTCACAGCAGAGAATCTCCATAGACCCCGTCAATGCCCGTGTGCTCTTGTCCTCTCCCTTCTCCCTCCTCTCTCTCCTCCCTGTGCCCCCTCCCCTCACCCTCTCTCTCCTCTCTCTCCTCCTCTCCTCCCTGTGCCCCTCTCCTCACCCTCTCTCTCCTCCTCTCCTCCCTGTGCCCCTCCCCTCACCCTCTCCCTCCTCTCTCAGCAGTCGCTGGCCAGGTCACACGCTGTTGGTCAAGAGCTGCGTCATCGTCAGGTTCATCACCAGGAAGTGAGTCTGGGACGCAGTGTCCGAGTTGATCGTCTGTGAAATGTGTCTACTCATCAAATTCCAGATCAGGTAAACATTGTCTTGTGGCTATATGAGTAATAAGTACGCTATAGGCAGAGAAGAAAAACCTGCTGCTTGATATCTCCACAAGTGGGGGTAGTAAAGACATGTCCTTACTGTTGACACTTGTCTGGTCTACACTCCTGAGATCACACAGACACACACATGCACGCACACACACACACGCACGGACGCACGCACTCACATATCTCTGCATGATCTGTTGTCTCTCCTGGGGGTCGTCCAGCATGTTGACGGAGAGGTCGGAGATGGAGACGGCGGCGGAGGCGGTCAGGGTGACTAGGAGCACCAGCGAGCCCTCGCCCTCCTCCAACGCCAGATCCAGCTTGTGCGTCTGCTCCTTACTCAGCACCGACAGGTCAATAGTGCACCTGAAACACACGTGCGCACACACACGCACACACACACACACACACACACACACACACACACACACACACACACACACACACACACACACACACACACACACACACACAGTAATCATTTGACCTGTCAAAAGGGTTTCAAACTGAGACACACAAATGGATGTGGACACACAGAGGAGTGCAGAAACCAAAGAAAAAAAAAAAAGTGATGATAGTCAAAAGGGAGGTTGATTCCTGGTTCTGAACACAGAGTGGCCTGACCGGTCCACCGGAGCGGAATGTCCCTTTAATGGAGCGGTCAGTAGGTCCTTTAGAGAGGAGCTGATGTGAACCGCGTTGTGGAGAATGTAGGGGCCGGCCGTGTGTGGAGGAGGAAATAGCCAATTACAGGCGAGGGTCCGGGGAGGCGCGCAGCCACATCGGCCAGAGAGGTGAGTAACACGAGCTCCTCCAATCTCCTCTCCCTCAGCGCTATTAAGACTCCTGTCTCTCTGACTCAGTGGGGCCTTGACAGGAGGGAGACGCGCACACGCACACACTCTCAAACACACACACACACACACTCTCAAACACACACACACACACACAGTGTACCCTATCCTCTTCCTCTGTGTGTGTGTGTGTGTGTGTGTGTGTGTGAGAGATAGAGAGAGAGAGAGAGAGAGGGAGGGAGGAAGGAAGATTCACCTGCCCATGAAGTCGTCCCTCTTGCCTGCGTCCTTGTCCCAGACGCTGATGTCGACGAAGCCCCCTTGCTCCTCATACAGGTGGAAGTCAAACTGCTCCCGCCACTGAGGGTTCAACGTCTTCGGTATCGTCTATGGAGGGAACACAGGCCTTGGTGTGTGTGTGTGTGTGTGTGTGTGTGTGTGTGTGTTTGCGTTAGGGGGTGTAACCCTGAAATACGCACTGTTGATTTTAATATGTCTATACAGAGCAATTTCAGATGTATTTGAAGAGAAACAAACATTGTTGAATAAAGTTGAAGATGCATTTTAAGTGATCGCATTATTTGTTTTTCAATGATCGCTATATACATCTCGATAATATCGCTATCGTGATATTTTTTCACCATAATAATCGTATTTTGAAAATGTGATATTGTTACAGCCCTAGTGTGTGTGTGTGTGTCTTCAGGAGATGTGATTGCAAATGTTATCTCTGGCTCACTCGGTAGGTAAAACAGGAAGATTAGAAGATGTTAGATGGGATTAGAGGAAGGCTCAAGGTTAAATCCCAGGAGGTCGTGAGGTACCTTGCTCTTGTACTTCTGATGGCCGAGTCTGAACTTGATGTAGGGGTCACTGAAGCCGTTGGCATCCATAGGCTGGAGGTTGCGACCTTCGATCAGACTGATGCTCACTATGCCTCTCCACAGCTGAGATTTCCTGTGGATGTCTGACAGGCGCGTACTCTGCTGCTGGGGATCCCACGCACACACACACACACAAACAAACACACACACACACAGAAATGCTATGATTCCAGCCTCTGCATAGTGTCTACCAATAACAGTGGACCAGACTTCTGTGGATTGAACCGGAGGTAGGCGCAGACACAATAGACACACAGACGTCACGCGGCACAAAGAGATGCAGGCAAAGGTAGACGATCACAGTCACAACACAGAGCATCTGAACACTCGGCTCTCAGAGCAGACCCCTCCAGGCATACCTGACGATCACCGCTGGAACGAGAAGTTGATGGACTTTTTCTCTACCTGCGGATACTGGATACCAGGACACGCACGCATGCACACACACATGATCTCTCTGTGCTCATGACTAAGACCGTGTGACTGAGATGGTGTGACAGCTGCGGTAAATAGACGCTAACTAACTCGGCTGCATACAGCAGAGTGTATTACAAATTCAGAGTGACGATTCCCTCCCTGGTTTATTTTCAGGCACTTTTCTAATCACTTACTAGCCTATTTAACCTCTGCTGAAAGCGCGCCGCTGTTGCTCCCAGAAACAAAGACGGAGGGTACTTATGTGTCAAACAAACACATCTCAGAATTATCTCCCTCCGTCTCGTAGCCTGGTTAGTGAGCCTGATTAGCATAGCCTTTGTTCGGAGGGAATTTCATTAAACTCTGAACAAACCCTGCCGCGCAAGTACAGCGCTTTGATCTGAAGAGCAGGGCTGTTAGTTTTTCGACTCTCCACACATTCAACAAGGGATACGACCGCCCGAGCAGCGATACCGCTCTTTCTCACGCGCCACGTGAACGCGCTGTACGCTAGCGGCGGAAGGCGGCGCTAACTTCCTGTTCCAGCACAATTGTGAGGCGTCGTTATTGTTTTGTTGCTAACTCTCGTCACGTCAAAAAACATGGACGACGTGGATTAGGAGGGAACCAACACGGCGACGCTGAAGCGGAGCAGAGATGTTCAGATGAGAACCGCTAGGATTCCCACAACGGAAGTAACAATTCATGTATTATAGGGAGCTCATATGAAGTCCTGCGTGTTTGAGCTGTTCAGCTACAGATACACAGCCATGCTCTGGGATGATGCTGAAAAAGCACGGTGTTTAGCTTCTCTGAACTTACACAGAGGAGATAGCTATATTGTTTGCATGTACTTTTTTGTTGTTTTTTATTCATCACTTATAGAGGCTTCATTAAATGGCAGTGGGGGGTAAAAATAGCTGTGAAGGAGTACCCAGGAGTAGTGTGTACTAGGGATGTACAGTAGCTAGTTAGCGTCAGAGCTAATTCCCGAGTCCCAGGCAGGATGGCCCAGTTTGGAGCTTCAAAGGGTTGATTTGGGGGAGAGGCCTGGCCAACTCCAACCAGAGACACTTAAATAATGTTTCTGTGTCTCTTTAACAACTCATATAAAGTTTTACTGTACCCAAATTACAGGCCTCCAGAGTTGTGGTTGGAGGGAAAACGGCAAGCTCAATGAGATATAGCACAACCCTGTCTGGTACTGGCCTTTACAGAGTAAATACTGTATTTATAGTTCACCAAGCGTGTAAACCATCAAGGTAGACCGTTGGATGACGACCGGATATGAGCCGCATGCATGAGCCAATGAGAGGAATGAGCGGAGACCGGACCAGCATGCCTTCTGCTGTGATGAGGTCACAGAAAGCCAACACGGGTGTGATAGTGGAGGGAAACAATAGGTCAAGGGTCAACTTGGCCAGGGAGAATGGGAACTCAAAGGATTTTGGACAGACGGGGGGGGGGCCCTCATGAGACCCTCCTATCCCATACACACCAATCACAGTCCTGTGGATCATACCGACAGTGGAGGGCCCTGGCAGCCCCCCCACCACACACACATTGCCACTGAATGCTTTCTCCATCACTCTCTCTCTCTCTCGCACACATACACACACACACACACACACGGAGCGGCTGACCGCTGTCTCCATCACGCTGCCCTTCACAGAGGGAGCAGGACAGTATGAAAATGACAGCAGATTTAAAAAAACAAACAACAGATGCTTTATTTTCTCATCCAACAGCTGCAATACACTCTTCCTCCTGCTTCTACAGCTGCTATACACTAGCTCTTCCTCCTGCCTCTACTCTGCTATAAACTAGCTCTTCCTCCTGCCTCTACTCTGCTATACACTAGCTCTTCCTCATGCCTCTACTCTGCTATACACTAGCTCTTCCTCCTGCCTCTACTCTGCTATACACTAGCTCTTCCTCCTGCCTCTACTCTGCTATACACTAGCTCTTCCTCCTGCCTCTACAGCCACCCTCGGAGCCTGACTCAGCCAGGCTAGGTTCAGGTTGGGGGGGAGTGGCCGGGGGGTAGGGGGGGGGGGCACTGCTATATTGGCTCGCCGCAGTCGTCTTAAGATTTCGGTACGAATAGCCTTAACAAAGGCTAACGGCAGTAACTACGCGAAGGGTAAAACTGAGAAAAGGGTCTTTAACATTTTTTAACTGGCCAGCCAAATAGGTTATAGATATATAAGGATATTGCACTAATTGTATATGTATTCATGAGGTAATTGATATGCCCAAAAACCATCATGGCTGATTTGACCTTTGACACATAACGGCTGATTGACCTTTGACCAAAAATGTAGTTACTACGGTTAGCCTTTGCACCGAAGTGTAACTGCCCATACCTCTCTGTGTGACTGAATGGTACATTCCAGTGTGCTCTCTGTGTGACTGAATGGTACATTCCAGTGTGCTCTCTGTGTGACTGAGCGGTATATTCCAGTGTGCTCTCTGTGTGACTGAGCGGTATATTCCAGTGTGCTCTCTGTGTGACTAAGCGGTATATTCCAGTGTGCTCTCTGTGTGACTGAACGGTATATTGCAGCGTGTGGAAAATAAAAGCGGGCGGAGTGAGAACGAAAGGCCGAAGGAGGAGAACTGATAAAGATGGTAACACCGAAGCTCCACCCGTGACCCAGGAGAAGCAGGGGAGGGTACACCAGGTAGGTGGAGGTGGGGTCACATGCTGTGTATTACCTTACTACATCGCTTCCAGCTCCTTCTCAAAAGCATGGTCTGAAAATGAGACAAAGCAGTTATAGTTCTCCCCCCACTGTCAACCCCTCACCAGAGGTGCAGGGTCAGCAGGGCAGGGGTTCAAGGTCAGAGGTCACCCTAGGAGTGTGTGTGGGGGGCGGGGCTTAGGGGCGTCACACACAGCCAAAATCAGCCTGGATTTACGGTGCTGCACACACAAAGCAGACGCGTATGTGTGCAAGCATACTGTGCAAACACTCGCAGACGGCACACACACTCTCGTAGGGAACACACACTCTCCAGAGTCATCAGAGAGGTGGTAGCAACGTAAATTGAGTTGAAGTACTCGGGGATTCAGACATAACTGAACAGTCCTCCTGATCAGCCAGTCTGTTGGTGGTGATATCCAGGACCTCTGATTGCAAACAGAGGACAATCCCACTTTTTATGTGAGAATCAATCTTAATACTTGTCATGCATTTGATTTAGAGTTGTTCTGATCGTTGCCAGTAGGGAGTGATAGTGAGAACAACATCGGTTCCAGCACAGCAATCTTGTGCTCGTTTTTTTCAGAACTTGATCCAAAATGATGCTTAACCTAAATAGAGTTTATTTGTTCTGTCAAATGTGGATTCCCTGAACCAAATAAGCAGCAGAATTAAGACATCGGATCAAACAGAATAAAATATTTCCCTCTAGATGCTCCTTTGTTCTTTATCAAACATGCAAGGATCCAATTAAGCAAACAAATAATTGAACAGAAATAAATATGACTCATACAAACATCGAGCACGTCCACAGAGGAAAGAAGAACGCACATAATTAGGAGCTATAGGATCCAGCGTTCTTTGAACATGGAATGTTTCTTTTTAAGGCCACATTCATTTGTTTCCACTGTTATGTGTGTGCAGCAGAACTCATTTCAAGCTGTGTGAATTAATTTCCTGTTGAAAGCTGGACTGTTTCCAGGTTGGAGTTCGTCTTCAGCGTGTCAGGAGGGACAGTTTCGTTTATCCCCGCGTTGCCATCAAACTTTCCATTATACAGTTAGGTCCATAAATATTTGGACG
>NC_140256.1:11690249-11787749 GCF_949987555.1 Borostomias antarcticus | reverse complement strand
GGTCCATCAGAGGGGGGGGGGGGGGGGGGGGGGGGGCGGGGGGCGGAGGGGGATAGTGGATCATGGGGGTGGGGTGGTGGGGGGTCTTCAGTGGTGGTCTGCTGCGGCTGTAGCTTTCAGACCGCATCAGGAAAGAAGCTGTTGAGGAACCTCTCCTTCGCGGTCCTGATGCTCAGACATCTTCTCTCTCTCCGGCGAGAACGGTGCGAACAGGTGGCAGCTGGGGCGAGTGGTGTTTTTTGTGATGGAGATGGCCTTCCTACGGCAGCGCTGGTTGTAGAGATCCTCTCCTGACTGACTGGTGAGCCGTCCTCCTCTCCTTCATTGTTGTCCTGATGCCTTTGTTCATCCAGGGTTTCTGGTTGGGGAACACCTTGGATGTCCTGGTGGGGATGCAGCTGTTAATGCAGTCCCTGAAGTGGTTGATGGTAGATTCTGCCCATCCATCCAGCTCGTGTAACAGGTGGATGTATCCAGCAGGGAGGAGGACTCTTGCTGTTGACTCCCTGGTTTATCCCATTACCACGGGAAATAGTTATTGATTGATTTCCCACAGACCTGATATCACAGACCTGCTCCCCCTATCCCTGTGTCACTGGTAATAAGAGGTTCTGGTGAGGAGCTAAATCAGCAGGAAATCAATCATCGGGAACAGAAAACCGTCACAGAATGACTGGAATACAATATATTACTATCCAAACATGCCTAGTGGCTCAATGGAATGAGACAGCTCCTTTAACTTATTTAATTTAACTCGGATAGAGAGAGGATGTGTGTGTGTGTGTGTGTGTGTGTGTGTGTGTGAGAGAGAGAGAGAGAGAGAGAGAGAGAGAAAGAAAGAAAGGAAGATGCTCTTTAAATGTCAGAGTCCTGTGAACCCCTGCTTTATTTATATGTCTGTGGAGGAGATAATCGGTTGAATAGTTTGAGCCAGATGCTGTACTAACCGGTGTGTGTGTGTGTTTGTGTCACTCTCTTTCTCTCTCACACACACGCACGCCCGCACACAGATGCACGCACACACGCATACGCACACACACACACACACACACGCGCACACACACACACACACACACACACAAGAGTTTTCGTAATTTTCCTGTTAGCTAGCCTAGCATGAAATTACTTCAATTGGGTCTCATCACTGACTGCAAATCCTCCAATGCCCCTGTATGTACAGTAATAAAGCCCCCCTCAATCACTCCCGGCTTCCAGCCACCATCCACTTCCTCTGAGCTGACTCTCGAGGGGGCCGGCAGTGATGAAGGCCAAGACTGGGGACTGGCTGGAGCCACTGGTAGGCCGGGGACTTTGCTCGGCATTTGTGTTTACATGTGGCTCCTTGGTAGCATCATACCATCCCCTAAGGGTCTGTTAACCCAGCAGAACCTCCCTGGTGTCTTGTGTGTCATGCTGCAGTGCCTCGTGCAGACTCTCTGGCTTTCTCTTCCTCCCACTCCCCTTCCCACTCCCTCTCTCTCCTTTCCTCCCTCCCCCTCCCTCTCTCCATCGCTGTGACAGTTCTCTCAGGGAGTGTCGTGACGTGGCGTTCTGGCGAGGCGACTCACAGTCCATTACATCACCACTTGTGTGCGCCGCATGACCAGAGGGAGGTCCGAATGGAAATTGCTGACATGACTTTCAGCTGATATGAGGGCCGCTGTGTGTGTGTGTGTGTGTGTGTGTGTGTGTGTGGGAGGAGCACTAACGCAGCCCTGCTGGGAGAAGATGTATAGGCCAGATACGGGTGGACAGACCTGACCTGAATCTATATATTTCATTAAATAAACACGTAAAGAAGTCCTTCACTGTGTGGATGAAAAGTACAGTCCAGCAGTGGTACCAGATGAACATCGATGCCATTAGACAATGCCTCACACATCTGCTAGAGTATTTTACTTTATGTCCATGTGGGCTACAATATAAACTAACAGACCTGCCATGCATTATCGAACACAAGAGTGCTATACGGGAGGAATGATATTAAATGAGTTAGATCCTAACTGAGGTTCGGGAGGAGAAAAGACAACGTCACCACCGTTCCAATCTAGCGAGAAGCACCAGGCCACGCCAATCAGCTCAACTAGACACACACCACCATGCCGGCGAGGTAGTTTCCTGCCAATTATCCAGTCTATGAACCTGCCTAACCTACTGTTCTCTCTCTCTCGTTCAAAATGCTTGCATCCCACAGCCTCCCCATCTCCTCCTCTGCTCTCGAGCTCCTCTATCTGCCAGCCAGGTACCACGCAGGGGTCTGCCGAGCGCCTCGAAGCCCGGCCGATAACCCGAAGGACTCATCTGCCACACCCAGTCTCATGCCTGGATACACTCATGTCATTCATTCATTCATTAATACATCATCTAAATTTCATCAAATGTCATTCAGTCAAGATCACTTTAGTCAAAATTGAGCCACTTATTAGCATGCAATAATATATACAGCATATTAATTTTTTTACACATATTCATTTTGGTGGTGTGATCTGTTCGGGGGGCCCCCGATGTTCCCCCCCTCTGGGCCGCTTGTACATTATAGTCCCTGGCCTCCATGGGCCAGCGCTTCGTGGAGTCCGAAGGAGATACAGCCTAGTGTCTCTGCCTCCATGGTGACCGGAGGGACCGCTGGATGGCCCTTCGGAGATGTTTCGGCCCACGATCACCACGGAGCACCACAGAGACTAAGCTAGTGTAATTCCCCGGCTTCCACTAGCCGACGCATAGTGGAATACCAGAAGAAAGCAGCAATACCCCCGGAACAGAGAGCAACGACGACAACAGAGACGACAACGACAGACACAGGCGGAGCAGGGGAGGAGGTGGGGCGAGCGCACAGATACGAGCGATCAGCAGTAATGGCAGAGCGGACGCGGAAGCAGCGAGCGCGCAGATACGAGCGATCGGCAGTAATGGCAAGAGCGAGCAATGACGTGTTTTGACAGCTTAAATACATTCGTTCTAGCGAGCTGAACCAATGCTATGACAGCTGACAGTCAGCTGGTGGGTTGCGTCATACGGGGTGTGACTGATTAGCCTCTGCCGATTAGCCCGGCGTTGACATCCGTGCCTCGCCTGAAGTATGTCGGAGACTTCATTTCTGTTCATTATTGTCATTTGTTCATTCTGTCCATCCCAGTAGACTTCCCTTAACGTTTCCAGTCGTTGGTGTTGTCTTTTGAACTCCGTTAATCCGTTGCTAGGCATTTCCATGAAGCCGGTCATCCTGTGTGATGCAACAGGCCTCTAACGCATGCAGAGGGGGTGATGTTGATCACAGACTCCTTCAGTCTGAATGCTAAGTGATTATTTTATATGAAGACATTACATCCAGACGGACTCAATGAAGAACTGTCTCTCTTGTGCTTCTTATAACTTGTTCATTTGTTTGGTGTTCAGGTGGAGAGACGAGGCAAAAAAGTGCACAGGTATATCAATTCCACACAGCTTCATGGGGGAATAAAACATTTTTTCCCCTAACTACTACTAATATAACCACCAGGGGGCAGTGTGTCTCTTTGCTGCCTACAGTTCATTAGCATGCTGGAGGATGGCAGAGATATACTGGTATATTATGTTTGAGGGATTAATTATAGATTTCCTTACTTTCCCTATCTTTACCCTGATCTACTGAAAATGTAAATATGAGGTGGTACACAGCATATGGTATACTTTCTTAATTTGTCTCTCTCTCTCTCCCGATCAGATCCCACTCACCTCATACCTTTCTCCCCTTCAAGGTACTTTTCTCTCTCTCTCTTTCTCTCTCTCTCTCCCTCTCTATCCTTCTCTCTCTCTCCCTCTCTCCCTCTAGCTTATAATTAAGCCATCCCCGCAGAAGCTGAAGGTTACTCGAGTGTAGACTATATTAAGCTCTATTATCATTATGTATAACCTGTATTTTACATCCTTTGATATATACATACAGCATGTACTATCATTGATGACTTCTGTATGTAATGGCTTATTTGGGGTTCTGTGTGTGTATACTGCACATGCACACATATCTATCTGAATAGTCAATATTAATAGGGCTAATGGGCTAATTGTCCTGATTGTTTGCTTGTTCCAGCCTCTCTCCTATTGGCTTCTGCCGGCGGCTGATTGCCCATTTATATCCAACATTATGCAGCTGGTATTAGGGCCGACGATGGTCTGGACGACCGAAGCGTTCCACTTTATTTCTTTCTTTCACTTTGTCATTTTGATTTTCACCATGTATTACAAACCCTATTTTTGTATCTCGGATGCCTCCTGTTTTTGTCAGTGTGCGGGTCGGTTCCTCATTTTGATTTTGTACCACTCTGCTTGGCCTCGCGCACCTGCCCCTAATCAGCATGAATGGAAGAGCGCAAACCTTCCCTGCTGTTCTGCCTCCCTGGTCTCTCCTGATGCACGCCTTCATCCAGGAAATGGACTGGCCGTGGAGAGAGTTCTAGACCACCCTATGACAGCGTTGAGGCGTGGCTCTCCGGGCGCGGTCCGTCTACCCCCCTCCCGCCTGCTGACTCACACCAGTGGGTCTGCGTCTCCCAGAGGCTTCTGGGTACCGTGGCGCCGTGCACTGCGCCTCATCACCCATTCGTCCTGCAGGCTGGAGAGCATGAAATAGAGGTTCTGGTTCTGAGAGCGGAGTTGGGCGGCAGCGGTGTTCAGGCAGCAGTCACGTTCAGACGGGCCGTTTATATAATGTCCCCCTCAGGTGGAGCGGTGCTCAGTGGAAAGATCGGTACAGTAGAGCGTGGAAATTGAAGCCCGGTAATGTGCCAGCTCCCGGCCCAGCACGGCTCGGTGTGACATCACTCAGTCAAGAGTGTGTAGAGGAAGTGGACAGACGGACGGGCGGACAGAGCCCACTCTTAGAACAGATGTGTTAAAAACACCGTACAAATTGTCCTTAACCAAACACAAGGATCTGTTTTTAACACACCCACACACACACCCCTCACCCACACTTCCTTAACTGTCCTCACCCTCCTTCCCCACACCCCAGTAAAAGAATCATGGGAGTAATTATCAGATGAATCAGTATTACCGTTAGCTCCAGAGCTCCAAAAACAAAGTCCCATTAACCTCACATGTGGAGATGTTCGATTCAGGGTTCCTATCGAGCCGGCCTTGAATGCAGCTGTGAGCCTGCCGGGCAGCAGAATGGGTAATCCAATACACATCCCTCCCTGATGAAGATCCTCTGGACAGGGTGGATAAAGAACACAGATTCAGCGCCAGCTAAAGGGCCCAATCACTCAGTCTGCATCATTCTTGGGAAGTGTATTTGTTCAGAAGGTCCTACAGATCACTTTGACACATTGCCTTTCCATAGCTGAGGAAACCTGTGATATCAGCCTTGTAAGGTGACTGACTGGCACTAGCAGACTGGAGAATGCCCTCCTGGCATGAGAACCCCCCTTTTCCACCACCACTCTGACTCAGCTACAGAGCAACACCAGCCAGTCAGCTGACAGGGGAGCCCTGCTGTGTGTGGATGGGGCCTGGCTATCATAAGACACCTACTGTATATACTATCACCAGATAACTATAGAGTATGACTATTTACATGTTTACTAGTTTCAATTCATTTGTTTGGTGTTCTGGTGGAGAGACAAGAGGTGTACTTTTGTTTTATATGGAAAGAGTGTACTGGTTTATCAATTCCACACAGCTTCATGGGGGAATAAAACACTGTACAACCACCAGGGGGCAGTGTGTCTCTCTGTTGCCTACAGTTCATTAGCATGCTGGAGGATGGCAGAGATATTCTGGTACATTATGTTTGAGGGATTCATTATAGATTTCCTTACTTCCCCATCTTTCCCCTGATCTACTAAAAATGTAAAATTGAGGTGGTACACACAGCATATGGTATACTTTCTTAATGTATGTCTTCCTCTCAGATCCTGCTCGCCTCATGTCTTTCTCACCTTCAAGATACCTTCCTCCCACTCTCTCTCTCTCTCCCTCCTTCATTGGTGTGGAAACACTTTTTACATGTTCTCATCACACTAACTTCCAGTCGGTTTCATCGCTCAGCAGGCACTTAAGACGCAGTAATGGCATCTGTACTGTACTTCCCTCCCAAGCATCTGACAGCCTGTCCACACGTCAGGAAGCCCAGCCTGGCCCAGCGGGCCCCCTGTGATAATCATCTCAACCACTGACATTAACACTCCAATGACGCGTGAGCAATGAGAGGAGATTGAATTAGTGACACTGCAGACGTTAGGCTGCCACTGAGGAGGGTGTGCCGTGTTAAGATGAGAACGGGTTGGGGATGTTTAGATGAATCATCTAAGGCCGATTCATACTAGAGAGAAACACGTGAGGTTGAAGGGTCTGTCACTTCAGCTTTGACTACAAAGATACTGGGCCTGTTAAGTAGCGCGCTTGCATTATAATGCTCACTGTGAGCGCTGAGCTTACACCACTTAATGTTCTGCTCCAACTGAGCGCTGAGCTGCTAGGAGACGAGAACTTTTCACCTGTTGTCAATCATGTGTACGAGCCTCCTTTCAGCGTCCAACCTTGTTTTTTTTTGGCTCAGGTGATGATGATGACGACTATAACGTGGTTTGGCTCAGACTGATCATAGTTCAAAACTGCTCACTTGTGCTCTGAGCAGATCAGTCTGAGCGTAACTGAGCAACCCGTTAAGTGAATTCTTCTCACTGAGTGCAACTGAGCTGCTCAGCTACTTAACTGTTCAGGAAATCCCGCTTGCCTGTCCAGTTAACCCTTCTCTCCGTGCCCTTGTGTGATTGTCTGCACCTGTCCTTCCTCTTGATTAGTCTCACCTGCACCTACATCCCTCGTTAGGCCCCTCTTGCTTCATATCCCAGCCAAGCGGATCCTTTGCTCCCCTGTCGAATCTTTGGTTTGTTTGTGTCCTGTTGCATGTAGCTCATTTCCTCTTCATGTATCTTTTGGATTAGATTTTGATTAAACCATGCTTGCCTTTGATTAAACCCCACCTGCCTCCGTCGTCATGCGTTTGGGCCCTCCCACACTATAACACGCTCAGAGTAATGTTTAATTCCTTTTTTACTCCTCTGGCACAACTGAAAATCAATAAAAGATAAAGAGAATCGAACTTTCTATTAAAAGACGGAACGGCATCACCCACAGTTACAGTTCAGTACGCTGCATAGGGCACTTAAGGATATCTATGGGCACTATTTTGATAGAGGAATCCATTCTAATGGAGACATTAACATTCCAGGGATGAGTTTCCCAGAGGCATCGTAGCGCTACGTTCATCGTAGCGCTATGATGAACGCCGTAGCTTACGATGAACGTAGCGCTACGATGCCTCTGGGAAACTCAGCCCAGATCTATCCAGAGACTCCGTAACGCTCCACAGATATTCAGCTAGATGCCTCCTCTCACCTCGGGTATTGGCTTCAGCTACTGTGGAATCTCTACTGCCCTGACACACACTGATGAATGCTCAGGCTTGTTTTGAGCATTCACCCTTTGACAGACAGATTGTACAGTATTTGCAGGTACGTGCATGCATACAGTACATGCATTCAAATTCACATCCTTTGTTCATTTAGTTACTGTATGCATTGAGTCCAATCACAATCTCTATCTCCCCTTCTCATTTTCTATACTCTCTCCCCTCTCTTTCTCTCTCACTCTCACTCTCAATCTCAAACACACACACATGAATGGGAGTCTGAGGTGTTTTATGTCCAGATTATCTCTGTGCTCACATGTGGATGAAAATCACTCAGCGGTGACAGGCGCTTCTGGCTTGTTACACACACACACACACACACACACACACACACACACACACACACACACACACACACACACACACACAGTGGGCAGTAAAACAGATTGGGTTCTAGGAGATAGGTCTGGGAGGGATGAGATGGGCCTGGGAGGGATGAGATAGGCCTGGGAGGGATGAGATAGGTCTGGGAGGGATGAGATAGGTCTGGGAGGGATGAGATAGGTCTGGGAGGGATGAGATAGGCCTGGGAGGGATGAGATAGGCCTGGGAGGGATGAGATAGGTCTGGGAGGGATGAGATAGGCCTGGGAGGGATGAGATAGGTCTGGGAAAGATGAGATAGGCCTGGGAGGGATGAGATAGGCCTGAGAGGGATGAGATAGGCCTGAGAGGGATGAGATAGGCCTGAGAGGGATGAGATAGGCCTGGGAGGGATGAGATAGGCCTAAGCACAAGGCCTAAGAGCCCCCAAGTCAAGATTACTTTCAGTGACGCATCAGTGTCTCATCTGTGTGTGGTCTGATGTGAGAAGTACTAATGAAGACCACACTAGAGTTAAAGTATGGTATAGATTATCTTTATTAATAGATCGTTATTAATTATTAATGATCTAACTCCATAACAATGCTATTATGGGAAAGTTCAAACTGAATCTGCAATTTGGGTATTCACTTTCAGAGATGAATGAATGTCATACTCATTTGTTCATAATTCATAATTAATGAGGTCGTGAATCATGACTGGCAAAAATCCAAGAATATCTAATTTACAAGTTAGGATCAGGTAATTACATTTCCACATTGGAAGGGCCTTCATCATATTCAAAAAGTAACAGATTGAATTGTAATGAGTCTTATTCTGTCTTTACACTCGTTGCGAAAGCCTTTGATTCAATTTCTACTATGTACAATAAACACCAACGCAACACCACTACGCTTTCACAAAAGCATACATATCATTATGAGCTTTTCAAACCAAGGTTGTGACACAGGAAACCACCAGGAGTGAATCCTAGACTCAAACACCTGGGGCCACAATGTTCTCAACTTCCTGGATAGACTCCATGAATAATAATGATGATGAATATGTATAATGCACACAGCTTGTATAATTAGAGACCTACGGTATCTATTATGCATTACTGTATGAGGTTTTATGAAACCGGTGCTGGAACAAAACTCACTCTACATCCAGTTAAACACCTTGCGCTCAGAGGACAGAACCAAGAGGAGACAGTATAGTATATGTTGAATTCTGCTCTGATCGTTCACAATTCAACTAAGCTGAAGGTGCTTTGATCAAATAAGGTTTCCCCATACGCAACACGGCCAACATGCTCCATGATTTGTATTCTCGTCCAGCGCTGGTATGCTTTGGGAATCAGCATTATCTGAGGCGCTTTATTGACAGAACATGCTGCCGGTACATGTTTAATCACATAGTCACCAACCTCTCAGGATGATTCTCCTCTCCCAGATCTGAGGAGAGACCTGGGGGTTGCACTGTGATAAGATGCATGAGAACAGCTTTTCCTATAACCCCTTTCAGCCAATCGATGGCATGAAGCACACAACTACGGCAGTACCAGTCAACCTCACCATACCAGAATCGACTTAACATTGGATTCAGAAGCAGACATACTGTAGCCTACAGTACAACACAGACACAGCGTGCATGGCAGAACGACCAATGAGAATAGCAGTGAAGCCAATTAAGGTTGGTCCATGTTTTCTGGTGGTATTAGGGGCTGAAGGGCCCTAGCATAGCATAGCCTTTGTTTGGCTTAAACATGCTTTCTCTCAAAAGTTTAAAACAGAAGCCAACTTGTAAAGGTCAGAATAAGTTTCTACAACTTCTATATTGTTTTGGGGCTTGCGGTGTAATAAAAAAAGTTGAGATCCCAATCCTTCCATCGTCTTTGTATTTGTGTGAAGTTGGTAATTTGATAGATCAGGGTAGAGTTACGTTTGATAAATCCCCACAGCTACCATCACTCCTTCCTGTGGTTGCTGCCCCTGAAATACAGGAAGACCCAGGACTGGCCGCCAGATTGCCTGTCAGAAAGGGCCTTATTTAAGATTCCCCCTGCTGGGTTAAGCTCACCGGGCCTTGTTATTGGGTACAGGTGAGCTGTCCATGGGCGAGGCCAGCATGCGATCGGACATTCTCCCTGCTGCAAAGGGAGTACATAGAGCATGGGCGCGGAGTCTCTATCACAGTGAGTCCCCAGGGACGGCGAGGGCAGCCAACACCTCATTACGGTGACCCCTGCCCAGCCCACACACCGAGCTGGACGCTGGACTAGTCGGAGCCCAAGGCTGCAAGAGGGTTGTTTCCCAGTCTCTCTTCCCCTGCTGGACCTTATGGCTTCTGTTGCTCTCATCAAAATGATCGATCGTTGAAGATATTGTTAGGAGATTTAATTTGAACGGGGGGGGGGGGGGGGTGCGATTTGTTGATGGGGGGGGGTGCTGTGCGATTGGTTGACGGGGGAGGGGGGGGGGGGTGCTGTGCGATTTGTTGATGGGCAGGGCGGGGGACAGGGGCGGTGGGGGCTGTGTGATTTGTTGATGGGGGGGCAGGCCAATCACCGCGGGCCAGGCCAGTTGGCACGCCAGGCCACCGGGAAAACTCTTTGTGCTCCCGATGGCCAGTCCGCCCCTGGTTAGGGTTAATTAGAATATATGGGTGGATTGTCTATGGAATGGATCACTCCTGCAGTGCTTATTGGGCTCTCAAAGTGGACCTGAAGCATTACATGACACTCACAAGCACTCTATATTCTGCACGGAGAGTGCGTGTGCGTACAGTATGTGTGTGTGTGTGTGTGTGTGTGTGTGTGTGCGTGTGCATCCATCTATGGTTTCAGCAGTGGTGTATTTGGCTTACTACCAAGACAGGAAGCCTGATGTCACGGAAACTAGAACTAGATTCGATTAGCGGTTTAATGGCTTCCCTATCAATCGTCTCCAATGTACCACACACCAAACCAACACAGTCCCCTCTCCTCAACTCTCTTAAGTCGCAAGCTTTCTCTAACCCTCAAAGCCTTGTGTTATGCAACCCTCTCATACAGTCCAGGATATGAAACAGGATGTTTTGAACACATACAGTATCTGCTGGTCTGAGTGAGTCAGGCCCCGGGCACTAAGGAGGCATCCTTGTACAGCAGGGTGACGGACTGGACTCTGGTTACTGGACTCTGGTTACTGGACTCTCCACTACAGTCAAGATTAAGGCCTGCTTCCCATTACGGACTGTGAGGCCTGGGTCTCTGTGAGGAGCTGCAGTGACCATTACACCGGCTAAATTACTGTTCAGACTGCCCTACTAACAACGCACATTCCATTCTCCATTCCATTCAGTTCAAAATAAAGAGCATTATAGAATTGCTTGTTTCTAAGTTACTTCTGTTTGGTGTCCTTGTTTGTCAAGACCCATGACCTGGTTCGTGACACACACACACACACACACACACACACACACACACACACACTAACACATATGAAATATGAACTGTGAAAAACACAAACCAAACAAGAGAACTTGGAAGAGTGCCAGAATGCTTGGACCCAGGGGAAATTATGTATTAATAGCACTAATAACACCCCCAGCATCTCTGTTCTGTCCTCTGCCACCAAATGTGACATGAACTGCACTGGGCAGAGGACTTTCTCCAACACACACACACACACACGCGCGCAAACACGCACACACACACACACACACACACACACACACACACACACACACACACACACACACACACACACACACACACACACACAGACGCACAGCCAGACCTGCCAGACTCCACATTAAAAATATTAACATCAAGGTCACGGGGTCAAATGCAAGCTTGTGAGCACACACAGCAACACAATAAAGGAAGTAAAATGAAACAAAAAAAGCAGACCCCCTGCTCTCGCTGAGGTGGAGAGGGAAAAAGCCTCATGTCTCAGTCAGGTGTCAGGTCTCTGGCGGGCAGGGTCCCCTGTCAGCTGGGGATGAGGGCGAGCCCCTCGGGGAAGAATCTCCCCCTCTTCTCCGTGACAGCTTTACCAGACAACAAAGCCTGAGGTGTCAGGAGGGGTGATCAGAGATAGTTATGGCCATCTGTACTGTACAACCTACTGTACTCCTGTTTCAAGGTATTCCAACTGGACATGGAGACGTCTGCTCGCACGTACACACTCGCACGCACACATGCTGCATAATGCATTCTTGGTGCAATGTACACACACACACACACACACATACACACACACATACATAGGCGCGCACACACACACACTCCACAGGCGTGCGCGCACACACACACCGATGATTCATGCCTGGGCCGGGGTGATTATATGCGGCATCCTGCTGAGTGATTGGCTGCCCGGGACAGCGTGGTGGTCCTTCAGATTCCCAATCACACCTCTCTATCGATTCATTAAAAGCCCCACCATGGCTAATAAATTAATACTCCACTTACTCTCATTTTTGACTAAACCTTTTTGACTAAAGGTTTATGCAGATGGAAATGTGACTGTATGAGATGTGAGAGCCAAAAGGAGATACTGTATTTCCACAGCGTTGCGGTCACAGCGTCAAGGCCAGGCTCCAGTTCCAGCTGGCCTAACACAGTCCCAATGGTCTATAATAAGCTGCACTGATGACCCAAGGGTGGAAGACAGGTGAGAGGGGAGCTTGCCTCTCTACTCATTATCCAGAGAGAGAGAGAGAGAGAGAGAAGGAGGGAGAGAGAGAGAGAGAGAGAGAGAGAGAGAGAAGGAGGGAGAGAGAGCAAGTTGTCATTTTATAGATCACTAACGCTAATGAAATCATTATGCCCACTGGTATCCCATGTCAGGGACCATCGGGGAGAGAAACATCCTTCCCTGGTAGAAGGAGAGAAAGAGGGAGACAGAGAGGAAGGCAGACAGAAAGAGAGAGAGAGAGAGAGAGAGAGAGATGTCCATCTCCCACCTGTCCTGTCCCTGATGGCAAGGTTGTTGCCCCTCTTCAGCATGATGTCCAGCTGGTACATCCCTGGGCTGGGCGCAGGAGGGGGCTCCGCATTACTGGGCCCCACAATGTTGATGCCCTGCAACAGGGGAGAGAGAGAGAGAGAGAGAGAGAGAGAGAGAGAGAGAGAGAGAACATGAGTGGAAGACAGCATCCAAGGTCCCTCCAGTCTGTACAGTGAACGCATGACTGCCTACGGGACTTATTATTACGTTCCCCTTGACAATCACATTTGGGCCCCATGAAAAAGATATTCCACTGAGCCCCTTTACAATTATTGATCAGTGGCGATTGATTTTCTGGGCCCCTGAATCAACCCCCCCTGTAACGGTTTTGGGAGCCGCAACCTCTGTGGGTCTGGCTGGCAGCGCGGGCAGGTAGCCCAAGCAAAATCTCGGTAAAGACAATAAAGTGTTACTTGACTTGACTTGAGATAAAACAGTCTTTTTAATGGGTATACAGATTGAGCAGGTCATTTGTAGGTGGTCCTGGGGGTGTCCTGACAGGCTTTACCAGTCTCAGCCCTGACAGGCACTTGGCTCCCACTAAGGCTAGCCTGGCAGAGCTAGCGGAATAGCGGGCAACGCTACCATAGCAGGTCTGCTAGCAGAGACTGTACCCAGCGTTAGATAACCATGCGTGGGCTCCCCTGTCTCCCCAGCACTCCGGCTCTGAGATGTTAACAATAGCCAGCCTGGCGCTAGCGTTAGCATCCTGGCGCTAGCAGCTAAGCCCTGCAGAGAGAGCCTTAGAAAGGGCTACTCTCTGTTCTTTATTCTCAGCCAGGAATAGCTAGGCTGAGAGCCCAGGTAGTCTTAAAAGAAATTATGCAGAGCAGATATGTGGACTTAGAGCAGATACACAGACTTCATCATTTTGAAGTGGTGTCTAAACATTGGCAAGCCCATATCCACAGAGTGGACAATGTCACTGTCATTCATGTAGCATTGTAGCACTGTACTGGACCCAAACTTAGACCAGACACTCCCCCAGACCAGACAGACAGAGCAGTGTTTTCAGGTGCACACAAAGGACTGCACTAGATTAAGGTTAGGGTTATGATGAAGCTGTGTGATTGGAGCAGGCAGGTCATGAGCTGTATGTGAGTCGGTGTAACCAAGTCTTTTGTTTGCTCTAAAATGACACACGTACGCACACACACACACACACACGCACACATGCACACGCACGCACACACACACACACACACACACACACACACACACACACACACACACACAAATACGGGCATGCAAGGGAAATCTTCACACACTAATGGTGGCATGAGCATGTTTTTAGAACAGCTTGACATAGTACATCAACACAATGTCCGTCTCTGGTAAGTAAGTAAGTACATTTTATTTATACAGCACCTTTCACAGGGGTCACAAAGTGCTTCACAAATCATCAATAATTAAAAACAATGGCAAAAAGCACAATAACAACAAAAGAACAAGTAAAAAGAAAGACATAAAAGACAGGAGGCTAGACAAAGGCTAGTCTGAACATATGGGTCTTTAGCTGAGTTATAAAACAGTCAACAGAGGCCACAGAATGTAGGTCAATGGAAGGACATTCCACAGCCTAGGGCCATGAAGGCTCGGTTACCTTTAGTCTTCAGTCTTGAGCGGGGAACAACCAACAGGCCCCGGTCAAACGACCTGAGAGACTTGCTTGTGATGTAGAGATGGAACAGGTCAAAGATGTACGCAGTTGCCAGACCATGCAGAGCTCTAAAAGTGATGACAAGTACCTTAAACTGGATCCTAAAACTGGAGCTAGTGTAAGGAGGCTAGGATGGGAGTAGTGTGACAGGACTTTCTGGACCTAGTCAGCAGCCTTGTAGCAGCGTTATGGACCATTTGTAGATGGTCCGGGGATGCCTTGCTGAGTCAGGTGAAAAATGAATTACAGTAGACCAAATAAGAAGATACAAAAGCATGAATAATCATTTCCAGCTTTGCTTGGGACACCACAGGCATAAAAAACATCAATATTTCTAAGATGCAATAACTATTTCGGGTCAGTGACTTAATGTGATGATCAAAGTGCATTGCCTGATCAAAAACACCAAGATTTCTGAGCTTAGACTGTACAGTTGTTGAGAGGGGTCCCATTCCTTTAGAGGTGACATGGCCCTTTTCCTGTACTTGTGTCCTTGTGAACTTGTGAAACGTCATCCGTCGGAGCCCAAGTACTATTCCAATTCAAAAGGACTCAAGTCCCAAGTCCGCATCAAATGCCAGGATGTGTTCTTGCTCCGCCCATTTTATCGAGGATGCATCGGAGCAGACTTGTGTGGACTTGAGACAGCCAGATATCCCAGAAATAATTTTGCATCAAGTGGCTGTGCTAACGGTTGTTAGGGCAACACCATTGAAAATGCCTATCTAAATAATCTATCTAAACTAGTAGAAACAGATGTTATTTGGATAAAATGTTCACATAATTGGCTTCAATGGTGGTAATTATCCGCCGGAAAAGCTATGAAAATGTAACAATATTTACTTTAAAACTGTTTAAAACGCTTTTCAAAATCCTAGCAATGGCGGCTGCCGGTGTCCACACAAAACAGTTGAGATGGTGACGTCAAGAAGGACGCTGCTGTTCCAATTGCTGAATGACTGAACTTGCATCCTCCCGTCCTCGGGAGTTCATACTCTGATGCGAACTTTCAAAGTCCGGACTAGCAAGGACACAAGTCCAAACTTGTGCAAACTTGGTATTGGAAAAGGGCCATTCTCTGAATCAATAATAAGAACCTCAGTCTTGTTAGCATTAAGCTGAAGGAAATTGTTGGCCATCCAATCTTTAACAGCAGTCAAACAGTCATGTAAAATCTGTCTTAAAATATATGTACAGTTGAACATCATCAGCGTATCAGTAATAAGAGACATCTTTAAATAATCAGTCCTAGGGGAAGCATAAAGCAAACAAGATAGGACCCAAAACAGAACCCTGGGGCACACCACAGGACAGATTCAGACATATGGGGATCAACTGACACAGAGAAAGTCAGATCGGAGAGATAGCGAGAGAACCAGTCCAGGGCACTGCCAGAGATACCCCTACCCACTGCCTAAACCTTTCTATCAGGATGCAGTGATCTTGTTGAGAGGGGTCAGGGAAGAATTTTTACAGCTCACTTATCTGGCCCCCGGATGATACTGGTTTTTTGCTTCCCTCTGGAATATGTAGGGGTGGGACGTATGCTCTCTGTAAAGCGCATTGTGTTGCCTCTGGGTATGAAATGCGCCATACAAATAAAGCTTTGATTGATTGATTGATTGATTGATCTACTGTATTGAAAGCTGCACTAAGATCTAGTAGCACCAGAACGGAGCGTTCACCCACATTGGAGGACCTCATGATGTCATTAGAGACTATAAGGAGAGCTGTTTCCATAGAATGCTTCTGATGGACACCAGACTGGAATTTATCGAAAATTGAGTGTGCATTCAAAACAGCAGTGAGCTGATTGGCAACTTCTTTTTCTAAGACCTTTGACATAAAAGTAACTTGGTAGTTTTAGGTAGTGGGTCTTTAAGAGGAGCTGAACAACTACTTGTTTAAAATAATAGGGGACACGGCTAGATACGAGCGAGCTGTTTATGATAGTGACAAGACATGGGCCTACGGTACTCAACACCTCTTTCAGCATGGGTATTGGATTGAACTTGAGTCATGTTTTCTATTCATAAGCAAATGAAAAGGGAATTACTACACACTTTAAATACTGTAGCACCAGACAAGGAATCATTGACTTTGCATATGAGGAAAAGAGCTATGCCATCAAATGCAAACTATTAATGTAGGCTACCACACACACGCACGCACGCACACACACACACACACACAGGTTGATCATTCAAGGGAGACCTGAGTAATGGTTAAACTAGAAAAACTGCATAGCGGCTAAATGCCTCCACCCAACAATGCAAGCTGCAGTTAACCTAACTAACCCTAACCCTAACTAACTGCTAACCTAGCCTATAACCCTAACGCTAATGCTAGCTAGCTAATGCTAACTCTAATGCTAACGCTAGCTAGCTAAAGCTAGCATTAGTGTTAGAATTATATGTTAGCTAGCATTAGCATTAGCATTAGCATTAGCATTAGCATTAGCATTAGCATTAGCTAGCTAGCATTAGCATTATCGTTAGCATTATCATTAGCTAACTAGCGTTAGCGTTCAAAAGTGCCTTTTGTGATGTCACAGTGACCTTGACCTTTGACATTTGAATCCCAAAATCTAATCTAATTAATCTAATTAAGTCCAACTGGACATTTTGGCCAAATATGTATAAATTCTGTCAAGACATTCTTGAGATATTGTGTTCATCAGGCCAAAAACACCTTTTGTGAGGTCAGTGACCCTTGACCTTTAACCCCCACAATGTAATCAGTTAATCCTTGAGTCCAACTGGACATTTTACCCAAATATTAACAAATTCCATTAAGCCTTTCTTGAGATATTGTGTTCATCAGGCAAAAAACACATTTTGTGAGGTCACAGTGACCTTGAACTTTGACCTTTGACCCCCACGATCTAAGCAGTTCATCCTTGAGTGCCCTTGAACATTTGTAACGAAGGTTACGTAGGTAACCACGGTTATGTGAGTGATTGGATCACTCCAATATGATATATCTCCGCTCGGCGGAGGAATTCCGAGTTAGACTAACAGAGTAGTCCCGTGTACCGGGTAGTGATGCGGTAGGGGGCGCCACGCCCCAGCATAAAAGCCCCACAGAAGATTGGAGTGATCCAATCGCTCACATAACCGTGGTTACCTATGGAACCTTCGTTATGTAGCGCTTTATTGGATCACTCCAATATGATATTACAGTATTGGATCAATCTTTGATCTATGTAAAAACAAGTAAGCCAATGACTCACCTAGAAGAAGGGCCTGAGCTCCAGTCAGTCAAAGTAGTAGTGAGCTGTCGTCCGTTTCCAGGGGAGCGGAGGCAGCTCCCAAAACCAGGGGAACCCCTCTGAACTGTGCCCAAGAGGAAGCCACACCACTGGTGGAGTGTGCCACCACAGAGGATGGCAAAGGTCGATCAGCTAACCGATAGGCTGTAGTGATGGTGTCAACTATCCAATGCGAGAGTCTCTGTTTCGAAAGTCCCTGACCCAGGACTCTCACACCATAAGAGCTGATCAGACTGCCTGATCGCTCGCGTCTGCGTTACGTAAGCGTGCAAGGCCCTAACTGGGCACAATGGACTGGGGACCCGACTCATCCCCCTCTCACTCATGGGAGGGGTTTAGGCAGACAGGTGCAAAGGTCGGTTCACATGGCCAGAAGACAGAACCTTTGGCAGAAAAGAGGGGTTAGGTCAGAGGGTCACACTTGTCTTGTCAGGGCCCATCCGAAGACACTCAGCACTAACCGAGAGTGCATGAAGCTCACTGACCCTCTTAGTGGAGGTAACAGCCAGCAGAAACGCCACTTTCCAGGAAAGGTGTTTAAGGGAAATAGAGTCCAAGGGCTCAAAGGGCGGCTGAGCAAGCGCAGACAGCACTAAGCCGAGGTCTCATGTGGGAACTAGTGGAGCCCTCACCGGACGAAGGCGCCAAACGCCCCTCATAAAGCGGGACAGCAATGGGTGCCCACCATCAATCACAATCCCTCCGGCCCACCATCATGACATGCAGTGATGGCGGCAAGATACACCTTTTGTTAGAATCATGACAAATAGACGAACAGTTTGATGTATAATATGTCCCATAATACTTTCGGATGTATTATATTATGGAGCTACGAACACACAAAAAGTCTCCAATGGCACAGGGAAGAGAAACACAGACATCAACGCCGACTCAATCGGCCTTCACTGTGGTAAATCTGGAATCTGGAATGTGATTGGACTAACAAAATGTCAATATCTGAATCCTGTTCAGACAGGGCCGGAGTACTGTCCTCCCTTGCGGTAATTTTTCAGCGTTTTGGCCAATCACAAATTAGCAAGAAAAAAGGCATTACATTGATTTAAGAGAAAAGAACCCGCCCTAAGGGAGGCTAGCCTCCCTTCCATAGATATCTATGGGTCCTCCAGCTGCATGTTATAGATGTCACTGTTGGAACTTTAGAATTTCAATAATGGGTTTTTATCCATAGGGAAAACCTGCTTTATGAACAAAACAGATAATATTAATTATGAATAAATAAATTCATATATTTATATTTTAATCCCTTTCTTCTCTCCAAAAACTGAGGAGGACTGTCCTCCCCTGCCTCAATGGACGAGCCTCCACTGGAGTGATCCAATATAGCGCTACATAACCCCAAGCTATCACCTGGCGGAGGCATAATGAGTAATTGGTTAAACGTCACCTTCTCTAGCTGCAGTCGATCAGCTGCAGACAGATCAATGCTCAGTAGAGGCTTCCTCCACCCCCCTGGGATCGATGGTGCTGCTCCCACTGCGCTACCATCACGACACAGTGATCTAACCCAACAGGCCGCTGCATACACAGGAGGGTGTGTGCGTTTCTGTGTGCATTTGTGTGTGTGTGTGTGTGTGTGAAGAGAGAGAGACTGTTCTGACTTTTGTGTTGCTTCAATGACTCTAATAATGTGCTACTAACCGTTTTCTGCCTCCCCTAGTGCCTCTCTCTCTCCCTCCTATCCTCTAACCAGGTCCAGTGTCAGCTGCGGAGCTGTGGATATCGTAGTATTTAGTACACACACACACACACGTACACACAAGACACACATCAGTCCACATCCGGCTTAGGCCTGGACCTGATGCTCTTAGCCTTTCTTGCTCCGAAAACTTAATTTAAACTTAATTTAATATTATTTATTGTTCTTTAAATGTTCTTAGCCATTAGACAAATATATTCCAGGAGCCTGCCCCAGGTTGCCTGTTTCAATATCTGTGTGGTCTGAATGGCTCTACGTGCTACTAACCCTGCTCTGCCTTCCCTCTGCCTTCCCTCTCCCTAGTGCCTCTCTCTCTCCCTCCTATCTTCTAACCAGGTCCAGTGGATGCCCCACTGTCACCAGCAGACCTCACAAAGTCCGATAGATACCCCTGTGTCTACTGTGGATGATGTAGCATGTCCGTAGAATATTCTTTCTACTATGATGCTTTTAGCCTCTCTCACTCTGAAATGTAATTCAATGCAATGTATTGCTTCATAAATGTTCTTAGCCGGTAGACAAACATACTCCTGGAGCTTGCTCGATTGCCTTGTTGAGAGGGGTCAGGGAAGAATTTTTACAGCTCACTTATCTGGCCCCCGGGTGATTACTGTTTTTTTTGCTTCCCTCTGGAATATGTAGAGAGTGGGTTGTATGCCCACCTCCCTTGTTCTCTGTAAAGCGCATTGTGTTGCCTCTGGGTATGAAATGCGCTATACAAATAAAGCTTTGATTGATTGATTGATTGAGAAAGAACGAGGAAGAGATACAGTACCAGGCCTCACCATCCCTCCCACTCCACTCTGATACCATCTTTGATCGCCGACTGGTAGTAAAAGCACGGTTTAAATCTGAATCACGAATCACCGCTCGTTATAATCTGTTTCTAATTTCCCATTTACTGCACTACTGTAGACATAGCGGCATTGTCAGAAAAGTGTTTCCCATCACCATGAGCCCCAGAGCCAACTTTTGTTAAAAGATAGCGCCCCCCCCGTCCCTTCACACACACACACACACACACACACACACACACACACACACACCTTGAGAGTTGCACGACGGTCGATTGTTTGGTCGAAATGCTCTCATCCAACCAAGATTCTATTAGTCGGGCAAACACAAAGCTTATACTTTGTTAGACAAAAAGTACCTACTGTAACACGATTAAAACAGACGCATAAAACGGGAGCGTTTTGAATTACCTGACTTGGACATTTATGACATGGAACATCATTTTACAGCCCTGAGTGTGATTGCAGGATTCCAGCACTGGGCTCTCTCTGGGCTCTCTCTCCCTATGTCACACAGACAGGCGCGGAGCACAGGCGCACAGATGTCTCTCCCGCTTGCGACAGCATGTCTCTCCCGCTTGCGACAGCATGTCTCTCCCGCTTGCTAAGTCAGCCTTTTGCTTCCTATATGGACTATATTAAGACATCAGGTCAAACCTACCCGTTTTCACAGCTTGGTGTTGGCCGTAATGATATTGCGGAAAGCAATTTCATTAGAGCCATTTTCATTACATTTTCATAGCCGACACGACAGAAAGAAGAGGCCCAGATGAACCCCACGAAGAAAAACGTCTGTAGTACAGTAGTTACATTCTTACAAGTTGAAAATACAAAGGTTATTGTTATTTTAATCTTTTGTTATTTTTGTTGCTATTCATTGTCCCCCACCCGGCGATAGACGAAGGGGGGGGACTTTAGGTTGGCCGGTGTCACGTCGTCCGTCCATCCGTCCGTCAGTGAGTCAGTGAGTCAGTCCCCCCATAGTACTACTACATAGTACGTAGTATCCTGATGAGGGTACGAAAATATGATCACATCACCCCCATCCTCAAGTCCCTTCACTGGCTCCCCATCTTGCTCAGAATTGATTTCAAGGTTTCTCTCGTCACCCACCAGTGCATATATGGCAACGCCCGCCCCCCACCTCAAGGATCTTCTCACCCCCCAGACCACCTCACGCACACTCCGCTCCTCCACTGCAAACCTCCTCAAACCCCCACAGATCCACCTTAAAACCATGGGCATGCAGGCTTTCTGCTCGGCTGCCCCCAGGCTGTGGAAGGCCCTCCCCGACCACCTCAGGACAGCACAGTCTGTAGAATCCTTTAAGAAACACCTAAAAATGCACCTTTTCACAAAAGCGTTCTGATGACTGCTTTCTTAGGTTGCATGTTTTCCATATCTTATGCACCATGAAATGCGTTTATCATGTTTTTAAAATGCCTGTTCGCTCATTAATCTTGTCTTTCTTTGTCCTCCCATGTAGTTGGCTGTAACTACTTCGTTGTTTTTAAACACCTGTTTTATAGCACTTTGAGATTTTTTTTTTCTAAATGTAAAGTGCAAAACAAATAAAATGTATTATTATTTATTATTACCAGAACCCACCATAAAAGGGGCGCCTTTCCAAAGCATTTTTCCATTGACAAATACATTTAGATTTTTACACAAAAAATTATGCTTGGTGTCTCGGTACTTGGGAAACCATGTACTTTCTACATCCACAGAGAGTAGAGCTTGAGGTGTGTAGTCTGTAGATATGTCTGTATTTCAACATTCATTATAGGACTTTTGACCATACAGGTGCATGGACTTGTTTAACAACTAGCGAATGTTGCGTCTAAGGTACAGATTCCAGATTGCCGGTATGCTATATAAAATCACACATTATGCCGTCTTTCTTTGGTTCATTATAAACAAACAAATTACGACAGCCCCTGATAGATATCAGGCAAGTTGGAGACCAGATGAGCCACACGGAGAAGAGGAAGGAGCACACATGGCTCCTCTTCTGGTATCACCACATCCAAGTGGCCCACAAGCAAAGTATGTGCCATGGTCAAGGACTGACATGGAGTTGATGTATTCTAACCTGCCAAATATCACGAAAGGAGCTAAGGCATGGATAGAATAATTTGAAGCCAAGACCTAAAGCCAGAAAATTCTTATTATTATTTTTCTTCTATAGGGCAATATAGTGGGATCTCTGTATAAAAACGCCTAGTGAGAGGCAGGGGGCTTGATACCACAAGAGAACATGTATAATGGGTGAGGGACAACATGTTTACATGTGTACAGTACTTGTTGAAGATGAAGACGTTAACGGCTACTAAGAAGAACTGAATGCACAACCCATCTGCCATCACCCAGCTATCATGTTATTTTGATTTTGATTATTACCAAGGCCTACTACAGCCCCACAATGAAGATGATTCTGATACAATTAAATTATGTAATTGCAGTGCCTGCAGTTTAATATATTTAAATAATTTGGATGGATATAGGCCTAGTCTGGCGTGCAAACTCAGGTTCGGTGGATTTGGACCTACTGGGCCTCAGGCATACATGAAAAAGACTAAATTATAATATACTAATAAAATACTATAAATAATAACTTATGCTGAATAAAAAATTACTAGTTAGTTACAAATGAATACTAAAGAATAATCAGCTTAATTTAGAAATGTAGGCAAGGCCTGAATAAAAAAAGGCCAAAATCGATTGGTCGAGATGCCTGTCAGTCGACTAAGATTTTCTTTGGCTCAAGACAGCCCTAGAGTTGACTGTATGCGTTATCAACTGTGAGCTGCTGGACATGCACAGCTCTCAGACATCCTTCGGTGTGTGAGAAGACCTGATACCTCATGAATAAGGAATGATGATGATTGAGTTTCACTCTATGAGAGAGAGAGAGAGAGAGAGAGAGAGAGAGAGATGTGAGTAGATATTCAATAAGATATTCCACACTGTGAGTCAGACTGCTGTCCAGGCAGAGTATACGTCCCAGGAGTGTAGGATGGAAACATACAGTAGAGTGGTTGGACAGAGGTCATTTGGACATGCTCCACAAAATGTGTACTGTATGCTACCAGCATGTCAAAAGAACCATGTTGTACTGTACATACAGGTGCATCTCAGACTAGAAAAACCGCGTAGCGGCTAAATGCCTCCGCCAAACAATGCAAGTTGCAGTTAACATTCAGCTGACCTTTGAGATTTGAATACCAAAATGTAATCCAATTAATGAAGTCTCCGACGCAAATTCAGCCGAGGCACGTACGTCACGGCCGGGGGTCAGCAGAGGTTAATCAGTCACGCATGACGCAGCACCAGCTGACTGTAGCTGTCATAGCATTGGTCAGCTCACTAGAGCGCATGTATTTAAGCTGTCAAAACATGTCATTGTTCGCGCTTGCCTTTACTGCTGTCGTACATTGCATGCTCGCTGCTTCCGCGTTCTCTGCTCTGGCGTCCGCTGCCATTCCTGCTATTGCTCGCTGCTCCGCGTCTTGCTCGCGTTCCGTGCTCATATTGTGATTCGGTGCGTTTGCTATCTGCTGCCCGCGGTGTCCTCGCTGCTTCCGCGTTCTCTGCTCTTGCGTTCCTCTCTGCCCGCGTCGTCTCTCCGGTCCGTGGTTTGGGGGTCCGTTTAGTGGCGTCGTGGAGCGCCGGCTTCCGAGGCCGAGGTGCCCGTCTCCCTGTAGCACCGTAGTGCCATACTTGCGTTGGCGTATGGTTCAGTTGCTCGCATAGCTTGCGTTGGAAGTCCGTTTGAGCGTTGCTACGCGCCGGTCACTGGGTTTCATTCATGAGCCGCTATGTCGGAGGTTGTCCATGCCTCGTCTGCCGCATTACTCAACTGTCGATGTGCGCCGGGTGCATTCACCATTGAAATGTTTGCAGTTTCGGGCGTGGTCGTGCTATGTGGATTCTCTATGTATTTGGTTCATCTCATGGTGCGTTCGTTTATAAATGGGAGGTGGCAAATTGCGACTTGCTACTAGGAATAATTAAAATGCAACACCGCATGAACTCGCACTTTCGGATATGTTTCTCAGCCCCCAGTTGCTCGAATGCACTAGATATAACTAGGTGACTGTGATATGATGTATATAGCTCGAATGCACACAGGTCGGAGGTAGGTATTTTGCCACTTGCGACTTGCCACCTCCGACCACAAACGAACGCACCATAAATCCTCCCCTCGCGGCTCGTTCGTGGATTTGCTGGCCGCATGACAGCTATACTGCTCGTTGCTAACTAGCTGGCGTTCGTCAAGGTTCCCGTATTGCACGTCGGGGCATCATTATGTTGGATTGCTAATACTAGCTCGTGATTCTATTACTGGCTCATGATTCTGATACTAGCTCGTGATTCTAATACTAGCTCGTGATTCTAATACTAGCTCATGATTCTAATACTAGCTCATGATTCTAATACTAGCTCGTGATTCTAATACTAGCTCATGATTCTGATACTAGCTCATGATTCTGATACTAGCTCGTGATTCTATTACTGGCTCATGATTCTGATACTAGCTCGTGATTCTAATACTAGCTCGTGATTCTAATACTAGCTCATGATTCTGATACTAGCTCATGATTCTAATACTAGCTCATGATTCTAATACTAGCTCATGATTCTGATACTAGCTCATTATTCTGATACTAGCTCATGATTCTGATACTAGCTCATGATTCTGATACTAGCTCATGATTCTAATACTAGCTCATGATTCTAATACTAGCTCTTGTTTCTGATACTAGCTCGTGATTCTGATACTAGCTCATGATTCTAATACTAGCTCATTATTCTAATACTAGCTCGTGTTTCTCGCGTTCAATCGTTGCAGCCCGAGGGTTCCGGCCGAACTGCCTCTACTCGCTAGCACCCATGATTGCGAGTGCCTCCACGCAGCTAGCGTTAGCCGTTCGGTGTGGCTACTGCTAGCTGTGTCCCCATCAATCAATCTAAGCTTGTTTGATAGCGCTTTTCATGCCCTGAGGCGGCTCAGTGCGCTTTCCTGAGGGCGTGGTGGGTATACGTCCCACCCCTACATATTTTGGTAGGGACTTGACGTTCATGATCGCATCGGAATTGCTTCCGGAGATGCAAACCATGTAAAGATAAATGAGGACTAAATTGATGACTGTAAGTAATGAGATAAGGACCGATAAATATTATAATACTATTAAGGCTGTCTCGCCTGTCTGGTAGGCCTGGCTTGTATGGCCGATTGCTTCGGCATGTCCAAACCTCGTTCGGGGACAACGACGGCGATGATGCCTTACCAATTATTGCTGTTTATTGGCTTTATAATTAGTTCGGGTCAGTAGCATCGGGCTACTGCATGGTTCTTAGGGCAACGTACTGTAACCTGTGCATTGTCATCAATTGTTTCAAGCCATTATGCTCTGCAATCTGCTGCGTGTGCGCGACTATCCTGGCTGTTCGGTTTAACGCGGTGCTTATTCTTCCACCATTTACGTTCGTCGCCTGCTCCTCCGCGGTGTTTGGGGGCAGGGTTTACGGGCTTTTATTTCTAAATGTAAAAGGGATGTATGCTGCGCTGGTCACGTTTAATGTCGGATGTGTCATTTTACGCTGCGTTGGGATCCTGCATTGCTCTTCGCATTTAGCCCTCTGCGTTATTTCAAAGACTAGTCATCTGATTATAATGCTGCGTGCATGACATGATCGGTTTGTCGACTGGACGATGGATAGGGTGTTATGCGCGACGTGCAGTTTCTCTATCGTCGCTAATATTTGTGGGGCCCCTCAGTGGTCTAGGAAACGCTTCTCTTCTGCATAACGGTGCACCGTGTATTTCTCAACTATGTTCGTTCGTACATTCCGTTCGTCAATAATTCGTGCGCTGTCGCATGGCTGTCCGGGCAGGGGGAAATTCTTTTCCACGCATCCTCGTCCCCGGCTCAACGATCGAATCGCAGACTCGCTTCCCTTTTTGATTTACAGAGTTCTGCAGACTGTGCCCGGCTGCGGGCGGCCCTGTCCGGCCTGGTCTGCCTCTTCAGCAGATGGTTCTGGACCAAGCGATGCCTCGTGCCCTACTGTATCCGCTGCCCGATGCATGAGAGCTGGTCTGGCCCGGACCGCATTGACCAATGCGACTGCATGGTCTCTTTTCGCTGCGTTCTGCTCCACATTTGATGAATTTCGTGCCCGCTAGCGTTTCGGTTTCTCAGCATTTATTGTCCATCGTGTTGGATCCTGACGGCTGCAGCCTCGATCGGTCAACGTGTCGTAGCAGGCGTACAAATTTGCATGCGCTGCCTGGACCCCTTCATCGGCATACGAACGCTACCTGGGGCCCGGCGACCACTACGCTCTGCTCCATATCAATGTAAACGTCATGCCTGTGGATGTTCAATACTATCAGCATTCATAGTTCATTGTGTCGTGTCTAGGCGGCTTCGGCCTCAGTTGGGTAAGAGTATTGTTGCAGGTGTTCATTCCACATGCGATGCCTGGACCCCTCCACCGTTTCTCTGCTGGGGAACCGATCCGTCCAGCTCCTCCTTAATGGCATCACGAAGAGCATCCCCAAGGCATGGATATACGTCTTCCCTTCACTCCTTCGCTCGTTCATCGGTTAATCGCACGGTTGAGGCAGGGGTGTTTTGGTGGTCACTCGTATTTAATGTTAGAAACAGTCATTCTCACAGCTTTCTATGGGTTCCTTAAGGTCAGTGAATATTCTACACGCACATTGTCATTCAACCCCGCGCACGACCTCACTCGGGCAGATGTCACGTTGCACGCGCTCTATTTCGTCCTGCACCTGAAGCATTCAAAGGCGGACAGAGCTGGTGCCGGCGTGACCGTTTATTTATCAGGCAATAACACCTTGTTTTGTCCTCTGTCCTCCATGAGCTCCTACCTGACGAGCAGACCCCAGGCCGGTGAGGAGGAGCCCCTCTTCATAAGAGAGGCAAAGCCCATGACCGGAGCCTGGTTTGCCGCCAGACTCCGCGCCCTCTGCCAGGCGTGCGGGCTCCCACCGGTCCGGTACACTGCACACTCCCTCCGTATAGGAGCGGCAACCACCGCCGCCGCCATCGCCCCGGTGTCTACCCTGAAGTCCATGGGCCGATGGTCCTCGTCTGCTTATGGACGCTACCTACGGCCCGGAGTCCAGGACATTCTGGATGCCCAGAGAGCTATGAGTGGACTGTGACATTGGGTTGGGGGGTACTGCGTATTCAGGCGGTCATGTGGCTGGTGCACTATTAAATGTTGTCTGGTTTATCAGTCAGAGCGCTCTCCGTCAACCTTCTGCGCATGCGGGCCGCGGAGTTGCTGGTGTGTTCTTGGGGGGTAGTTTGCAGGTATTCCACCAGCGTCGGCCGGTGGATGCCAGAGTAGCCGCAAGCTTGTCTCTGTGGCTTTCCGTGGCGGCGCCATGGAAGCAGAGACACGAGGCTGTATCTCCCGCGGAACCCACGGGCATCGGCCCGTGGGGACCAGGGACTATAATGTACAGCAGTCCTCCTGTGGCACTCTTTGACGGTCTTAGTGGGCTGAGTTACCTCCGAGCGTCTTCCCGATCGCGGCCCACTCTGATCGTCATTGAGGCAGGATGCCGTTCCCCCTTCATGGCTCTCTGGGCCAAGGGCTTGGCCCAGAGGGGGGGAACACCAGATTGCCTCCCCCTGCTAACGCGCTCCACGCCGGTGGAAGGCAGGGGGCCCCCCGGACAGAGCACACCGCCAAAAATTCATATGCATGTATTATGCCGCTTGTATAATAAATGTTCAAATTTGACAAAAGTGATCTCGTCTGAAATCTAATTAAGTCCAACTGGACATTTTGGCCAAATATGTACAAATTCTGTCAAGCCGTTCTTGAGATATCGTGTTCAGCAGGCCAAAAACACCTTTTGTGAGGTCAGTGACCCTTGACCTTTGACCCCCACAATGCAATCAGTTAATCCTTGGGTCCAAATGGACATTTTACCCAAATATGAACAAATTCCGTTAAGCCTTTTTTGAGATAGCGTTCATCAGGCCAAAAACACATTTTGTGAGGTAACAGTGACCTTTAACTTTGACCTTTGACCATCAAAATCCAATCAGTTCTTCATTCAGTCCAACTGGACATTTTGGCCAAATATGAACACATTCTGTCAAGCCATTCCTGAGGTATCGTGTTCACTAGGCCAAAAACGCCTTTTGGGAGGTCACAGTGACCCTTGATCTTTGACCCCCACGATCTAAGCAGTTCATCCTTGAGTACCAGTGAACATTTGTACCAAAGGGGAAGAAATTCCATCAATGCGTTCCCGAGATATTGCATTAACAAACATCGGACGGACAGATGGACGGAAACCATAATGCCTCCGGCCAGGCTATCTGCTGGTGGAGGCATACACATTTTAATATTGTGGATATTGTAATATTGTTCATTATTTTCCGTAATTTCATCATCATCATCATCATCATCATCTTCATCCGCTTATCCAGGGTCGGGTCGCGGAGGCAGCAGCTCCAGCAGGGGGCCCCAGACATCCCTTTCCCTAGCAGCATCAACCAGCTCTGCCTGGGGAATCTTTAGCCGCTCACAGGCCAGTGCGGAGATGTAGTCCCGCCACCTGGTCCTGGGTCTACCCCGCGGCCTCCTCCCAGCCGGACACGCCTGGAACACCTCCCTAGGGAGGCGCCCAGGAGGCATCCTCACTAGATGCCCGAACCACCTCAACTGGCTCCTTTCGACGCAAAGGAGCAGCGGCTCTACTCCGAGTCTCTCCCGGATGACTGAACTTCTCACCCGATCTCTCAGGGAGACCCCAGCCACCCTCCGGAGAGAACTCATTTCGGCCGCTTGTATCCGTGATCTCGTTCTTTCGGTCATGACCCATCCTTCATGACCATAGGTGAGGGTGGGGACGAAGATAGACCGGTAGATCGAGAGCTTTGCCTTTTGGCTCAGCTCTCTTTTCGTCACAACAGTGCGGTATAGCGACTGCAGAACCGCACCAGCTGCTCCGATTCTCCGGCCAAACTCCCTCTCCATGGTTCCCTCACTCGTGAACAAGACCCCCAGATACTTGAACTCCTTCACTTGGGGTAAGGACTCATTTCCTACTCGGAGCGGACAGGCCACCGGTTTCCTGCTGAGAACCATGGCCTCAGATTTAGAAGCGCTTATTCTCATCCCAGCCGCTTCACACTCAGTTGCGAACCTATCCAGAGAGTGCTGGAGGTCGCAGGCAGCTGATGCCATCAGGACCACATCATCTGCAAAAAGCAGTGACGTGATCCCCAGCTCACCGAACTGCAAACCCACCTCCCCCCGGCTACGCCTCGATATCCTGTCCATGAAAATCACAAACAGGATTGGTGACAAAGCGCAGCCCTGGCGGAGGCCAACACCCACCGGAAAGGCAGACGACTTACTGCCGAGGACCCGGACACAGCTCTCGCTCTGGGTGTACAGGGATTGGATGGCCCTAAGTAGGGACCCCCTCACCCCATACTCCCGCATAACCCTCCACAAGACCTCTCGGGGGACCCGGTCGTAAGCCTTCTCCAAGTCCACAAAACACATGTAGACAGGTTGGGCAAACTTCCAAGACCCCTCCAAGATCCTTGCGAGAGTGAAGAGCTGGTCGGTAGTTCCACGACCAGGACGAAATCCGCATTGTTCCTCTTCGATCTGAGGTTCGACTATCGGCCGGACCCTCCTTTCCAGCACCTTGGAGTAAACTGAGTAATGTGATGCCTCTATAATTCGCACACACCCTCTGGTCCCCTTTTTTGAATATTGGGACCACCACCCCAGTCTGCCACTCCTTCGGCACTGACCCAGACTTCCACGCAGTGTTACAGAGGCGTGTCAACCAAGACAGCCCCTCTACACCCAGCGCCTTCAGCATTTCTGGACGGATCTCATCAGTCCCTGGGGCTCTGCCACTGTGGAGTTGTTTGACTACCTCAGTGACCTCCTCCAAGGACATTGACGACCCCCCATCATCTTCCGGCTCTGCCTCGATCGTAGAGGGTGGATTAGTCGGGTTCAGGAGTTCCTCAAAGTGCTCCTTCCAACGCTCAACAACCTCCTCAGTTGAGGTCAGCAGTGTCCCCTCCTTGCTGTATACAGCTTGGATGGTCCCCCGCTTTCCCTTCCTGAGGTGTCTGATGGTCTTCCAGAAACACTTTGGTGCCGACCGAAAGTCCTTCTCCATGGTTTCTCCGAACTCCTCCCACACCCGCTGCTTTGCCTTGGTCACGGCCAAAGCCGCAGCCCTCCGGGCCAGTCGATACCCTGCAACTGTTTCTGGGGTCTCCCGGGCTAACATAACCCGGAAGGCCTCCTTCTTCAGTCGGACGGCTTCCCTCACCACCGCTGTCCACCACGGTGTCCGAGGGTTACCGCCCCTTGAGGTACCTATGGCCCTCAGGCCACAGCTCCCAGCCGCAGCTTCAGCAATGGAGGCTTTGAACACCGACCACTCATGCTCGATGTCCCCAACCTCCACAGGGATGCCTGAGAAGCTCCGCCGGAGGTGGCAATTGAAATCTCTCCGGACAGGCTCTTCCTCCAGACGTTCCCAGTTCACCCTCACTACACGCTTGGGTTTTCCAGGTCTGTCCAGAAGTTTCCCCCGCCATCGAAACCAGCTCACCACCAGATGGTGATCAGTGGACAGCTCTGCCCCTCTCTTTACCCGAGTGTCCAAAACGCATGGCCTCAGATCAGATGATACGATAACGAAATCGATCATCGACCTTCGGCCTAAGGTGTTCTGATGCCAGGTGTACTTGTGGGCATCCTTGTGTTCGAACATGGTGTTTGTTATGGACAAACCGTGACTAGCACAGAAGTCCAACAACAAAACACCACTCGGGTTCAGATCGTGGTGGCCATGCCTCCCAATCACGCCCCTCCAAGTTTCTCCATCATTGCCTACGTGTGCATTGAAGTCCCCCAGTAGGACACTGGAGTCCCCTGCAGGAGCCCCCAAAAGGACTCCACTCAGGGTCTGCAGGAAGGCTGAGTACTCTGAACTGCTGTTCGGTGCATAAGCACAAACCACAGTCAGAGTCCCCCCCCCCACAGTCCTAAGGCGCAGGGAGGCGACCCTCTCGTCCACTGGGGTGAACTCCAGCACAGAGGCGCTCAGCTGGGGGCTAGCTAGTATAGCCACACCTGCCTTACGCCTCATACCGTGAGCAACTCCAGAGAAGAACAGGGTCCAACCCCTATCCAGGAGTTTGGTTCCGGCGCCGGTGCTGTGCGTGGAGGTTAGCCCCACCAGGTGTAATTGGTATCGCTCCACCTCCCTCACAAGCTCCGGCTCCTTCCCCCCCAGCGAGGTCACGTTCCATGTCCCCAGAGCCAGCCTTTGCCGCCCGGGTCCGGTCCGTCGGTGTCCCCCGCCTTCACCGCCACCTAGTTGGCAGCGCACCCGACCCCGACAATTCCTCCCGCGGGTGGTGGGTCCACGGGACGATGGAGGAGGAGATGGTGCTTCCACGTTGCTTATTCGGGCTGGGCCCGGCCGGGCTCCGTGGTAAGCCCGGCCACCAGGCGCTCGCATGCGGGCCCTCCGTCTGGGCCTGGCTCCAGACGAGGGCCCCGGGCTTCCTCCGGGCCGGGTCTCTCTTCCTTTAGGTTGTAATTTCATCAGGGTTTTTTGCCTGTAACCCCAGGTAGGGGGGCTAGGGGGTACTACCACTTGCCCAAGGTGGACCCCCAGACTAGTGGAGGGAAGGAGGCGTCTTACTTCTCCATTCTAGTTTTGCAACTAGCCACTGCCAGATTTTCCGTAATTTGTGAAAGTGAAACTTTCATATATTATAGATTCATTGCACATGAAGTGAATTCAAGGCTGATTGCCCGACCAAGTATTGAGTGTATACATTAACATACTAAACATCCTGTATAATCATAAAGATTAAAACAAAAAAGGCTTGAAATATTTCACTTTGTTTAATGGATCTAGAATACCTGAAAGTTTCCCTTTTTGAATTAAATTACAGTTACTGTTACTGTACTCAACTACTGACTCTGGATCTGTTAAGTGTCCTTAGATTATATTTAGAATGCCGCCGTTCCTCCGGGATATTAACTGAGGACCTCAGCTGATAGATGTGATTCTAAGTCTCTGGCTTTGGAGGACATTTGGCCCTGAGCCCTGCTGCTGCTGTGTCCGTGTCTGAGTCTGCCTCTCGTTCCTCACCCTCCTGGTGGCAGCTCATTTCCTCCCGGCCTGCTGGACTGCTCACAATTCTACTGTATCATTTTAAAACAATGACACCCAAGACATTAGGCCAACATTTGAGTACTGTGTGTTTGCCTGCAGTGTGATGTCCCTTTAAAGGATTGGGCCGTCTAGGTATGAGACTGGATAGACAGACGGACGTGGTGAAATATTTGCATACACCACCACATCTTTATGTTTCCATTCAGGCAAGTGATTATTGATGTGCAGTCATTTGCATCAGTGTGTATGTGTGTGTGTGTGTGTGTCCGTGCAGGTGCATGTGCAGTGTTGCGGTGTGTGCTCATGCATGTGAGTGTGTGTGCATGTGTGCGTGCGTGCGTGCGTGTGAGTGTGCGCCAGAATAACATCAGTATCCTCTCCACTCAGTTAGCGGCTCAATCCAGCAGCATGACTCTAAGTTGTATCTTACAGGTGTTATACTTGTGTTTTTTCGGCTCATGAACCAGATAGACTAGAGCATTGGTTCCCAAACTCCATTAATGTGGGCCTCCCCTCTGAAAACAGTAACACACCCGCGCCCCCCCCCCCCCCAACCCCCCAAAATTTTTCCATTTTGCAAGGCAGCGTTAGCTAGCTCATAATGTTACACAGCTAAGTTAGCTCGGTGGCACCTGCTGCTAGTTAACGTTATGACGTTTTCGCACAATACATTCATGCCTGTGGGGGGAGGCTCTCTGCACTATCCACAAATTTAGTATACATCTCTCCCAGTATTTATTTTGATCTTCTGACCTTAAAAATCACATTTCATTCATAAAAACCATAGACATTTAAAAAATAAAAAACATGTTTTTCCTTCTTTTTTTTCTTCTAACCATCCCTCTGCGCCTCCCCTGAATTTCTTTGGGGCCCCGATTAATGGAAAAGTCAAACATGAGACGAGAATACCGGTGAATACCGGTGCAAAACGTTTTTAAATTCCAGGAAACTTTCCACTTCACTCTAGTTCATTGCATCAATTATTGCTAGCAATCTTTTACAGTAAAGTGCTTTGGATGTCCTGACGACCCCTCTCAGGGGGTCCCTAGTGGCACAGTCCATCCTACTATTTCCTGTAGAAAAAACATCCTCCACAATTAGGACGCTGTTGCCTTTAACACAAACAGGGTTGGAGAAATGGATTTTAGACTCCAGAGACCAACACCTCTCTCCTCCCTCTCAGGAACCAACAGCAGCAGTCCAGACCGGATGCATTTACCTGATTAAAACCATTTCTAATGGCTCACTCTCATCGACAGGAAACTTAAGTGGGAAGCTGAATTCTTGTTTTCAAAAGCTGGGAGAAATTTAATTTGGCCAAAGCCAAAATTTTAAGCTAGGACTTCTCATACCCAGTCCATTCACCATTCAAACATTCTATAGGGGGAAGGTCAGTTTAAAGAGACGTGTCTATGTTGCCATTTGTGCTCAATCCTCACTCAACCTAACTACCAAACAGGCAAAGTAATGTGAGTATTCATAATATGAGTATTTTAATATGTGGTAATGCAAAGCCTAATCAATGAGCTATTTAAAGACATGGACATGCAAAATCAATATGCTCTTCAGTCTTATACTGTACACTACAAGAAAAAGCTCCTTTTAACTTTCAGTTAAGGATCGGTTTTGAGGCAGTCTCTCCAGCCAATTTTGTTGATATGTCATTATTTTATGTTTAAAAAAATTTTGTGCCAATGCCAAGCCATAAAGGTAGAACCACCAAACCACTTCTACGATGTGTGGAATAGGGGGGTGTCTGGGCGGGAGGGAGGGAGGGGGGTCAGGGGCCTGGGTGTTCAGTGGGGGAGGGTCGCGGCCTGGGAGGAGTCAAGCACTCAAAGAACCTGGAAAAAGGCATAAGGGTTTATGAGATAACACTACTACAATACTCTACACTACACTACAATACTCATTCACTACTCATTCATTTCTTTAGCGAGAAACTGAATTCAAACCTTTAAATATTTACAGTGCCAAGTTTCTTTCTTCTCATTCAATTCACCTTTCTTTCCATCTTCATTTCTTTCTTTCTTTCTTTCTTTCTTTCTTTCTTTCTTTCTTTCTTTCTTTCTTTCTTTCTTTCTTTCTTTTGTTCTTTCTTTCTTTCTTTTCTAGTTTCTGGCTCTATTTTGAGCTCTATTTTGAGCCATAGAACGCCTCCGTCTGTCACTGTCAGACTGCGTCACTGAGACTCTCATCCATGCCTTCATCACTTCCCGTCTCGACTACTGCAATGGAGTCCTATTCAGGGTACCCTGTAAAGCCCTGGACAGGCTCTGGTACGTGCAGAACTCAGCTGGCAGGGTTCTTACTCACACCAAGCCCTGGAAGCACATCACCCCCTACCCTCATCCAACTCCACTGGCTTCCGATCAAGTCCTGCATCTCCTACAAACTCCTCCTCCTCACCTACAGATCCCTAAATGCCCTTGCCCTATTTGACCTTCTCCACCAACATACCCCATCCCGGACCATCCTCTAACAGCAGGAAAAGACTCCGCGGCTCGAGACGCAATCATCACAGTTTTCCGATGGGACCGGAGCCCGCATTGGGACGGCCCCGTCGTACACACTATCAGGGGGGTTAATACCGTCTCGGCGAGCTCTGCAGTCGTCACGTCTGCTACTTCAGCAGGAAAAAACACTGCGGCTCTAGCCGAGCTCATGACAGTTTTCTGATGGGACCGGAGCCCAGATAGGGACGGTCCCGTCTTACTCACTAATGGCCCAGTTAGCGCCGTACTGGCGAGCTCCGCGTTCGTCACCTCTGCTATTTCAAGGTTTTACCACCTCTCTCTCCGAGTAAAGGGGCTACAACCTGACCCCATCGCATGCTAGCGAACTGAGGCACAACAGGAGATGCGGACTGTACGTTCCCACCAACAGGCATAGGACGATCAAAATAACATTTTACTGTCATTTTATTGTCACCCAACCCGGTCTCACAAGAGCGTGGTGGGAAAGGTCGAACACAGTCACGCATCCCCTCACACCGTCAGAAGGGGCGTCTCTTCTTACCCCAAGCTGGAGGAGGAACAGCCGGTGCGCCCGCAGGAGCCGAGCGGGTCCGGGCACTCTGGGCTGGATGGGTAGGGCGAGGCAGAGGTGGAAACGTCACACTCACAGTCCCAGTGGCCGGTGTGGAGCCGGGCTATGGACCGCAGCCAGGCAGGAGCCTGTACCAGGTTGCTTTGTGTGCTGTTGAACGCCTGGTCTCGGTCGAGACAGCAGCGGCCGAGACACGCGGATGTGCTGGCGCGCCGTGCCTCCCCGGAGCGGCGAGGTGACGAGCGAGGAGGAGCCGGTCTTGCTCCTGGGAGCAACATTGCTCCAGGATGCTCGACACAGCCGCACCAAACAACCCCTGCTTGCTCACCGGCGAGTTGAGGAGGACGCCCTTGTTCTCCTCACGCAGACCGGTCAGGGACAGCCACAGATGACGCTGTTGCACGACACAAGTGGCCATCACTCCTCCCGGGCAGGAGGCGGAGATCTTCACCAACTGAGTGACGACTCTCGCAGCCTCAGACATCTCCGCTCTCCAATCCGCTTCCACAGCGGAGGGCAGCTGCTCCTTAGCTAGCTGGCCGATGTAGATGGCTAGCATAGTGATGGAAGATGAAGCAGCGACGGCTTGCGCCGCCAGCACATAGCTCTTGTCCGCCAAGGACAGGGTTGTCTTGTCCACCAAGGACAGGGTCGTCTTGTCCGCCAAGGACAGGGTCGTCTTGTCCGCCAAGGACAGGGTCGTCTTGTCCGCCAAGGACAGGGTCGTCTTGTCCGGCAAGGACAGGGTCGTCTTGTCCGCCAAGGACAGGGTCGTCTTGTCCTTGGGGTCAGGCATCAACGGCTTTCTGGCAGAACCCCAAGCGGCGGAGGAACCAGGCATGAGCACTGCAGCAATGTCGGGTTCCAGCGGCAGAGCTCCACGAAATAGAATGCCCCAACCCTGGACATCTTCAAATCAACCCTAAAAACGCACCTGCCTTCGGCCTGTAGTTAGGGTTAGGGTGAGTTGTTAGTTATTTAGTTAGTTAGTTAGTTAGTTAGTTAGTTAGTTAGTTAGTTAGTTAGTTAGTTAGTTAGTTAGTTAGTTAGTTAGTTAGTTAGTTGGTTAGTTAGTTAATAGGTTTATGTGGTCCTTTTTGTTCGGGTCTGTCTTTGTTGTCTGTCTGACTTGTCTCTCCCTGTGAAACATCCTTTGGTGTTTAGAAAGGCGCTATATCAATGTAATTTATTATTATTTATCAAAGTCTACCTGGCTCTGAACACTCATCCATCAAACACTTATCTGGGACATATCTGGGTTTCACACACACACACACACACACACACACACACACACACACACACACACACACACACACACACACACACACACACACACACACACACACAAGAGTGAGTGAACAGATGCCGGCGATACATCATGGTCAGGTTAGGATGAGCTGATCCTCTCCTTGAGCACGTGTCATGGAAGAGGCTCTCAGGAGGATGAGACATGGATGCTGGGTGTGCAATTCAGCACGCACACACACACACACACACACACACGCACACACACATGCACACACATGCACACACGCACACGCACCCACACACACACACACACGTAAATACACACTACTACTACTACTACTACTGTGTGCTTGTATTTTATATTGCTATTCTTGCACTTTGCCTTCAGGACCAGATTATGTTCTTAGTCACTTTTAGAAAGGAGATGCACTTGTGAGTTCTGGCAAGTAGTAGTATTGGCTTTTCCTACGTTAAATGCAATTATTGTTGGACGCTTTGGATAAAAGCGTCAGCTAAATGACTGTAATGTAATACCACCACCACCACCACCATCACCACCACCACCACTACTACCACTACTACTATTACAGTACTACTACATGCGCATGCTTATTTAATCAACAGTCACAAAGTTACACATAATCCACCTATGGTTTCAGCTTTAATACCTTCAATTGACTGCCTTCCAGTTTAATCCTCACCCACGCTCCACACACACACACACACACACACACACACACACACAGCTACACATACACATACAGCCACACAGAGCAAATCAGGCATAGCGCGGATGCAGGCTGAAATAATGCCTACGATGTTTTGAATAAGGCTGTGTATAATTACATAGAGCGCAGACCATGAAGGAAGAGAGATTGGGTGCCTTCCACGGGGAGCATTCCACTGATCTGCCCACGCCAGAGCAGCTCAGCTCCCTGGCCTGACACTCCGCCACCTCCAGATAAAACCTCCCCCTCTAGACCGGCCGCAGCGCTGGGCGGGCATACAAGCACAGTCACGACCAGCAGATCAAAGGTGCTTTTATGGACCCTATAGTTCAATCCAACGGATGGTCACCAGTCACAATACGTCTGTAAAAGTCAACTCTCAGACGTAGATCAGGACGGCGCTGGACTAGAAGTTCCTTTCCGAGCAGGATCGGGATCGGAGACGCTTTTACATCTAACAGGAGCGTCATGGGTAAACTCTACAGAAAGCCAGGAAGTTATGAAAAAGATGTTCCTGTTAACAAGCTCTGCTCCAGAGTGACGGAGTGTGCGCCCCCGCCTGTCCGGATGATAACGGTGGATCACCTTCAGAGTTGTACTCATTAGAGATGTGTCTATTCTCCGGGGGATGATGAGTCACCCTCCTGACGTCCTGTCGGCGAGCCTCCCACAGTATCCTTCTCTCCTGCTTCTCTTCTGACCGTATCAGAAATAACTAACCACCCTTGGAAATAGCCCACCCACCACCATTCTCCCAGGCTGGATCCTGCAACTGAACACACCTCCACTGTCATCTCTCTCACACTCTCTCTCTCTCTCTCACAGACACACACTCAAACACAAACACACACAGAAATGTTTACCATTACGAACCCATTTGTGAGCAGAGGCTTAGGAACACAAATACACTCAGAAAGCCCCTGGATTTCATGGAAGTATACAGAGCCTAATGTAACGGCCAGTCACATGTCCTCGCGATCACCGCCCCACCCCTCTCCCCAACCCCACCCCCTTCACTTCCCCAGCACCAGGAGACACCCATTACTGTCCTCATACTGGGAGGAGACACTGAGGGCCCTTATCCACACCCTGGGGGGGGTCTCTGACCAGGTAATGGAACAGGGCCGGCTTTCCCACATGCATCGTAGCGCTACGATGAACGCCGTAGCTTACGATGAACGTAGCAATACGATGCCTCTGGGAAACCCAGCCCTGAGCAGGAGAGAGAGCGGGCCGGCATAACGAGCTCTCCTCTGCGTGTCCGGTCAGCGGGTGGGGGGGGGGGGCAGACGATACACAGGGAGAGTCGCCCTCCTCCCACCTCCCCACAGCGGAGGACGGCGAGCCCCCCTGTGGCGGCTCGCGGAGAGAGTCAGCGCCGCCGCTCCGTCGACCGCAGATACACGGCGCTTCATGGGGGGGGGGCTCCCGCATCGAGACGGAGATGGGATGAGATTCTCGGTCGTCGCAATGCGAACGACGATGGGTTTTCACTGGGGGTCAGGAGCCGGTCAGGAGCCGGTGACTGTCATAGCGTGAGGGCCTCTTTCAAACAGTATCCCGGTCGGTATTCCTGGCCACCAGGCGTGGTGCTCTGTGCTGGCGTATGTAGGCTCCTGTCTCTCCGCTCCAGTTTTCATGGCGCTCCGGTGTGGAGATGGCCCACGCTCGGTCGGGCGAGTCTCTCTCTCTCTCTCTTTCTGTCTTCTGTTCATCGTCACCACGGCCGAGAGACGGAGAGGGGAGAGAGGAGAGAGGAGGGGCCGGAGAAAAGCCAGCAACGAGAGAGGGATGAAGAGGGATTGCAAGAGAGCAGAGAGAGAGAGAGAGAGAAAGAAAGAGATAAAACGAGGCGGAGAGAGAGAGAGAAACGCTGGGATGGTAGAGGAGAACAATAGCTGGGGGAAAGAGGGATAGCTAAAACATTTGTCTTCCGCCTGCCGTGTCTGTGTCAATGAAAGGCTAGATAAGGGTCCAAAGCCAGAGAGCCTACAGATTAAAGTAGGTTGGCCACTGCTGTGAATGTCAATGCACAATGAGCCTGTTTCCTATGTGTTTACCTCTTAGTCATTATGTCTGTGACTCGAGGATATGAGATCAGACCAGAGAGATAGACACACAGCCCAACCAATCGGTGCTGAGCGCACACCCACAGCAACACACCTGGACTAATGAGCATCTGGAGAGGGGTTAAGGCCAGGGTGGAGGGGTTAAGGCCAGGGTGGAGAGAGAGAGAGAGAGAGAGAGAGAGAGAGAGAGTTCACTGTCAGAGGAGAAGACACACAGACACACCGACACACACACACAGACACACACACACGCACACACGCACGCACACAAAGTACTGTTGATCAAAACAAAGAATAGTGTTCCTTTACCACATCGATCGTCTACACTGCAATAACAAAACAAGTAAACCCTCGCCCTGCTGTGGGGGAGGGAAGTAATTAAGTAGCCTTGAGAACCAATGGTTCCCAAGCCTAGTGGCCCATAGGGCAGGAGCCTATCTCCTGATTCCTTAGCGTGGTGCAAGTACATGGCGCTAGTATGTCGCAGGGACGTACCTCCAATCCAACCCCTGATGCTGAGTGCCAAGCAGGGAGGCATTGGGTACCATTTCTTATAGTCTTTGGTATGACTTCTAGATTATGACCATGAAAGAATGAGGCCAGGGACAGATTTCACTGTAGCATATCGCTAGTGGTGAAGATTGATGAAGATTAAGAATGTTCACACTGAACGATCTGTTCTCCCCAGCGTCCTCACACCAGTGAGAGTCAGTCCAGTAATGGAGTTGGACCCGAGCCCTGTGGAAACACGCCAGATACCCGCCCTCCTTTACAGAACCTGCTACAGCGGACCCCCGACCCGTCGACGTCTGGACAGCGGGGACAGCGCTCTGGAGTGACTACCATCCTGTCACAACCTGTCCTGGTGACCAACCTGTCACAGCAGCTTAGGACAACCTCGGAGATACGGACAGTCATGTAGCGGTCTGGACCCTGTCCCTAGAGGATACTGGGCTGTTCCAAAGCACATGAACCGTCAGTCAATACACAAGTGGTCTGTGATGGCAGCTAAAAAGCATGAATCCCCTTTCAATCCAAAAGATGATTCCCTCCCCAAGCTGCCCCCCAACCCCCATTCTCTCATTACAATTACTTTCATTACAAGACCTTTTACAGTTTTGTGTGGTTTTCACGGCCACTAATTGGCAACTCCTCAAGTTTCCAGGATGTAGCACTAACTCTAATCTCCCCTAAGACTGCAGGAGTCAACAGGACACTACCTTATAATTGATAAGGGAGGCATTAAAGGCCCTCACACTACGTCGCACAGCATTTGACTATAACACATTACTATCTTTTCTGCTCTGTGAAAAATGTTCTTGTAATTATGTCTTGTGGGAGCAGCTGTGTGAGTAGATACGCAGAGCAGCGCGTATCGCAGCGCCGTCATCATCCTGTTCGAGGGACCGCGGGGTGTGTTTATATCTGGGGAACGTCACGGAACGTTATCTTTATGTCGCCGTGTTCAGGAACACTGAAGCAGAGCGGTAGAGAGCCGACCAAGGACAGGCCCTCCGGTGGGCTCTGACTCACCACCAGCGATCGGGAGGGGGGGGGGGGCCTGTCCCCTTCGTGCGCGTTCTACATCCCGACCGCGAACGTCGCCATCCTCCGAGCCGAGGGCAGGCCGTTATGAGTCGCCAGGGCCGCGAAGGAGCACCTCCCCCTAATAACGAGCGTTCCCTGCCCCCCCCCCCCCCCCCCCGCGATCTTAACCTCTAGCGATCTGAACCTCTGGCACACTGCTATACTCCCCTCCCATTCTAAGCCCTGAGCTCCAGAGCGCTAGAGGAGGGGGTGGTGAGCCAGGCCACTAACCCACTTACAGTACCCCTCCCCGCCGCCGGCTCTGAGTGGCGGGTGACCCTCCCCTCTCTCCGGGCCCTAACAGATGTCTGGGCCGGGCTTGGCCCACTTCTCCACTTCTGACACACACTTCAGGTCAGATGGGCGGAGGGGAGAGGAGAGAGTGGGGGAAATTAACCTTCTTCAGTAAATCGCGTGATGGTCAGGACAGTGACGGACAGGATTAGTGCGTGCCTGAGTGTGCGTGCGTTTGTGTGTGTATGTGCGTGTGTGTCTGCGTGTGAGCTTGTAGTCTACCCCCGGCCCCATGCAAACCAAAGGAAGCGCATTAAGCATCAGCCTAGATTTTAGGGTTTTCCGATGGTTGAAACATATTTTGACTGAGACATAAAGGGGCATAAAATGAGCAATCTGGGCCTAGCACAGCCAGCCTCCATCCCCATGCTAGTCCTAACCTAACCCTAGCCAGGCCTGCCGCTCCATGGCACCTCCCTGAGCTCAATGACCAGCTGCTACTCTCTGGCTAAAGGGGACTCTGTGGTCCAGTTACAATCACCGACCGAGATTTAATGGTGTGTAGAGTCTGAATTAAAGACAAGCCTCATTCCATTTCTATTTTCTATTCTATTTTCAACAGCGTGCCAGCGTTTTAAATTGGGATGAAATTCTCGCTAAAAAGAGTAATATTGCACTACCGGAGTCAGATTATGAGTGGCAGGCTAAAACGCGGAGGCTCCCGGAGGGTACTACGTCTGTCAGGTACTACGTCTGTAGTACCTGACAGCTACACACTCGTGCCCCTGCATAAATGCTATGCTGTTAAGGGGATTTAGGGTCAACTGTTCTCCAGGGAGGGACGGTGTGTGTGTGAGCCAGTGCAGCACAGCTGGGCGTGGTTCTATGTGGAGCACAGAGGTCACCTGGGTGCATCAGATACTGCTGACAGCGCCCGCCTGCCAGGCTGCCAGCCCGCCAGCCCCAGCTAGCTTGGTGTCACATAGCTCCATAGCATAGTACAGTCCAACATGGAATACTAGGCATAGTACAGTCCAGCATGGAATACTAGAGTAGTACAGTACACCCCCCCCCACCCATATAAGAACTGTTTTCCATGCCAATAAGGTTACTTGTTAACTTAAGAGGACAGAGGGATAGAGAGTGTACTTACTTTAATAGTACTACTTACAGTATTACCAGTGTCATTTACTTACATTTACTTACTTTGGCAATGTAAACGTGGCCCATGACAATAAAGCACTTTGAGAGAGAGAGAGAGAGAGAGAGAAAGAGAGACAGAGGGAGGGGGAGGGAGAGCAGGGGAGTCACAGCCTGAAACCAATGGAGACCCACCAGAAACTTACAAATTAAAATATGAATTATCCAAACTGAGAGATAGAGAGATAGAGAGAGAGGGGGGGGCTGGGGAGCTTCCACTGTGGGGCACGGGGTATGAATGAACAAGCAGCATCTAGCTCCCTTTAGCTTCCCTGCTAGCAAAGAGGATTATCCCCCACCCCGTGAAATCGAGTAAAAGGGCATGAATTTGATCCCTGTACGTTGGCGCATTTGTGGGGGACAATTCATTTGATTTAGTGTACGTATGCGTTCATGTGTTCGTGCGTGAGTCTCCCGAAGCAACGATAAACACAGCCATAAGTGCAGTTATTGCAGTAATAGACTCAATAACAGTATGCATTAGCAGAGATTCTCGCTGGAAAATATGTTTTCGCTGTTCTTCTGACTGGATTTGGCAAACGTGTTGTTAAACTGAGTTTGTCTGTCAAGGCAAGTACTCCCGCCCACTGTAAGCATTCTGGGTAGCTAGAAGGGATTTTTTTTTTTTTTTGGGGGGGGGGGGTTGCAAGGAAGTCTGGCTTCCAAGCTAGGCCACAGGTGGCTATTTTACTTTCCAATCTCCAAGGTCTTACCCCAAATAACAGTCTCATCCCTCCAAACTGCACTGACTAGGGAGAGTCTCAGGGGAAATTGTGTAGGGGGGCGTTGAGGAAGGGATGCTCAAAACTCCAGAATAGAAGCTGTGTTAGTCATTTCTGTGTGCCTAGTGGTGTTGTTAGACTGGCTGCTGAACTGTGCTGGTTATTTCTAACCTGATGCGGGCCCAGCCCCCATCTGGCTTGTGAGTTAGTCTGCGTAGCCACTGATGGTATTTCTTACAGTAACAACATAGGGCTAGGGTTAGTCTGTCTGTCTGTCTGTTACCTGCCTGTCTGTCTGTCTGTCTGTCTGTCGGTCTATCCGTCTGTCTGTCTGTCAGTCTTCTGTCACCCATCTGCCTATCCATCCACGTGCTATCTGTCTGTCTGACTGCCTGTCTGTCTGTCTGTCTGTCTGACTGTCTGTCTGTCTGTGTGTCTGTCTGACTGCCTGTCTGTCTGTCTGTGTGTCTGTCCACCCATCCACCTATCTGTCTATTGCAGATGCTGGGACTGTTCTCCAGCAGCTCTACTGTTCAGTCTCTGCCTGTCAGGCAGACAGGGAGCAGGGACAGAACTCTGCCTGCTCCCAAGACTCATCAAAATACTCTACGGGCGCCCCGGTTGCTCAATGGGTCGGGGCGCATACCTTGTAAAGGCTAGTCCTTTTGGAAAAGCTAGACCCTTGACAGAATACTCACACACACAAACTCTCTGTACTCTGCATCCCGCTTTCTACATTCCTCTCTCTCTCTGTCTCTCTCTCTGTCTCTCTCTCTGTCTCTCTCTCTGTCTCTCTCTCCCCGGCACACTCCTCAGGTTACACCCATCGGAAATCGGAAACGACTCACCAATCACCAAACGGACACACAGACACACACCACACAGACACACACACACACACACACACTTTCTCACACACACACACACACACACACACACACACACACACACACACACACACACACTCTCTCTCTCTCTCTCTCTCTCTCTCTCTCTCTCTCTCACACACACACACACACACACACACACACACACACACACCACAGACATACATACACTCACACACACACACCTGTATGTCATTAGACGCAGGTTTGTTTTACAATGCAAAACGCATTCACAACATCCCGGAGTACATAAGGACGTAGCAGATACTAACGGAGCCCACCCTGCATGTATCTGCAATGCCATGTTCCAGACGACTTTCCTGAGGAGGGATGCGTCTCATCCCACAACTGACAAAAATCCCCCTTACAGAATAGAATCCATGCGAGTGCAAAACACAGCAGTCACATGTACCAAGCAGTGAACAGTGAAGCAGCAGGAAAATATGCTGTACACTATCTCATAGCATCAGCATCCCAAGAGTATAACACAGCAATAAACTATAAACATGATGACACACACACATATTGAAAATAACATCTATGCAGCTACGTGAGTGTGTGTTTGCTTGTGTGCATGTGTGTTTGTGTGTGTGTGTGTACCTACAGTCAGGCTTGGTCCCACGGTGGAGAGAGACAACGCTAACATCCAGACACAGAGCGGGCTCCTCACACTACCGCTGCTTCTGCCGCTGGCTGTCCTATATGAGCCACGCTCACACACACACATGCGCTCTCTCTCTCTCTCTCTCTCTCTCTCTCACACTCACACACACACACACACACACACTCTAGCAGCAGGCAATCAGCTGTTAGGAAGGTTCTCACACACTCCACATCCGCTTACACCCCCCCTCCACCGCAGACGCAAGGCTCTCCTATTATCACACACTCTCTCTCCCTCTCTCTCTCTCTCACACACACACACACACACACTTGGATAAGGTAAGGGCACGGAGAAGCTAGCCGTGTCATCCAGAGGGATGGTTGTGTGATGAAAGGAGAAGCTGGAATAGGAGGAGGCAGGGAGAAGAGGGAAGGAGAGGAGGAGGCGAGGAGACGAGGAGGCAAGTAAAGGAGGGGGGCAAGGAGAGGAGGAGGGAGGGAGAGGTGGGATGGAGAGGTGGGATGGAGAGCAGGAGGCGGGGAGAAGAGGAGGCAAAGAGAGGAGGAGGGAAGGAGAGGAGGAGGCGAGGAGAGGAGGAAGGAAGGAGAGGAGGAGGGAAAGAGAGGAGGAGGCGAGGAGAGGAGGAGGGAAGGAGAGGAGGAGGGAAAGAGAGGAGGAGGCACTTGGGACTGCTGGAGCACTCAGGCAGATGTTCAGCAGAATACAGCCTCTGGCGCCCTTCTGCTCTGGCTTCACTCTCCTCTCCCCAGCCTCCATCCACATCCACGTTCCATAATCATCAAATCAAACTTTATTTGTATAGCGCATTTCATACACAGAGCCAACACAATGCGCGTTACAGAGAGCAATGGGGGGGTGGGGGGGTGGGGGGTTGGGCATACAGTAGGTCCCATCCCTACATATACCAAAGGGAAGCAAAAAAACGGTTTCACCCGGGGGCCAGAAAAGTAAGCTGTAAAAATGCTTCCCTGACCTCTCTCAACGAGAAGATCGAGCAAGCTCCTGTAAAATGTTTGTCTATTGGCTAAGAACATTTACAGAGCAATAAACATGGGCTAAATACTTCCTAAGAGAGATATGACTAAAGGTAGAGTGCACAAATGGTTCAAGTGGAAAGTGAATCATATAATAAAGTACAGTAAGCACTTAGCAGAACAGGCTCATAGAGAATGCCGCAAAGCAGAGGTGGGGAGACAGAGAAACCGGAGGCGCACCGAGCCAAGAGAAAAGGGGTGGGGTTGGCTGGATTGGGAAAGCTGACGACACAGAGTGGGAAGGAGCTGGACACGAGGAGGCAGGGCAGAACTGTTAGTTCCATAACTAACAGTAAACTCGTAATTTCACCCTCCACACTGCTAATAGGGCTTAAGTGAGAGGAATAAAGCCCACGGTGAGAGGAGGGCCAGACGTTAAGCAACCAATCACAGGTGTGTGCGTGTGAACGTGCAAGTGTGTGTGTTGTCGTGCGGGACAGCCTATCTGAAGGAAATGAAAAAAACAACTGCTCATTTGGCCCATCAATCGCCATTAATGAAAGAATTAGCCCCAAGCTCCACTTAGCAGGCAAAACAAAGAGGCTTAATGTGGGCTCAATGAGCTTAATCGTGGAGAGCATTCATCTCCACCACAACACTGGCTCTTCCCCCTGGCTGCTAAGGACCACCACGCTGGTCTTGACTGGCTGAGGTGATTTCCAGTGGAAGGAATATGCACACAGAGTATGTGTGTGATTGTGAGCCTGTGTGTGTGTGTGTGTGTGTGTGTGTGTGTGTGTGCGTGTGTGTGTGTGTGTGTGTGTGTGTGTGCGGACGTACACGCCTGTGTGTGCGTGTGCGTGAGTGCAAACGTGTTTGTGTGCAACCATGTGCGAGTGCGTGTTAGTGAATGTGTGTGTGCGCGTGTGCGCGCGTTTGTACCGGTATGCTGCATCTTTGGGGACAACAGAAGGGTCTTCCTGTGAAAAATGGACTGCTGGTAGCAGACTTTGAGTCCTCTCTATGCTGAGTGTGCGCTCCTGGGTGAGCACGCTGTAAATAATGAAGCAGACCAGACCTGCTGGCTCTCTCCCCTCCTGCTCAGGCCAGCACGCTGACCGCCTCCTGGTGATCCCCAGGGAGGAGGCTACTGGTGCCGCAAACATCAACCCCAGGACCTGAGGAGCACAGTCCCAGCACAGCCTGACACAGGCTTAGACACATGCCAGGGAGGAGGACAGGGAAGACCTGGTGACGGATGGAGAGGACTATGATGTGTCAGAAAGGCATGTATGGGGAAAGACATTTTGGCAGCTGAGAAAGTGTGAGAGCGAGAGAGAGAGAGAGAGAGAATGAAAGAGTGAGAGAGAGAGAGAGAGAGAGAGAGAGAGAGTGAGAGGAAGAGAAAGCAAGAGAGAGGGAGAGAGGGAGAGAGAAAGGGAGAGAGAGAGAGTGAGAGAGAGAGGGAGAGAGAGGGAGAGAGAGAAAGGGAGAGAGAGAGTGAGAGAGAGAGAGAGAGACAGCGAGAGGGAGAGAGAGAAAGGAAGAGAGAGAGTGAGAGAGAGAGAGAGGGAGAGAGGGAGAGAGACAGAGAAAGGGAGAGTGTGAGAGAGAGAGAGACAGAGAGAGGGAGAGACAGAGAAAGGTAGAGAGAGAGAGAGAGAGAGAGAGAGAGAGAGAGAGAGAGAGAAAGGGAGAGACAGAGAAAGGGAGAGAGAGAGTACAGAAGGACAGAGCAGAGAGGGAAACAGGAGGTTCAGGAGAGCACAAGGGGTTGTTTGCATGCATTGTGATGCTGTTTCCTGGCAGAGCCTCTCTCTCTCTCTCACTCTCTCTCACTTCTCTCTCTCTCTCTCTCTCTATCTCAGGAGAGGCAGGCAGCACGTCTGGCACTCACAGCTGCAGGGATGCTACTCTCCTGGCACTGGTCACGATTACAAAACCGATGGTGGAATAGTAGGTAATAGCAAGTAAGGTGTGTGTGTGTGTGTGTGTGTGTGTGTGTGTGTGTGTGTGTGTCTGTCTGTGTGCGCGTGTGTGAGTGTGTGCGCGTGTGTGAGTGTGTGTGTGTGTGGGCGTGTGTCAGATGGCCTTTTCTTGAGTGCTGATAAAAGAGGCTGCAGAGACAGGCTGTCAGCGGAAAGCCTTGAAATGCTTCAAGAATCGAACAGTTTGAGAGGCCTCCACACCAAACAGCAGCCCTTCTGGCCTCAGGGTGGGCCTGGACTCTTAATGTGCCCGACGCCTCAGTGAGCTTGATAACAAGGGTCCTATGGTGGACGTCAGGCCATACTGGCAAGACTGGGAAAAAACAATGGGCCTCATTCAGCATTTTTTTCTTTAACCAAATTTACAGTTTTCACATTCTGACATTCACCAATGTTTTCTTATTTGGGATGTGTTCGTAGAACAGAGCAGTGGTGCTGTACGCACGTTTGAGTGCTGACATGTCTGTGTGAAATAATTGGTTATTGGGTTTTCTTCAATTTGACAGTTGCATAATGTTATAGGATTGAAATAAAATCCTATTTGTATAATTTTGTATATCTTTTCATGAGTATTGTCATTATTATACAAAGCATTATGGTCTTTTAAAATACATAGCCACTACACTAACACTGCAGTGCACATCAGTTATGTGAGTTGGGAACCATGCCATCCAACTGATCTAATCCAATCTAATCATTTCATTGTACTATACTATACTATACTATACTATACCAGAATCAGAATTCGTTTTATTGCCATGCAGTTTTTCAACACTAGGAATTTGCTTTCGGTCATGGTGCATAGCATGGAGACAACATTGGACAGGGTGCAGGGACGGACGAGACAGGACAGTGCAAAGAGCGAGTACCAATGCTAGTGCAAAAAAGGATAAGCTAAGAAAAAGAACAATACACAAAAAGTAGTGTGATCAGTACAGTACAGTGAGTGTGCAGTGTAATGTGTATGTGAGTGTGTGTGTACTGTATATGGTGTAGGGCTGGGTATTGACAGGAACCTCACAATATGATGCATACAGTATCGCAATACATGTCACGATACGCTACATATCACACGATACATTGCAATATGATACAATACAATACATATTGTGATATGTTGTGGTACTCACTATATACAGAACATTTTAAAATACAGCTGAAAATACAACTCCATCCCTCACTCCAGGTGATCCTGAGGGCGGAGGGACTGTAAGGACATTTTAAATCCATTTAAAACATGAATAATGTATCTATGACTGAGTTCTCTCCTTCATTTTCTATTCCGTGTCTTGTTCTGTATATTTTCCTTTTGCAAAAATCGTTAGCAAAAACAAAAACATATATATATTTTTTTTTTTTTTTTTACTGTATCAATACTGTACTGCAGAAAATCACTACAGTATGGGAGATTCAAAAAAATTTGCAATGTATTGCTGTATCAATTTTATTGCACAGCCCTGAGTGAGACGTGATATGTGAGTGCGGTGCGGATGCTCAGCTGGTGCGCTTCTAAATATGATGCCTGACCTGCTCAATTCACATACTGTAGCTCCCTCTCAAAGCTACGCCTCTGCGCACGTGTGCACACAGCCCTGCAGTGGCAGGCCCTTTTATGGGGATTGGCGGGCGTTTACCTAATTACTTACAGTAATTAAGTACAACTGGCACAGGCTTTCAATTTACAAGGAGAATAGAATAGAATAGAATAGAATAGAATAGAATAGAATAGAATAGAATAGAATAGGGATAATGAGATAAGAACACAGGTGCAAACAATTCCGCGGTTTAAGAACATATTTATTCATCTGCTACAGTGTCGATAGTGACAGGCACTGTAGAGCTATCGCAGAATCTCTTGTCACAATACCATCCACAATGTACCCATAAGGTGGGGAATATTGTTTGTACACACACACACACACACACACACACACACACACACGCACACACACAAACACAAACACACACACAAACGCTCACACATACAAATTGGCAAACAATAGCACGACACGTAAAATAGTACACCAGTAAAGCAAACATATCACCCAAACACACATAAACAAACACAAGCGCTGTGTCTCCTGCCTGCATCCCCTGGGTTGGCATCTCTGTGTCACAGGAGCCTGGTGAGCGTGCCATCTGTCCGCTCATTAGTCACGCAACACACACACAGCACGGCATGGCTCAGGAAACACGCGCAAGCGCACGCACACACGCACGCACGCATGCACACACGCACACACACACATACACACACACACACACACACACACATACACACACACAATCACGACATGGTGGCAGACTGCAGATCCGGTCTCTGATACTCTTCTATTCAAAAGCTGCCCTGTCATCGAAACCCAGTCACCATCATCACTGCCATCACGGCCAGGGCAACAGGCACACTAATGTGGCTGCAGGTGTGAACATTCCTCCTCTAACCAGGCGCGTGATGGCTTCTCTCTGGGATCACTGGCACAGGTAGGAACAGCTGGTATCCGTCTGCTGCCTCACCTCTCTTCTGTCTCCTCCCACCTCTGCTACCCCTCCCCCCAACCCCTCCTCCTCCTCTCCCCATACGTCGCTTGTCCATGACGTAAGGCACACCCCTGTCCAACTGGTGCCATCACCACAGATACCTGGGATGTGCTCTCTCTCTCTCTCTCTCTCTCTTCAACTCTCTAGGCTCCTATCGGATCTGTTACCTGGTCCCTCATCTGGTCTGCGGGTAGAAACTTTATTGATCCCGGGGGGGGGGTCGTCATCGTCACAGCAGCAGTGTACAAAGCGGGCAAACAAAGAAGCAGACAAGAATAAGACATACAGTACCACAAAACAGGTTTCTGTTGTAGATGGGTTTGGTATGACAGTGAAGGGCAGAGTGACTAGACTGGACTGACAAGGCTGTGAGCTCCAGGGTGGTATAATTGCCTGGGCACTGGGCCACGGACGCCTTGAGATCCACATAAAAGATTGACGAACAAAAACAAGATGACAGGGAGAGAGAGAGTGTGAGAGAAAAAGAGATAGAAACCATTCAGAAGAGATCAAACAAAGCAGATAACGTAAGAGACAGCAAGAAGGAGGAGGGAGGGAGAGAGAGAGAGAGAGCGAGAGAGAGAGAGAGAGACAGACCGGAACCACCGCCAGACACCCTGCACAGGGTCTGCTTCAGTCTGCTGAAGACTGAGTTTCTAACAAACACCTCTACCTGACTGCCCCAGTGAAGGATGTCACTCCCACAGAGGATTCTGGGAATAGAAGGGACAAGTTCTGAACTTCAGGCCTCAAGAGTGGATCTGTCTCTCTTCGTCACACCTGCAAAGGGGCACCCTGGCGAGGACGGTGAGCGATGGCGCTTCTACCCACCGCAAACAGGCGGTGTACGGCACAGATGCTCAAACTCCCAATTCACTCTGTTGTGGCCAAGGCCTAAACCTGGGGCTGCCCTCTGCCAAGAACACACACACAGCATGCATCTGTCAGCTGGTGGGCTTCTGCCTCTGGGATTACCAAGGGCCAGTGAGGTATGACAGCTACGAATGCACATAGTCATGGATGCACACCCACACATGTGCACACATGCACTCACACGCACACACACACACACGGCACACACACTTTATTTTATTTATATAGCTCTCTCAAAACAGAGTGCTTCACAGTTGATAAAAAATGCAGAATAGTACAGAGCATAAAACACCAAGTAAAAATACACAATTTATAAAAAGGAAACAGCTATAAAAAAAAAGATACTAGCAGATGGTTTTATATTTCCAGCTAAATCCCAGAGGTGTGGACTAATACTCTTTTTGTCTGGGCAAATTACCAATATTTCTGTTTTATCCGTATTCAGGTGTAAAAAAGTGACATCCAATCTTTGATAGCAGCAAGGCAACAGTGCATAGTATTCCAATTTTTCTAAACTCATTTTTATCTCATATAAATGATTAATTGTTATGCAGCTGGGTACCATCTGCACAACAATGGTAGGAAACAGTCATAAACTGATGAATAATATGACCAAGGGGGAGCATATACAAGCTGAACAAAATAGGATCAAGGACTGAGCCTTGTGGGACCCCACATGACAGATGAGCCGACGATGAGACAAAATCATCAATAGTCACCCTGAAAGATCTCTCATTAAGATATGAGGAAAGACATCTGAGGGCATTTAGTCTATCCAGCAAGATGTTATGCATACACCCACACACACACACACACACACACACACACACACACACACACACACACACACACACACACACGCAGAAGGAGAGTCCAAGAGAGGCACAGAGATGAGCAGTAAGCTGTAGGAGGGAGGAAGGCCTCTGGAGCCATAGCTGTCTCACTGCAGCGTGTGTGGGCTAGTGAGTCACCCAGCAGGCTGACTACAGGTCCATCTATCTGTGTGTGTGCGTGTGTGTGTGTGTGTGTGTGTGTGGAGGAGGGGGAGGGTCACCATATCTGATCACATCTGAATCTCATCTAACCCACGTGGTGAATAATGCCTCATCAAAATGCCAGGTCAGCCGGTGCGTTTCTGGACGCTGAGGGTTTGAGGCGTCTCTAGTGGATCTAAAGCTCTCAGTCTAAATGAGTGTGGACAAGCGCGTCGTCTCTGCTCACACATCCATCACTCCATCCTTGTCCAGCATCTACAGCAGCCTCTTTCTCAACCAGTGGTCCGCAGAACACCATCAAGTGGGCCGTGGAGGCAGTGGTAGGCTACTGACAAATGGTTAGAAAAAAATTAAATAAAGTTTGGTAATTTACAAGGCTAGTTATTTTTATATCTAAATGTACTCAAGAATTCACATATAAATAATAAATAATAAATGTAAAAAATTCAAGTTAAAATGCATCATTTCAATAACCAGTTATGTTTGAATATCACCAGTCCAATCACATCCAAGTGTGTTGAGCTAACGTACTGTAGCTTGCTAGCAAACATTCCCTCCGATGCAAACTTTCCCTCGCCTTCGGATGTGAAAAGTGACGGACCACCATTTTTTTCTCATGTATTTGGGAATGTGGTCCTCAGAATTTTTTGTAACAATCAAAAGTGGGCCTTAAGTTACTAAATGTTGAGAACCCCTGATCTATAGCACAGAAACAGTCAATGAGTGCCTCCTGACGAGTGCTCGCAGGTACTGTATGGAAAACTGTTCAAAATCTATATTGAACTACCAATGACGTAAAGTGAGTTCATGCTACTGACGGTAAAGAGGCCTCTCACAAACCGGTGTGCTTCTTATCACTGTATCCTTGAACTGTAACAAAGGCTTAACAATGGCCCTCTCCACCTTGAGTATGGCCCTCATTCCTCACACTTAAGTAACACCCAGGCACACGCACGAACGCACGCACGCACACACACACACACACACACACACACACACACTGGAGCTATGCATGAGAAAGACACTTTGTAAACTGTGCAGATACAATGGGTTTTTAAAGCTTTAGTTTACAGTCATCTGAAGCACACATTACTGTGAACCCATAGGAACACCATGAAACACCAGCAATATATTGACCAACCCCCCCCCCACACACACACACACGCACGCACGCACCCACACAAACACACACTGTACACAAACTGTGGCACCCCCCCTGCCGTGGGTGAGTGCGAGGCTGCCACAGGGACACAAACCGCTGCCACGACTGCACTCCAACTGGCCCTAGAGACCCGGAAACCCCGCTGGGCAGTTCAGCACCATGGACAACGTGGCCAGGTGGTGAATGGAGTCTACAGGCCATTCACCATCGCCAAGGCAACCCTGCCCCTCAGCTGCAGACAATCTGCTCGTTTGCCCTCTCCCTGGAGTAACACCAATCACTCAGCTAACGAGCTGGGTCTCCATAAAACCCCAGGGATGAGAACATTCAGCAGTCCAGGGCCTCAGTGAGTAGGGGTGTATGTAAAACGCTGCCCGAATTCTTGAGCTAAGAACGCCTAACTTATATTGTTTTCTTTTCTCTCATCTGGCTGCAGTACTGATGACCGGAGCAGAGCCCAGGATCCCCGCAGCCCGGCTGAGTGATCCACTGGGGACAGGACTCAGCCCGGCTGAGTGATCCACTGGGGACAGGAGTCAGCCCGGCTGAGTGATCCACTGGGGACAGGAGTCAGCCCGGCTGAGTGATCCACTGGGGACAGGAGTCAGCCCGGCTGAGTGATCCACTGGGGACAGGAGTCAGCCCGGCTGACCCCAATCTTTTGTTGCAGTTTTTCTTTCCTCTTCTTTTGTGACTCAAATAAACGCGCCCAGGTGCTAAACTGCCCGCTGACTGGATCTCCCTCTCTGCTGCGCTCAGGTGTCACTCACAGTGTCCCACAAAGCGCATGCATCCCAATGAACACTTTCAAAACATTCTGCTACTCATTAGCGGTAAAAGGACAATGTGCTAAAAGTTAGAAAGTTTGATCGAGCACACGTCTGCAGTCCTTGGCCTTGCTGTCTCATTATACGTCGCTGTAGAAAGGAATCCCTCAGCGAGGTGAGTCAGATCCGCCCAGCGAACCCTCTGTCATGGCGCGGAGCGAGGGATTTCCAGTTTAATTAAAGGGGAGGAGAAGAAAGGAGGGGGTGATAAACAGATGGTAGATGAGAGAAAGCGGGTCCCTGGTTCAGCGGAGGACAGACAAGTTATCGCAGGCCAGCAGACCCAAGGTCTCAGGCACACAGCCAAACCTGAAGGATTCATTAAGAATTCCCTGAGGGGAGGAGTCATGCCATTATGCTGTATAACGATGGGACGTAGACAGAAGACAAAATGAACACAGAAGCAGCTAGTGGCAGCTGTGAAAAGCAGGCTCTTCCCAGAGGAGGAGGGAGGGGAGGAAAGAACTGAGAGGAGAGGGAGGTAAAGATGAACTTCACAGGCAGAATTTTTTTTTTTGTTCTGCACAAACTTCCTACCAAGCATGACTGAAATCTCTCCACCACCAATCTCTCTCTCTCTCTCTCTGTCTCTCTCTCTCTCTGTCTCTCTCTCTCTCTCTCTCTCTCTCTCTCTGTCTCTCTCTCTCTCTCTCTCTGTCTCTCTCTGTCTCTGCCCAGCCCAAGCAGGAGTGCTGCTGATCTATTCCCAGTGTTCATTGTCAACATTCCGACCATAATGCTGCCTACAGCATGACAGAGTTCATAATGAGTTGGTGTTGAAATGTCCGAGTTAGTTGAGAAGAGAAACAGTATATGAGACTATTCATTTTAGATAAGGAAACATTTTAAATTGTGGACATTTAAGAGCAAAGATGAAGCCAATAACGAAACATACAGTCTCGCAATCGCAAGCTGGACTTAATGCCAGGTTCTCTACTGCTCAGTGGAGCTCTGCTAACACAGTGTTTCCTGACACTCTCAGAGATACAAGTGAACACAGTGTTGATTTCTATCAGGTAGAAAGCTGGTTCTCCTCAGTCGGGACAGGACAGGTCTGCAGCTGCTCCTGACACAGTTACTACTCTGATGAACAACGGGGACAAGGTGCATCCACCAGGAGCGAGAGAACGAAACGCAGAAACAAGAGAGCGGGTGAGTGTGAGTGTGTGTGAGTGAGAGAGAGAGAGGCAGATAGAGAGAGAGAAAGAAAGAAAGAGAGAAAGTAAGAGAGGAAGAGAGTGAGAGAAAAAAGTGAGAGAACCAGAGAGAGAGAGAGGCAGAGAAAAAAAGAGGCAGAGGGAGGAAGAGAGTGAGAGAGAAAGTGAGAGAAACAGAGAGAGAAAGAGAGAGAGAACATTCTAATCCACTCCCGAGGCGTGGGTCTAGCGTCGGCGTGTAGCGGTGCTAGACAGGAAACCAGCGAGGCCCCGTGGTTTTCTGACGGCCGAGTTTCTGACGCCACCTTGTCAGCTCATTCTGTCCTGCCAATAAAGCATCAGCGTTGTTGTCTAGCAAACAGACAACCCCAGCAAGCAGTACAAAGCACCCCTATCTGAAGAGACGGGGCCCCGAAGGAAACGCTGAAAGCATCAGCACTGTGTCTGCTAATCAACAGCGGTTTTGCCAGGCAGACACAGGTACCAGCTGTACATACAGCAGATCTATAAATGGAACGTGATGGTTATGAAAGTCTGCGGATGATCCGTTTATCTGCGGTTCAGGGAAATTCAAACCTAACATTCATATGCATGTATATCAGCAAAGTGAAAGCATCATTCAGACTTACTGTAGCTAACCTACAGTAGAAAGCCCAGCGTTTGAACAGAACACTCACCGACAGTTCGGCACGCATCGACGCAAGGCAGGGGGTGGGTGAGGACAGTCTCTCTGGCGCCTGGGGGAGGGGGTGAGAGAGATATTATATCTCTCGCTCCCTCACACTCTATAATAGAGAGTCCTAATTCACTTACAGGTACTGACAGAGGGCGGGGGGCTGAACCAAGTGTGATATGTGTGTGTGTGTGTGTGTGTGTGTGTGTGTGTGTGTGTGTGTGTGTGTGTGTGTGTGTGTGTGGCACTGCCAAATCACTAACCCAGCACCGTTAATGTCACCAGCCAATGCCGAGCGAGAGGGGAGGTGCGTATGACGGGGGGAGGGAGGAGGGAAGGAGAGGAGGAGGCGAATCTCACTGACTAAGCTGAAACATCCAGAGGAGTGGAGTCACAGAGCTGGGGGGGGGGGGGGGGGGCAGGGGGTGTAGGTTGGCGTGACAAGGCGCTGAATACTCATCATTCCGACACTGATCATAAATAAGTCCTGTGTGGAAGGGTCGGGGGGGCGACTTTCTGAGGATCAGCTATGTCAAGCCAATATCTCTGGAATTTCTCTGCAGCACTCCTGTTTATCCAAGGGTAGAACTGACAGAGAGAGAGCTCCAGAGTACGACTGCCGGGAGCAGACAAGCCTTTGCACACGGTCACTATGGGCCGTCCTGGTCACCCAGTACAAATAGCACAGCCACCTGTTGGGATTGGTCTCTGCCACTCTTCTCTGTGGTTCCAAAACAAAGGCAGAGCCAGGCCCCGGAGGAGAGGTGGGGGTGTAACTCATAAACACACACATACACACACACACACACACACACACACACATACACACACACACACACACACACAAAGGACAGGTGGGGGTATGACTGCTTTACATAGTGTGGTGCTATGTAAAGCAGAGCTATCCGTCTCCATGCTGCTCAGCACACACACACACACGCACGCACACACTGTTCAGACACCCCCCCCCCACACACACACACACACCCACACACACCCAGTACTGTAGATACACACACAACCGAACGATAATTGGACACAAATAGGCCCGATTGCATTGAAAGCGCAGTAATTAGAAAGCAATAATGTGGTATCATGAGAGCCTCTCTATCACTCCCTCACTCCCTCCCTCTCTCCATCCATCCATCTATCACTGACAGATAAACGCAGCCTCCTCCTGCAGTGTGAACTGCGGCTTGACGGGGCGGTCAGTCAGTGGGAGTTTACCAGTGTGATTTATAACCCTGGCTCTCTGAACACTCTGACTGCAGGGAAGAGAACCCAACCAACCCCAACGCTGCACCTCTCAACCTGCCTTCACCCAGCTGCTCTCTGTAAACTACATTCTGTTGCCTCTGTGTATGAAATGCGCTATACAAATAATGTTTGATGTGATTTGATTTAGAACCGTCTCCTCCATCCTGAGCTCATTTCCTATGCTATTCTGAGCTTCTTCTGTTCCCAAACCGTGGGCTTTCATCTAATCAAGTGGGATTTTAGATAGGTGGGGTGTTACAGTTTGCATATTTGTAGGAAAGAATTCCCTCAAGGTAGACTATTTATTTGACTGACCTGATCAAGAAGGTTTCACCCAGAACCTGAAAATGAAAGGATTGGCAGGATTTGTCGGTGTGACATTCCCCTTTCCAGCCAGTCCAATAGCCTACTGCAGCACTGACTAGCAGCCTACCACACCAGCACAGGATGTCCTGTGTGAAGTTTATCTTAACACCTATCATGCTATAAAAAGAGGCAGGAAGTCCCGTGCAGTATCACCCTCACACGGGAGGATGACTGTGACAGTGACTGGCTGCTTTTCTAACTGATAAAAACATTTTCACTTTACATCACATATGTCATTGAGGATTCCTAAATCTGTCAGCAAGCAAATCGAACAGATATGGGCAGGACTATAAAGAGTCCTCCTTATCTTGCTAAAGAGTCTGTGTGTGTGTGTTTGTGTGTGTGTGTGTGTGTGTGTGTGTGTGTGTGTGTGTGTGTGTATGTATGTGCGTCAGTGGTGCGTCACTGGTGACTCATAAAACTGAGGAGGACAGGAGGAAGAGAGGCGAACCACCCATGGGCGCCGGGGGGCACTTTCCCTCATTCAGTTATTATTTGAAATATCAGCTTTAAAGTGGATTTACAGTCAATTTTAGCAGATGAAAAACTGAATAACACTTTCTAACACTACATGCAGCATTTATTTATAATTCATGATAAAATATTACAAAACAACAATAAAACGTTGTAAGCAATAGTTGTAATGGATTGTACTCTTCTCTAAAGAGAGAAAATAATTGATATTGGTGAGGTGCTGGAGAGGTTAGGTGATATATGAAAAAAAAAAAATGATTAGGGGACACTGAGGTGTGCTGGCTCTCAAACAGTTTGTTGGCAAATAGATTTGACAACTGGACAATGGAATACGTTGCACAGTCAATGCAGTATCCAACAGTTCGCTCATGGCTAGCTAGCAATGGTACAGCTATGGGATTAGCTCATTTGGGTTGCTGTCAAAGCTGCCACTCTTATGTTGCTATAGCCTACAATTATCAGAACAATATGAACATTCAGTTGAAAGTTTTCCATCCACCCATCCATCACTGGATGAGGAATAAGCACCGCAAAGCAATCAATTCTCACGCAAGCAGGTGCCAGGCTGTGGATTTGTCCGATCCGGTGTTGCGACCCAGTCTCTAGAAATGTTTTGGACGAGTTGCCGACAGTTTGCGCCTCCAGCCAATCTGCGCGCCTGCCTGCCGTAGCCTGACGTGCACCTCGTAGCTAACGTTACCGGCTATAGCCAGCCAGTGGAACTGTCGTGTTCAGACGGCTCTAGCTCAAAAAGAATTTATGTCAGCTTGGATATTTAGATGTCTAGAATCAAGACAAATAGACGAACAGTTTGATGTATAATATGTCCCATAATACTTTCAGATGTATTATATTATGGAGCTATATTATTATAAAGTTTCCAATCGCACAGGGAAGAGAAAGAGTCACAGACATCAACGCCGACTCAATCGGCCTTCACTGTGGTAAATCTGGAATCTGGAATGTGATTGGACTAACAAAATGTCAATATCTGAACCCTGTTCAGACAGGGCCAGAGTACTGTTCTCCCTTGCGGTAATTGGCCGTTTTGGTCAATCACAAATTAGCAAGAAAAAAAGGCATTACATTGATTTAAGAGAAAAGAACCCGCCCTAAGGGAGGCTAGACTCCCTTCCATAGATATCTATGGGTCCTCCAGCTGCATGTTATATATGTCACTGTTGGAGCTTTAGAATTTCAATAATGGGTTTTTATCCATAGGGAAAACCTGCTTTATGAACAAAACTGAGATAATATTAATTATGAATAAATAAATTCATATATTTCTATGAAGATAAGGAATCAAACGCAACCCTCAGACAACTCTCAGACAACCCTCAGACATCTCTCAGACAACCCTCAGACATCTCTCAGACAACCCTCAGACATCTCTCAGACAACCCTCAGACATCTCTCAGACAACCCTCAGACAACTCTCAGACAACCCTCAGACATCTCTGAGACAACACTCAGGCCCAGATGAGAAGAGTCACGCGTCAACACTGATAAACAAACATGAAGACACATGAGGACCATGGACCATTCCCAGAGACCAACAGTCCTATTCTAGCACATTAAAATCGACCATTACCACCTTAGCTCGCCTTTTTCAGCCCCTGTGCACACCGGTGGATCCAGCGAGGTGTGTAGTGGAGTGTGGAGAGCCCGTGAGACTGATGTCCCAGCCTCGTTACATGCATGTCAGATACAACCACTGGTAGCTCTACCCATCCCTCTACTGCATCTATCTATGTCTGTTCTGCCTGAATTCTCACAAAGCCCAACTTGGTGATTCAAGTACTGATCACTTCACATTCAGTCACATAATTATCTCTCTCTCTCTCACACACACACACACACACAGACATAGACACACACACACACACACATACAGTACACGGCACGCACACACAGCTGAGACGAGAAACTCATTCATGCTTCCTGCTCATTAAGATTATTATAACCATGTGGAGGAGAGGAAGATGGTGCAGATGCTTTGCAGGTGAAGCGTCAAACGAGCCCTGGGGGGTTACGGCAGAATGCGACAGAAGAGGCCACTTCAGACTGAAGCTAGTTTGAGCCACGAACAACATGGTAACACACACAATTCTCTCTCTCTCTCTCTCTCACACACACACACACACACACACACACACACACACACACACACACACACACACACACACACACACACACACACACACACACACACACACACACACACACAGGTCTAAGAGCTTGATGAGCTCCCTATTGACTCCCTTGACCTCAGAGCTTGTGTGAGAGGGTGCTAATGGAACCAGATAAGGTTAGCCATAGGTTTCAGCCTCAGGTCAATAAAAGCTCACCACTTGATGATCCCGTGCTCTGTGATTCTATTTTTCCCAATTTGCATGAGGGTAGGTGAATGATGTGTATAGTACAACAGTGAGATAGCACCAGCAAGTCTGTGCGTCATCAGCTGATTATGAATATGTAGCTTTCAACAGCTGTTGCCTAACTGGTGTCTATCCACTCAGAGCAGTCAGGGTTACCTGCATACGCACGGCCCAATCGTTTGAGACCAGATGGATTTATTCAGGGGAACTTTACATGGTGATGTAAGCATGCACATCATGTCCCAGCTCCCTTGATCCTGCTCTTTCCATGAGGAGCGCGTGTCTATCTGCTACCAGCAGGTGGCAGCAAGTCCATTCTCTCCCACGGACAGCTGAACCGCAGCAGTGCCAGCCCACAGCTCACTTCCTGCCTACTGTGGAGACATGCTGGGTGTGCAGGGCTGTGTGAATGAGATGAGTTTCACTATTAAACACTTCACACCATATCTCTACACTTCCTTCCTGGATGACTAAAATGCCATTGTCACCCCTAGCATGAGTCATCGCTCTGCACTTATCTCTCCTTGTCAAAATGATTACAAAGACGTTACCTTTCTTCCTTTCAAATGTCTCTATATTGCTTGTTATTCATTATGTATTAGACCCTAGAAAGTCTGTTGGCCCTGACAATCACTTCCCTTATTTCCTACGCCTGGCTGCAGATATTATAGCTGAACCAGTGTCACATGTTTTTAATCTCTCTATACAAAATGTTCTCCCCCTATTGAAAGGTGGTAATCCCACAGCATTGAACAACTACAGGCCCATCTCCAAGCTCTCTATTTTAACTAAGGTGCCAATAAAGTATGTGATACAGTTGACCATGTCATTTTATGCCAGAGATTGTCAGATATAGGCCTGTCTAACCAAGCTGTTGGCTGGTTATTAAATTACCTTTCCAACCATAAACGATGTGTATAATCCAGTGATCTCTCCTCCAGCTGTCTTAATGTCTTCAACGGGGTGCCTCAAGGTTCAGTCTTAGGACACACCCTTTCTATTATTTAGGTTAATTTTTTTTTAACCCAAATGCATTCGGTAAATCTTTATGCTGATGACATTGTATATAGTTGTGCAAGCACTTTTGCCCTGGAATTTGAATGTCTGCAGGCTGCATTTGACTTGAATTCAGTCGCATCTGTTCCACTTCAGACAAAACCAACAAAAAGAAAGTGCCTGTTCTTCCCTGTAAGCATCCCTACACATCACTGCATCTTTAGTTAACTGGTCATCATTATCCATGTGCAGGGAGGGGGGTGGGGGTGGGGATTGAAACGACCATATCTTGACGTGGGAAGGGGTTTAGACTGGCATTAAGCTCTTGACCTAACGAATGCAGCAATAACAATCGTGCTACTCGCACGCACGTACAGAGCCATGGAAATGCATTCATGGACTGCCATGAGTGGAGCACTGAAAATTTCACCAATTTGTTGTATGTGTGGTGCGTAAGAACTTCAAACACTGAATATTTCAAAAACTGTAAATGACATTGCTTAGATATTTGAATGTGAGTGAAAGCATGGAAATCTGAACATTTTGGTATATAATATATTTTCCAATCACCAACTGCCATCACTCTAAAAACTGAACATTCCATCATTAATTTCAATGGGACCAAAACTATGAGTAAAACTTTTAAAGCCCTAGTCCGTGATTGAAAAGTAAATACATTTCTTTTGTTTTTATTTTGGTCAGTCACTTAGTGTTGGTGCGCAAGGGCAAATGTTTAGTATGTGAACTTGAGGAAATGCTGGAATTAGGGCTTTCAGGAATTTCCGGTTATGACAGCATGCTAACCAGACGTGCTCTCCCAGACTCCGCTGAAATACTTTAAAAATCTTGGTTAAAATTACACTCCTACCTATAGATACCAAGTTGCTAGTCAGATAAGGTACTGCAATATCGATGGATCCTAAAAAACAGAAGAAGCCTGGCCCACAATCGGCGAAAAACCAAGGGAAAAAACTGGCTGAGACTTTAGCAGGCTAACCGCTAGGAGCTGAGGAAGATGGCGCTGCTAGTGAAGTGCTTGATCGGCAAGAGACTGAGGTCGGGTCAACAATCTTAGCGGCTATTAACGACGTGAAAGCTGACATATCAACAAGATTTTATGGCATATCAACAAGATTTGACGGCGTTCTAACTGCTATTGAGGGTGTGCGTAGGGAAATACGTGACTGCATAGAACGCATAACCCAAGCCGAAGCACATATTTCTAGCACCGAAGACAGTGTAACATCTTTGCAAGCTAGGGTAAAGTCACTCGAGTCACGAAACAAAGCTCTGCTGTCCAACAAAGTGGAAGATCTTGAGTCTAGATCAAGAAGATGCAACCTGAGGCTAATTGGGCTCCCGGAAAAGGCAGAAGGGACTGATCCATGCGCATTCCTAGAAAATTGGATCCCAGAAGCGCTCGGCTTGGATCGTGCATTGAACCTGGAAAGGGCGCACAGGATCGGGGGGAGAAAGCTGGACACCAACGCGCCAAGAGCCATGATAATGCTCTTCCAGACCTACAGAGAAAAGATGCTGGTAGTTAATGCAGCTAGAGCAGAGAAGCAAGTCCTCTACAAAGACAAACCCGGACCTGTCTACTGAAGTGCACAAACAACAGAAGAAGTTTGACAACGTAAGACGGAAACTTCAAGAAATGGGCATCCATTATGGGATGTTGTTTCCTGCCCGTCTACTGGTTACGCACGGAGGCCAGACGCGCCAGTTTGGGAGCCCTGGAGATGTGGAGAAATTAATCGAGGAGATTGAGAGGAACGGGGACAGCTGATTTGGACCGATATTTCTACTTTCTATTTCTTAATGGTCAATATTGGCGTGGCCAACTTACTACTCTCATACTAGTGCATCGACAGAGCTGGACTTTTGATTTGTTTAATATGCTTCGCCTAGACGGATATAAGCTATAGCCTTCTCCTTTTCAAACTACCTTCAGAAGAACCTTCTGAAAAAGGTTAAACAAGTAATGCATAGGTTGAAAACTATGCAGTCAAAGATCGTGTTTCCTCCAGAAACGCATCTAATGAGGAATGATAATTCTAAAATTGGGAAGAGATGGCAGAGGCAAAGTTTTTCTGCTTCTTTCTCTTCACACGCTAGGGGAGTTATGACTCATACATAAATCAGTGCCCTTTCACATGGATAATGTAACTGAGGATAAAGCAGGAAGATACGTCATAGTGCAAGGTAGACTTACAGTATATCTGAACGTTTGAATTTAGTCAATTTGTATGCCCCCAATGAGGATGACCCAAAATTCTTTAACGACCTATTTTTAACCCTTTGAACTCTGTCTGATAATACCATAGTCGCTGGGGACTTTAACTGTACATTGAATCCAACTATAGATCGGTCAACAGGCTCTGATCTTTCACATGTAAATAGTAGGAAGACTATACATCAGCTCATGAAGGAACTGGATTTACGGGATATATGGAGAGAATCTAATCCAGACGCGGTTGGTTATTCATGCTATTCGGCTACTCATCAATGTTTTTCCCACATAGACTTTTTCTTAGTCTCTGCTATCTTAATTCACAGATTACAGGATTTGGTTTATGACAGTATTGTGATCTCAGATCACGCACCTGTCTCTCTGGTATCCATGGATACAGGGCTAGTAAAGAGTCCACCAAGATGGCGATTCCAACCTTTTGTAAATCAAAAAATGGATCTAATGGACTCCAAAATAAAAGCCCTAGAGATGAGTGTTTGTCAGGAGACTTCTCAGAATAGAGCCCTTAACCAGGAGCTGCAGTATAATGAGATGTCTGCTTCTAAGGCGGTAGCAAGCCTACTGAGGACCAAACAGGCATTTTTTGATCAAGGGGAAAAACCTGGGAAATTATTAGCTTTAAAAAGTTGCAAACTGAGAGGTCTATCACAGCGGTATATAAGGGGGATGGAGACCTTACAATGGATCCATCAGAAATAAATGCTTACAGACTTTTTTATGAAAAGCTGTATAGCTCAGATGAATCATTACAACTGGATTCTATTACAACATTTTTAGATGGCCTTGTTATCTCTACTGTTCCAGAGGGACAGAGTGAGGGGCTTGGGGCAGAGTTGACATTAGGGGAGATATCTGATGCAATAGATAACATGAAGTCAGGGAAGGCCGCAGGCCCCAATGGCCTACCCATAGGCACAAGAAATGTAAGGCTTAACTACAATCCCCTTTATTAGAGATGTTTTATGAATCACTTCAAAATGGCTCTCTCCCACCATCATTGAGAGGTGCTCAGATGTGAAAATCCTGTGTAAGGTTTTAGCAAGAAGGCTCCAGGATACCATCCCAGAGATGATCAGAATGGATTTGTATTAGGTCGCCAGGGTTTTCATAATGTTAGGAGTGTGTTAAATATTTTGCATAGCCATCAGGGGATGCCTGACACAGCTTTACTCTCCTTGATGTTGAAAAGGCGTTTGATCGGGTAGAGTCTCTTCCAGGTTCTTAGACGTTTTGGATGTGGGGAAACTTCTATAAATGGGTGGAACTGCTTTATGCTAACCTCACTGCTGAAGTATTAACAAATAATCCAACCCAATTAATATTTGCAGAGGATGTTGCCAGGGCTGTCCATTGTCTCCCCTGTTGTTCCTTCTCGCTATTGAGCCTTTTGCTATAGCAGTGTGGGCACATCCCATCATCTCAGGTATAACTGTAGGAGACATGGAACATCAAATAGCACTTTACGCCGATGATGTGGTCCTCTTTGTTAAAAAATTGGATACATCCATTGAATACATTTTAAAATTGATTAAAGCTTTTGGTAAGGTATCCGGATATAAGATCAACCAAAGTAAGTCTTCAATTCTACTACTTAATGTGGAAGAAAGGGACAGGCCCCCCTCCCAAGCATCAAACTTTACTGTGACAGAATCTTTTACATATTTAGGCATACAAGTTGTACCTAACATAGAGGATATGGTGAAGAGAAATTACGACTCTATTATGGACTCTGTATCTAATTAAATTACTAGATGGATGCCCCTGCCAATCTCGCTAATTGGAAGAATCAATGCTACGAAAACTACTTTACTTGTTTCAGAACCTCTCTCTGCCGCCTCCACCAAACTTGTTTCTAAATTTGAGTAAACTATTCTCCAAGTTTATATGGAATAATAGACGATCTAGGCTCTGTCTGTCACTGCTGTATTTACCCTATGAAAGAGGACTCCAGTGCCCTAATCCTCTATGGTACTATTGGGCTGCTCAGTTGAGGACTATAATGTTCTACTACACAACCACAGCTGTTCCTAAATGGGTGAAGATGGAATCCGACCCACTTGGGGTGCCTCTCCCCATGTATTTATACTCCGCAGATCTGAAAAAACGAAGAAAACAAACCCATTGTACGGAACATGTTAAATGTCTGGAGTGATGTGCAAAAGTATTTGGATGAAAACTTCTCTTTGTGTTTCATGTCATTTGAACAACTATTAAATAAATATGGTATCCCACGTAAAAAAAATATTTAAGTATCTGCAAATCAGAAGTTTTATCACAAAATCTCACCGCTCATTAATCCAACCAGCACTCTCCCCTATGGAGATGTTGTTGTCGGGAAACTGTCTTGGAAAAGGTATTGTAACCAATTTCTATGACTTACTGATAAGTGGTTCTCCTGAATCCTCTGAAAAGAGATTTATGGCATGGAGAGGGGACTTACAGGAGGATCTGTCAATAGAGGAGTGGAGAGTTGCATGCGCAGAGAGCCAAAAACAAACGGCTAACACTCGCCTAAAACATTTGCAATATAACTGGTTAATGCGGACATACATTACTCCAGTTAAATTGAATATATTTAATAGCAGCATTCCAGACGACTGTATTAAGTGTGAGCAGCATAGGGGTACTCTATGGCACTGTATGTGGCAATGTGAAAAGATACAAATGTTTTGGGAAGAGGTGAGACTTATGATAGAAAAGATCTTGGCTATAAAACTGAACTTGGAGCCTAAGCTATTTATTCTAGGCTTGTATCCAAATGGGCATGGTTTGCGGAAAACTGAGCAAATTGTCTTAGGTATATGTGTGTTGCAAGCAAAGCAATGAATAGCTCTGGCATGGAAGAATAGACCACGAATAAGCAAATGGCTTAAAAGGAAATGTCTCAAACCCTGCCCTTGGAGAAAATTACATACATATTTAAAAACAAACAAGAAATGTTCCAAAAGAATATGGGGCACATTCATACATTACATAGAACATGTAGACTTGGGTGATATTTTAGCAGAGTCAGAAGTGTAAAGGTGTATGTGTGCGGTGTGGGGCAGCAGGATGATTGTCTCAAGCCTATAAGATAACTGTTTGCATTTGAACTAATGGTTACCCATTTACAATAAGATAATCTAAGCTCAAAGAGAGACTGTTGTTGGTTATTTTCTTTATTACTTTTTTTATTTATTTTTATTTTTCATTAAGCTTGTGATTGTAGATGATCTCTGTGTTTCCATTGGTCACACTTTACAATAAGGGTCACAAAAAACATTAGTTAACTGTTAACTAATGCTTATTTAGGGTTAGGTTAGGTTACTAATGTTAATTTATACCTTAGTTAAGGTTAGGGTTAGGGTTTGGTGAGTTAACCTTAGTTAACATAAATAACATTAGTAAATGGTTAATAGAGACATTAGTTAACTGTTACTTAATACTTAATAATGCATTAACTAATGCTTATTAATGTACCCTTATTGTAAAGTGTTACCTTTCCATTTATAGCCCTTTGGTGTAACATGATTGCAATTTTCAAATTGTCAGTGTATAGGCTACTATACGTATAAGTGTAAGCAAACTTAATTTATGTTGTGAATTGCTGTGTGCAATGATGTGTATACAACATACTTGGTGTAAGCTTGTGGCTGGAGACAGTGTGCTGTTTGTAATGTTCATTGAGAAAATCAATAAATATATTGATAAAAAAAATAAATAGGGCTTTCAATTTAATGCGTCAATTGAATAAATTATACTCAGAGGGGGACACAAGCCTTGTTGATGAGGCGGTGGCTTTGGGGAAGAAGCTACCCTTGTGGTAGCTTCATGTGCTCTTTCCTGTCGGACAGGAAGTCGGTGATCCAACTGCAGGTAGGGTCAGGAACACGCAGCTGGGAGAGCACATACTCCAGTGTGGGCAGGAGGATGGCATGGAAAACAGAGCTGAAATCCACAAACAGGATCCTGGCGTAGGTGCCTGTGTTCCAGATGCTGTAGAATGTAGTGAAGGGCCATGTTAAGTGCATCGTCCACAGACTTGTTTGCCCTGTAGGCGAACTGCAGGGGGTCCAGGCGTGGGTCTGTGATGGATTTGAGGTACAGCAGAACAAGGAGCTCAAAGACCTTCATTCATCATTTAGGCCTGTGATCCTTATTTTCTTGGGGAAAATGAATTATGGACTGCAGGTTAATTGCTATGGTAGAAGACAAGGGCGAAAAAGTGACAGCACTCTATAAAGTTATTATATTGTATCATACTATAACACAATGATGAATGTTTTTCTCTTTTCCCTTTACTTACAACAAAATACTGCTCATAAGACTCTCATAATTGTGTTATAGTATGACACAATTGCTGTCACTTTTCTTAAAGCTCAAAGTCATGATATAGCATATTATTAGACATTATTCCATTTCAGACATGTAGAATTTATAATCTGTTATGATGTTAGAGCAGTTCTTTATGTCTCTTTATAACTGGCTAAAGTTTGGTAGTTATAATATGCAGTGTAGAAAGTAGGTATAATACATTATACTGTATCTACCACTTATAATAATTTATGAACCTTGTTATAAGGTGTCATGCATTACCATAAACTTCATAAAGAGTTTTATGAAGCCTTATAGGTGCATTATAATGTGTTATGAATGTGGTTGATGTGTGGAATATGACCTATGACCTTCATAGAAAGTGTAAGGGGACAGTTCGGCTAGGAGTCTACCCCAACTACTCTCAAGCTCATACAGTACAAGGCTTTGGCTACGCTGTCTAGGGGTAGTCCTGGCTAATAGGGGGTCAGTGTCCTCCCCCTGTCCACATACATTATAAACCCTACTCTCTTTTGCTGGTATCCATGAAGAGACACTGACTGAAAAGGATGGCTGACTTCTCTGTAGCTGACAGCTCGTGCTTCGACTCCAGCTTCAGAAAGGTATTCATGGACTGCCATGAGTGGAGCACTGAAAATTCCACCATTTGTGTGTGTGGTGCGTATGAATTTCAAACAGCATATTTCAAAAACTATAAATGACTTCACTTCGTACCGGGTTGTACCGGCTGGCTGGTACCTCCATTGCAGTTTGTTCACTTCAGGTTTAAAATCAGTTCCTATAAGTCAACCTATAAGTCAGTAATCCCAGCCTAAAATGCAAGAGTTTCTATGTGTGGTCCAAAGAATTTGCTCCTCGCGATTTCCGCTGCCTTTGATCGCAGTGGCGATTGCTCATATAAGCCAGAGTAAGCCTGGCTTACCCATACAAATTCAAATAAAACTTGATTTTTGTGCCTTCTTTCAGTGAAAGAAGGCATGAAAATCGACTTTCAGACTGTTTTTGACTTAAATGCATCTTGTATTCTGCCATATCGCTTCATTTTCATCCGTGTTTAGCGTTTTGGTAGTGTTCCGTCACCCCCTACAGTCCACGTTATGGTCCGTTGACAGTGGTCTTACTAGCTCGTCATTCACTTAACATTGTAGGCCAGGTAAAAGGATTCTGGCTTACGGAAATCAAGACCAAATGAAGAATCAACCAATGAAATTAGCCCACACATACAAATCACGTTACCTACTTTAGCTATCTAGCTACTGGCAGCATCAATACCCCGCTCCTCCCCCCGACTGCGGTTGCCAGTTCAGACAGATTTTCAGATCTGCAGCATAACAGCTGCAAGTCAGCGAGAAATTAACAATGTCGTATGACATCCCACACACTAATAACACCAAAGAGCGCAATTGATCCAAAAACACTTTTCTCCCATAGCACAAAGCCAGCGCGCACTAGTCCACTGTCAAAGTCATTCAAAGTAGACTACCATAAAGTTCACTCCTTATACAGAACTAATACAGTACCAGTACCATTTTGACTTGTTTGACTTGACAAACACTATCGAGGTACCTATAAATATAAGCCAGTTGCCTAGCTAGCAAGCTGACTAGAACTAACATTATTAGTGGTAGCACTACCAGAAAAGTTTTTCCCCTCCCATCCTTGATGGGTCCATCGGGGGAAACCTCGTTCTATTGGGAGAAAACACTTTATATCATCCGATAGCTCGAGGGAAATACACTGGAGGGTAGACACTTTTTAGAGTTATCTTATCGGGAGTACACATTGGAATGACACCAGCAAGCCTAATAGCTAACTAAGATGGCTGGCTTGCTATCAGTGTTAGCCAGCTAGCTAACGATATAACCCCCTGCATTAAGATAGTAAGAGCAGCTTACCTGTCTAACAGAAAACAAGCTAACTCTGTGTCACTCTTCATTCCCATACTCTTCTTCAGTGTTCCAGCGGGTGAACACCAACCCCAGATTCACTCTCATATTTGAACAAGCTTTATCACCTTTGCATTTTGCCTCTGGTATTTTAGGTTCTGCCTCTGCCATTGTCTTAGCTTCTCACTTTGATTCAGCTGGATTGCACTCTCCACAGATATGGTAACTTGTACAGTATATTGAGGGCTCAACCACCCACATTGTTGGTTGAGGGGTATCCCCACCCCACCTCCCCGAAACTCCACCCCCACAGCCCAAAGGTTGACGCCCAGAAACGTCCCGAAGAATGAACAACAACAAAATACCACAAAAGTGGCCTCTGCAGATAAACACACCATCGCACACTCTAGTGAGGCCTAAGTGATCATTGAGAGGGATTGTTTTTGTATGACTCTATGCTTTTTTTTTTAGGAAACTCCTACTTAGTATACCTTTAAAGCTGACATGAGCAGCATGCTTGTTGAGCATATTAATACAGTGAAGATGATGCTGGACGACCCTCATTACTCAACACAGGAGGTGACGAATGAGATCCGACAGTCACATTATGGGAGGACAGCTGTGATGGAAGACGGTATCCTTGTCGGCCGCTTAACACATAGATTAGCCAGACCTGTCAGTGTGTATTCCACTATTATGATGGGGTGGTCTTCAGTTACATAATACACTGTTGATGTCAGAGCTGACGTACCCTAGTCCGAACTGAAAAGATGCCCCTCAAGGGTGAGCTTAACCTTGGACACGTCAACATGCTCACCAGCGTGATCCTCTCATTCCTCACATGAACACATTACAAACTCTGAGGGTGTTCTGTTAAATTTGGACTTGCGAGTATGGCCAGAAAACCAACAGAGCATAGGTCAAACTAGAGAATAATGAAGATTAAGTATAACTGCTGTCCCAGTCCCACTAAATACCTCACACATCACTGCATTTTTCAACAGTCACGACACACATAATGAGGTCCTTCAACTACCCTTCTCTGTTGCTTTCTTTCTCTCTCTCCCCCTCTCAATGGGCCTCATTCACCAATATCCTCCTATGTTCTGTTCTTAAATTTCTAAGGAAAGCTCCCGTCTGATTCACGATGTGTTCGTAAACCGCTGGATGAGTTTGCACCTGCCTTCTCTTCTCAAACTGAAAATGTATGAAAGCGCACTCGAATTAGCATAGGTAACCGCCCCAGCAGCTCCATATAAGGACATGCCACCGCTGGCCCGTGTGCACACACACGCTCCGAAACGAGTGAGAAAAGTATGAAGGATAAGCTAGTGATCATGTCAAAGCATACAGTATATCCAAATCTGATTGGGTGCCGGCAAAAAGAAGAAAAAACTTCAGCAGTGCTGAAGTGGAGGTACTGCTGTTGGAGGTCAACAATAGACGGGCGGTCATATTCAGTAGTGGCTGTAAAGCAACACAAAGGAATGAAGCATGAGACCCGATCACCCATGCAGTTAATATAGTATCAGGAGAAGGGCGCACAATTGCTGAAATAAAAAAGAAATGGGCTGATGTGAAATTGGACAGCAAAAAACGCATTGTGAAACATAGGTACCCTACCTATCGGATCTTATCTACATACTGTATAGAAATGGTCCTTATTGTGTAATTTGTAAATTGAGTATTGGAGTTTATCTGTAATGACCATAACCTTGGAGCAGGCAGCAACATTTCACTGTGACTGGACATTAGGCTGCATGTGACAAATAAAGGAATTGTGAATGTTTAATCATGAGGAGAGATATGCAGGCTACTGGAGGGGGGCCGGCGTGCCCACCGTTGTCCGAGTTCAACCAGCGTGTTGGTGCCATAATAGGGACAACAGCACTGTTGGGTGTGCCCGCCGCTGGCGATATGGATACAGACACCAGGGACACACACTACCACCCCCTCTCCACAGCAGACTCTCCGTCTAGCGCACTTCGCATCCCACTGTAGAATTGATGTGACCGCAATCACCAATTGATGAAATGGTCATATATTTGTTGCTATTATTATGTAGGCCTATGATACAGTGAAATCTCTCGAAATATCAGTGCTTTTGCAGAACGGTCAAAGAATTAAAACAAAACAACACTCATTAATTTACACCAAAATCACAAATTATTAACACACAATCAAAATATTTTCTCGACATCTTCAAGACTGATCAACACGAATAACAAGCAATTTGGAGTGAAATGATCAGGCTCAGGGGCTGAGTTGGGGAGTTCATGGCATGGATAGTGGCGTGGTGGCGAGAGCTGATTGAGCGCAGTACAGCGACCTCTGGGCAATCTCCTTACACCCACTGGCAAAGACTGTGGGTCTCTAGCCCACTCAGGGGCTGAGTTGTGGGATCCTTGGCGTGGATAGTGGCTTGATGGCGAGACTCCGCCCCCTCAGGTCAGATCTGGTCGTGGACAGTGTACCTCTCTCCGGGCCACCCACCTGCCCCCACCAGTGAAGACCCCTGTGTCTCTAGCCCACTCGAGGGCTGAGTTGTGGGGTCCGTGGTGTGGTGGCGAGACTCCGCCCCCTCACGTCATATTGGGTCGGGGGCAGTGGAGCCCTCTCCGGGCTACCCACCTGCCCCCACCGGTGAAGACCGTGTTTCTCTAGCCCTCTCAGGGGCTGATTTGTGGGGTCCATGGCGTGACAGTGGTGTGGTGGCAAGACTCCGCCCCCTCACGTCATATTGAGTTGCGGGCTGTGGACCCCTCTATAAACCCTTTATACACGTTATTTGACCTTTCAATTCTCTTCACTTACATAAACAGACAGTGAGTGTGTGGTCTCTGAAATAATAAAGACATATAATGTATAACTAACAGAAATACTTACACAAATAAAATAAATAGCCTAACTCAAATACTCATTGAATTGCTGACACTGAAGGAACAGTCTATCTAAGCCTGTTGCTGCACACTGAACAAGGAACACAGTCTATCTAAGCCTGTTGCTCCCCTCCTGTGGCCGAAAACGGTAAATGCTCTTGTGGTAGCAACATAGAACTGCAGGTTCTGGAACCACTGCATGGATGCATTAATAGAACTTGATAGGGTCACTCCATTCACTGACTGAAGCACTATAGGACCGCGCCATCTTTGAAAAAAACGCGTCATTGGTGCCTTTGACATGCACAGTCAAAGTTCAATGCACAGTCAATGTTCTTGTAGTCCACGAACAGATGTGAAATGCAAACGTGCGTTCCTGGCTCTCCCCGCTCTGAGTAAGCAATGAAAATTGGCTTGCTTATTAATCTCATTTCATCAAATATATCCGTTGGAAAACATATTTCTTATCCAGGCATCTTAGTTTTAACAGCATAATTGTGACTGAACATGTTTTGTTTGCTAGTAGTGGTATTCATTCTGTTCTCAACAACGCGATGGGCAGCCAGGCGAAATAGCTTCAGGGGACCTGGTCCCAGGCGAGTTGAACAGCTGTCCACCCAGAGACGGGATCTCTCGTTGCGGCATGAAGTTCGCGGCTAACCCGCCGAGCTCGGGGGGCTCACAGGCCAGTGCGTTGTTGGCTGCCCATCGCGTTGTTGTGAACTCCCAGGCAAAAAAACAGGCATCCTTTGTTTTTGTCACTGTATCTTTTGTCATTGGAGACAAAAGGAGAAGGTGAGGAAGGTGGAGGCGTACGACAGTACAAGGAGTCATGGAAGGTCATAAACGAGATGAGTGGGCGCAAGAGGTCGAGGGAGGGACAACTAGCAGGCTGCAGCCCAGAGGAGAGAGTGGCCTCCTGGTTCACCCACTTCCGGGATCTCCCAGGCACACACCAGACAGTGGAAGGAGCTGAGGAAGAAATACCTGCAGTCCTCACAAATCTTGTAATTGACCCCTTTATAGCTATGGAGTTTGCCACAGCGAAGTCCGCTCTGAAGCAAGGGAAAAGCGGTGGGCCGGATGGATGGCATCCCCCCAGAGGTCCCTAAGAACTGTGATCTCGACAACATCATATTGGAGATCTGCAACCAAGCTCTGATAGAAAACATCAAGCCTGATATATGGTCCCTCTCCAACATCATCCCGGTGCCAAAATCTGGAGATCTGTCTAAGCCAGACAACTATCGTGGCATTAGCCTAACATGTGTCATAGCGAAAATGTACAACCGCATGATACTAAACCGGATTCGAGATGCCATTGACCCTCACCTGAGGGACAACAAAAATGGCTTCAGAAAAGGAAGGACCACCATAGCCCACATCCTGGCCTTAAGGAGGATCACCGAGGAGGTGAAAAAGAACAACCTACAGTAACAGCAAGCCTGTGTTTTATTGATTTCAAAAAAGCATTTGACTCAATACACAGAGGCATGATGGTGAAAATCCAACCGTGTGGAGCAGGCACAGGAGTTCCTGAACAGAGTAGAGGCAGAATGTGCCAAGGTTGGACTCAGGTTGAATGCAAAGAAGACTGAGGCAATCACTTACAATACCCCCCTGGACCACCCACCTCTCAAGACAGCGGGGGGCATTGCTCTAGCAGAAGTTAGCGACTTCAAATACCTGAGTTCCTGGGTCAACTCATCCGAACAGGACCTTAAGGTGAGAAAAGAGCTGGCATGGAGGGCCCTGAATGGCATGAATAGTGTGTGGAACTCCAATCTCTCTCGACACATCAAACTGAGCTTCTTCCATGCGACCGTGGAATCTGTCCTCCTATACGGCTGTGAAACTTGGACCCTGAAGCCCACCCTGCAGAAGTCTCTGGATGGGTGCTACACCAGAATGCTGCATGTGGTGCTAAATGTCAACCAGAACGAGCATGTTACCAACAAGCATCTGTATGGGGGGCTACCAAAGCTATGGGGGGCTACCAAAGCTGAGTGAGAAAGTGGCATCCAGGAGGATGAAACTTGCTGGCCACTGCCACAGACATCATGAACTCCAAGCCAGCAAGCTGGTGCTCTGGGAGCCAACACACGGGCACAGATTAAGAGGACGTCCCACACCAACATACGTGGATGTACTGAGGAGGGAAGCAGGAGTGGAGAGTTCTGCGGAACTGGCTGGATGTATGGACGACCGAGATTATTGGAGACTTCGCTGTCAAGCTCGTCTGAGGACGACCTAATGAATGAATGATAATACACCACTCCACCGAGTTTCATGAAAATCGGCCTGGTAGTTTTTGTGTAATCCTATAGTCCATAAAATGAATGGCCGGCCGTGTTTGGGGCGGCTTGTGGACCCAATCCGTGATTCAGATCTGCTCCAAAATGTAATAGGTTCTAAGGTGGCCCATGCTACACCCTTCCACTGAGATTCGCAGTCCTGCAGTCCTGCAGTTTTTGCATAAGCCTACTAACAGACGTACGGACGGACGGACATATGGACGGGCGTATGTTTGGACAGACGAACGTACACACTCCACCAAAAACATGACCTCTCGCCCTGTGCTGTCGCTGGGATGTAGGTAGCGCACCAGTTTGGTGTGCTGCTCAGGTAGGTTTGTGGTCATGGTCGTGCTCTGCAGGCATGCTGTAGCCTGGTGGTCTGGCTACCATGGTGTGTGTACTTCCTATTCTGCACGCGTGCTGTTCTGTAAGATGATAAATCTGTGACAATGAGACACCCATGTACTAAGGGGCTGCACATAACACTGGGATACATGCCATCAGGTTTTTGTGTAGCCCTCAGCAGAATCACTTTCCTACCAGATGGCGGAAACAAAATATTATCCAGGGTCAAGCTCAGTATCTGAAAATCGCTAACAAACATCCTGTCATACTTTAGGGCTCCCCAGCTGAGTAGCCATGCCATGCAGCCCAACTGTATTTCATAGGCCTGCCTGCCACATCCGTGACACAACCATCCAGATAAGAACAGCAGCGTGGCCAACATAAACAAACTATCCAGTTATGAGGCATCCATCCTTCCGCAGCCAAGCCAATTGATGTCTACGCTCACTTGATAGAAGAGTGATGTCTGGCTCGTTGGCGTGCCATGCGGAACGCCCAACCCCCCCCCCCCCCTCCCTCGTGCCGGCTATCCCCCATCTAAGTGCACTCACAGGGAATGAGATTGAAGTCGGTGCCAGGCAGAAGCAGCCCAGAAGCGGTCCAAACAGGCCTGAAGGCGTATTATGTTAATTAACCCGGGGAGAGGAGATTAAAAGGGCCGCAGACACAGTGGACGTACCGTATTTGTCCCATCCTGCTCAGCGCACCCGGCCCTTGCTTAAATCTCTCCCTCACGCCACTTTGCATACAAGACATCAGGCAGGTGAGGGAGGCGATAGGGGGGGGGGGTTGAAGAGGAGTCATACTGAATGGGCCCAACGCTGGTGTATGGGCAAAATAGAGTCCACACACTGGCAGAGAGGACAGTATCATAGTTATCTTTATTAACGTCAATCTTACTTGATCTTCATCGTGATCGAAACATTATTATTATTATTCTGTCCTCTCTGCCGGTGTGCGGACTCATTTTGACACGTGCCGTTCGTCCAGATCCCGCTCTAGTGGACGTGCCAGAGTCTTTTTATGTTTGTTTCTAGTATCCCAACTCTGGGGTACCCAAACAATTCTTCCTACTGCCCATTCAGAGTGAGGAGTGAAGTTTGAAATAGGATTCCCAGGGAAAGGGGGGGGGGGGGGGGGGGTTCAATCTCATATCTCATATCTCATATCTCATTCTCTCCGATGAATAGGCCTGATCTCATTTCCCTCCAGTCCACTGACTATCCAGCGATTTGCAACTCACAGTGGGATCAATACTGTGGCTTTTTAGGTGATTATGTGCAGGGAAGGCCCTGGGGGGACGCTGACAGGCTCTCTAGCTCTGTGTTTGAAATGAGAAACAGCCGTGAGACACGTTACTAAATAACATCCCCACGACGCTGTGAACGCGGCGTGCTGAAATGAGTGCTGTGAATCAGTGGGAGTGAGGAGTGGGACAGGATAAATGAATCAGCTAGGGGATGCTGTCACACATCCATGTGAAGCACAGTAGCAGAGACAGAAAAAGGTTCCCAAGAAGACCAATTAACACACATATAAGGGCATTGCAGGTGTGCCAATCCAGTAAACGGAGAGAGAAATAAAGAGAGAGAGAGAGAGAGAGAGAGAGAGAGAGAGAGAGAGGCTAGGAGGTACTAGGAGGAGTACTAGGAGGACAGTGGATGGTAATTAAGCTCTATGTTAAGCTCTGTCAGGTGCATCTAAAAAGACAATCAATATCTCATGCAAAGAAGTCTTTATTAGTCATGCAACACTACACTCCAACACAAGCATGCAATGGATGACACATGGGTACACACACACACACACACACCTTCAAGTCCACTGATAGAAATGTTTCTCTGTGCACAGAAAACAGAAATGTAAAAATAGAACTATCATGCGGAATTCAAATATGAAGAAGCGTGTCTGGCATATGCAAATGAGCCCCTCCGAAAGAAGACGCATTATGAAACGTTCACGTTTCATAATGCGTCTTCTTTCGGAGGGGCTCATTTGCAACTCAGTCCCCTCTCATCAACAGTATTCATTCAGCTGCAAATGGACGTGTCTGATTAGCATGGGGAGCAGGCGGCGCACACCGTGGCTCCTGTTGTGTTGTGAATGTTCACCGTTTACCTGTGCCTTTTTCCTGTCATCTGTGTCCAGCCTTACCCCCTGGCAACCTACTACAGACAACTCTCCGGTGCTGTGGTTTTAGCGGGTTTATAGCAGGTGTATGAAAGTCTTATTTTGACTGTTACATATGCCAGACACGCTTCTTCTGAAAGAGGAAGTCTAGACTCAGATACTGATACAGATGATTTGAATAGCTATGATGAGCGAACGATGATTAGATAATGAGCGAACTATGATTTGAATAGCTATGTAATAAAGAGCAGTGTGTCACTTCAGAATTATCCGGAATTACGTCATCTTCCTTATTCAGCCTCATTATTTGAGATTCTCCCCTGTAGTGGCAGTATGTACATTGGGTTAGATTGGTTAGGACTGTTCTAAGTTCTGGGTGTGACATGTAAGACCGTGAGCCAGCAGTTCTGGGAAGCTGTATACGGGGTCCTGAGTGCATGTCCTAGCTAGTGGGGTGGCTGTGGCTCAGGAGGTAGAGCGGGTTGTGACCACAGGGTCGGCGGTTTGATTCCCAGCTCTTCCTGTCCACATGTCGAAGTGTCCTTAAGCAAGACACTGAACCCCAAGCGCCTTCCATGGCAGCTTGCCACCATTGGTGAATGACAGGCCATTGTAAAGCGCTTTGTCCGTTAATGTACAAAGGCGCTATATAAATTTAGTCCATTTACCAGAGTCTACACTGGAGCACGCAGCCCTGTTGGTCCAATGCAAACCACACAGACTAGAGAACAATGATCCGGATGGAACACAATGTTGCAGAGGCCGCGTTCCTGTCTGATCTCATAGGGGGGTAGTTCTACAGTATGTTTTACTCAGTGCTCCCTGTCTCTGACTGGTTCTGAGGAAGTTTGCGGTGAGCTCAGAGGAAGACACAGGTGGAGATCCCTGAGGAGCGCACTGAGGGAAGGAAGGAAGGAAGGAAGGAAGGAAGGAAGGAAGGAAGGAAGGAAGGAAGGAAGGAAGGAAGGAAGGAAGGAAGGAAGGAAGGAAGGAAGGAAGGAAGGAAGGAAGGAAGGAAGGAAGGAAGGAAGGAAGGAAGGAAGGAAGGAAGGAAGGATGGAGGTATAAGCAGGGTATAAGAGCCTGAAGGAGTAAGAAACTGGTGGTATCTGGGAGAGGACTTGCTTGTAAACCATCCTTATCCCTCCAGGAGGTGAAGTGAGACCAGACGTGAGTGCACTGGCGATCAGCCTGGATAACCAGGCTAGGAAAGAAGCATCATGGGAAAGGAGGCGTCTGTGAGAGGTAATTCAGAATTGCTATCTACTAGCGTCAGAGTCGGACGTTCACTGTCCCTAAACAGCCCTGCATCGATCGACACAACAAAACCCCCGAGGAAAAAGCACATATTCCTCCAATCACACTTTTACATCCCTCTGGGGCCGGTGGGAGACAGGCAGAGAGAGTGGGAGACGTAAACCTATCTTAAGTGTGAGTTAGCTAGGCTACACCTCTGTATTTGGTGTCAGTCACGACTCCACGTGACTGACATGTCACGCTTTCAGGCGCTCACTGGTCCTGAGTCTGTGACTTTGGGGGCTGAGTGCTCTGTGGCTTCATGCCTGTCAGTAATAACTTCTCAAACTAAACCGTCAGTCAGTTAATCCCCACATGGAGGCCAGTGCTGCATCTGTGGGAAGACAAAGCCTCTGTTTTCGCATTGTCAGAGCCTGGATATCTGTGTTCTCAGAGGATGAAATTTGCCTCTGTCTGTCATGTTGTACTCCGTCTTCCCGGGCCCAGGAACCCAGACAAGCATGACTGACGGCGCAGGAATTAAACCGACTTGAGAGCTGAATGGTTTAACAACATAAATCGATGTCAGAAAAACACAGCTTTCCTCTTGTTTGATGACAAATCTGGAAAATGATCTCACTAGTCACCTCTTGACAGCTGCTGCTTCGTGGATCACCAGTGAGTCATTATTCAAATCAAGTCTGTGAATGAAAGTCCTCAGCTCAGTAATGTACATGTATTACAACACTGGCCTACTTTCCTTCAGTCTGCCTGCTTAATATTTTAAAAACAGCCCATATCAGCTGAGCACAGAGTCAAATGGTGTGTGTGTGTGTGGGGGGGGGGGGGGGACAACTGAGAGATCCAGAGTCAGACTGGGTTGTGAGCTGCAGGAAGTCACAGCAGGGCTCAGCGGAGGAGGCATCTAAACTAAGACCAACAGGGTCTCTCTGGGTCCAGAGCAGCCCGGAGCATCTCACGGGATCAGTCCTCCATCAGTGACTGATGTTGTTTGGACTGAGCAAGCCAAGACCTCGAGCAGGGAAAACACAAGATAAACTCCCTAAATATTGTTTATCGATAGCAAACTGTGCAGGCCAAATATGTTCATTTGTTGGAGTATGGCTTTGTGAGAAAAAGACTCAACAGCAACAAGAAGGCTGCAGGCACAACATCATTATAAGCCTGTAAATATTAAAGACAGCATAAACTATTTCCAAGCTTCTAAGCACACCTGCACGCACGCACGCACACAAACACACACATTAAAAATGCAAAGCCAAATAATTCACACAGTGAAATTAACGAGACAGAAAATGTATCACTGTCACCAACTAACAAATAGGCCCAAATCCTTCAGAACTGTTGCATAAGAATTTTCCATTAATATTAATTAGGAGCTGACTAAAAATGTATAATTTGACACACTAACCAATAACCTGGATGAGTGACTGTATAAGACCAGGATGTCCTGGCTCCCCAAACTGAAACCTGAGTCTCTATATTTCATGTGAATACAGTATGCATGTTAAAACCTTATCTGACAGTTAATCATTGTATTAATGGACTCAGTCTATGATGAAGTTGGGGTCATTTTCATGAGGAGCCCTTAGCTCCACCAGATTCAAGATTGAAGATCTGTTTATTCGGGATGTATATGGTTTACACATACTAGGAATTTGACTATGTTAATGCATCCATAAGCTGATGAAGACGCCATAGGACAGGGTGCAGGACAGGACAGTGTAAAGACATCATAGTGCAAATGCAATACAAAAAAATTTGCAAATACCAAAAAAACAATATAACCAGTAAAAAGAAAGGCACAAATGCAAATTATGATATATATACATATGTATGCTATATGATATATATATACAATGTGTCCAATGTGTGTGTCGTTGAGATTATGTGGAACAATCAGTGGTCCAGTGCAAGTGGTGCAAGGGGTATAGAGTCAGTGGGGGGCTCCGTGGGGGGACACGAGCCTGTTGAGTCTGATGGCTAATGTTCTCTGCCTTGTAAAGATTAAATACTGTATATAAGAGGTCCTAAATTGCACTTGGGTTTGTGGTTTGTTTGGGTGTGTGCCGAATCGCTCAGTCATCTGGCTGCCAGCAAACACAGCAGTCTTGATGTAGCAATTCCGCTGCTCTTTGGAGATTGGTCACAGAGAACAAATATAACTAAGTGTGTTGTGAAGTGATTTATTGAATGGATACGGATCTGAACAACACTACATGTTTGTGTGTATCAAACCAGGCAAGACTGTGATTGAAGGATGTAGGCCTATGTAGGCTACCGTCTCCATGCCTCTAACCCTAACCCTATAGGGAGCCCACAAACAGAGAGTGCTGATCCATCAAGCATGGTCATATCAATTTTACTCAGCTCGTGTTGGATTAAGGTATCTGTGATCTTCTCTTCTGCTATTGCACCAATCACTATATTGACCTAATTGATATCAGGGCATGGTGTGCGCGTAGAGGACGCTACGCGATTCTAACTTCATTAGTCTTTTAGATTTTCACTGTCATCTTATTACAGTGGTGGTGTTAAGACTTGTGTGTGCGATATGTTTATTTGCACCGTTTTACTCACAGAATCACTAGCGTTTTTGCGCTGCGTCTCTTCTCCGGCGGCCCCAGACTCCACCACCAGCTTCTCGAAGCATGCGGAGCCCAGGGACGAGCTCTTCTGTTGGGACAAGATTAAATGGGAGACGGCGAGCTTCGGGCTGCCCGTTAGATCTGGTTTGCTGGTCGACGCTCCAGCGACGGCCCCCAGCCGTTGCCCCGAGCTGCTGCAGGGCTCCGGGTTACTGCAGGGGGACTTCTCCAGCTCGAAAGGCGCCGGGGCAGAGCAGAGGAGATTCGGCTGTGAGGACGAAAAGATGCGGTCCAACTGTTTCTTTTTTCTTTTGAACATCCACATCCCCGTCTCCTTTTTACTATCTGCGCTGCGACGTTCGGAGCCTAATTTCGGGCTCAACCACGGTTTGGTTTTCTCTTGAAAATTCTTCCACATCCTCCGTTGATAGGACAGCGATTCCTGTCCTTTCGCACCGCTGTCATCCTTTGGTTTGTCCTCCATGGTCCCCGTGCAGCAGCCGGCCAGTCTGAGCGCGCAGCGCAGCGTTGGCTTAGCTGATGTACTGTAAGCACTTCAGTAATCAATCTACTCCGCCAAGGAGCAGCACAAGATAACAGGGGTGTGTGCACGCAGGAGCTCCTCCGGAGTACTACGTTTTCCGTGGTTAAATTTGTCAAACATCAACAGTGTGAATCTCACTTAGTCTACTTAGCTGTTTGACGGTATAGTCTAGTGATTGAGCAGAAATCTGCATGCACAATGAAAGCAATTGAGCTCTGGTCGCAATAATAATTGTTGTTGAACGCATCCAGACTTCAAAATCTAATATGAATCACATTAAAAGAAGATACTGGTTTTCAGTTAGTGTCCCCGCGGGTGTCCTATAAGCAGGAGCCTGTACAGGCAAGACTGAAGGCTGCAATGCGCCTCCTACTGGTCAACCTTGTCAATGGGTTCGAATAGATGAAGATCTGCTGTGGTCATCTTACTGCACCCTGTGATTCCTAGATTTCCAATTTTAACTTAATAATAATATATTATATATATATATATTATTTGCTCTATTCTCTCCCCGTGTGTGTGTGTGTGTGTGTGTGTGTGTGTGTGTGTGTGTGTGTGTGTGTGTGTGTGTGTGTGTGTGTGTGTGTGTGTGTGATAAATGACACGATACAGTATGAATAGGTCAAGCAAGCATGTCAAACAACTATTATAATCTTCCACAAACTCTAACTCAGAGCACTCACCCTCTGGGCCCTGTCTCAGCCTTGGCCTGCACCTGGCCTGTTAACTCACTCACTCTACATTCTAGCCAAGTCAACATCATTACTCTCTGTCTCTCTCTCTCTCTCTCTCTCTCTCTCTCTCTCTCTCTCTCTCTCTCTCTCTAGCACATATCCATTGCATCCCACAAATGATGACACTGGAATAGCCAAATGCAAGGATCAATGCTCTGGGGGAACTCATCCCCATTATATCAAGCAGACAATGAGAGATGGACAGCTGAGGGACCTGGACACAGAATGATGTGTGCCTGGTGATTGGTTAGTAGTTGTCACACGGTGCATGAGCTCTCGCAGTAATAACGGTTCACCCCCACTCAGATTCTAACCCACCTTACGACTGAGCACATCCACTGACAGGTATGTACCTGTATGGACCGTGGACACCTACTCTCACAAGGCCAGATTGAGTAAACCTGTGGAGACTAGACCTGCAAAATGTCCACTTCAGCTTAATTCCTGTAGTTGGTTGTCAGTTTGTTGCATTGTCGTTTATGTAAGCACATAACAGTAGAAGGTGTGTTTGAATGTAATTGGTGTGCTTGTTGAAGCCTGCACACCAATAACAATGCCTTTAATGGTGTACTACTCATTGTCACTGTGCCACCCTCCCGTCTTACAAAGCCAAGGTCTGAAGAGAGGGCACTATCACTGTAGACTATCCTCACATCTCTGTGCATTAAGGTAGATGGGGAGTTGTGTCCAGGTGCCAAGCTATTCCCTTGAGACTGGCAATGGCACGAGCGTGGGAATGGTGCCAACGATTAATGGGAACTAACTGACTCACTGAGCTGTGACATTGTTGACAAGCTATTCATTCAACACTTTTGGAGTGCACTCTACGACATCTCAGTCTCCCTTCAGCCAGTGTGGTGAAACAGCCTGACTCACACATGCAACTACAATCAAGATATCTAGACGTGTAGAACATATCATGAGCCAGCAAGGATATTTTGTCCATTCAGTAATTGCAGGCATTCGGGTGAGATGGTATTGGAGCGTTCAAATGAAAAAGAAGGTTCTCAGAATGTTTTCAGGGGCTTGATCTCAGTAGAGCATTTATTAGGATAGGTACTGTATCAATGTGATCTGAGACGAGGGTGCAGGGATGAGACACTACTGAGAACCGGGAGTTTATCTGAGGCATCAAGGTGTTTGACAAGATTGTCGGTTCATATGCTAATTGAAAATGTTCTTTTTGTGTGTGTCGGAGAAAGCTCTTTTCAAACTCTGTTCATGGTTTTGTTGGACAGTAGCCTAGATCAAAGTACTTTTTTGCTAATGGGATTTCTTGGGATTTTCTTTGGTTTTTCTGCAGAGTAGATCAAACAGTTGAGTCAGAAAGGAGGAAGGAAGGGGGCAGGATTGCAGATATTCTAATTGGCTTGTAGTTCCAGTTCATCTTCACTAAGCTCGACATGCTCTGCCACAGCTTCAGTAATGAGACAGACTGGGTGAGTAATAACCTCCCACACATTGTAACCAACTGCTGTCGGTAGTAAACCATATTGATCTCATATCAAAATGAACTGCCGGGAAAGAGCATTCAGTACAATACAGAACTGTGTCACAACAAGCTCTTCTGGTTTGCTTGCTGAGCTGGCCTTCTCAAAAACATCAATCAAACACATGGTTGTGTTGTTGCCAGGTTGAAAGTGCCTAGTGGCACTCCCCATTAGGCTTACTGCAGTTACCAAGTGACCAACACAAACACAGAGAAGAGAACACTACAGTATAGACCATTGGCATGTAAGTACACTATTCACTCTATCAATAGGTTTACCCTAATGTTTGATACATTTCGAGGTTCTAGGCCGACAAGGAAAAACATTAGAATGAAAGGCATTCACAATACAACAAAAACGAAATTATATTTATTTCATCCAGGGTATCCTGTTCTGGAGAAGTAAGATGTCACACGAGTCCATGTTACAACCTTACCAGCCCTACGACAGGTACGTGTTCCAAACAACAACTTTCCGAGAGTCTGTTGCCTCTCTCTCTGTTCCAGTCCTGTGATGGATTCAATCACTGAAGAGGCACACTTCGAAACAATTCCTCTGGTGGTAAAGAGTTCTGAGAAGCAGCAGTGACCTTTCTGTCTGCCCTCACCATGATCAAATTAATCCCTAATCATGACGTCGGATACTGCAGCGTTGCACAGCCGGCACAGGCTGGAAGTTTTTCTTGGCCCGGGAATATGTGATTTATTTGATTTTATCCTCTTGAATTATGGACCAATGGTTGCTGTGCGGAGCACCATGACATTTACCTCATTGCTGTACTTCAGTGCCATTTTTATTAAAGAAAAAACAGGGAAATGGTCTGGATTGATTAAATAATTGATTTAAAACAATGTCAAATGGCCTGTCAGTATGCAGTAGGCACTAGAACAAGGCTGAACCAGTACCATCCCCCGCCCCAGGTCGGATCTGATAGAGGGCCGGCTGACCAATCAGGAGGGTCTGATGGGCGTGCTGCTGGAGCAGGCGCTGAGGATCAAGGAAGAAGTGTCGGCCAGCGTCCAATCAGAGGCTTTCTCTCACAGGCTGCTGGAGAACTACATCCACACCATCACGCACATCGTTAAACAACTCGGCACAGACCTCCAGGTAGAGTCTACAACAGCCACACTCACTAAACAGCCCAGCACAGACCTCCAGGTAGAGTCTACAACAGCTACACTCACTAAACAGCCCAGCACAGACCTCCAGGTAGAGTCTACAACAACCACACTCACTAAATAGCCCAGCACAGACCTCCAGGTAGAGTCTACAACAGCCACACTCACTAATGCTAGGGTCTGTTCAACTGTTTACTGCCCTTTATGGCTGCGTTGCAGGAAACTGCATGGTGCTGTATTATGATATGTCAACTTGCAATGCTCCTTGCATCGATCTTAAAGAGGCAGTGAGGTCAGAGTAAATGACAGGTACTGTACTAGGTGTCTCTGTGTGTGCTTCTCTCTCTCTCTCTCTCTCTCTCTCTCCTCCCTCTCTCTCTCTCTCTCTCTCGTTGATTACATCTGATAGATTGGCAGGGGGTACTAAACAAGCCTCGCTGTTTCACTCAGCCATATGGTACTTATCCTCATACTGTACGTAAGCAAAGTTCACTTTGGCAATGTCCAATAAATCGTTGTGGAGTTCTGGAATGGTTGCCAATAAGGCTATTTAGTAGAGGAATTGTAATAATAACTGTGGGGCATAAAGGTGGGTTCATCAAATAAATCAATGCCAAGAGTATTTTTTGCCAGGGCAGCGTTTGGTCAGAACAGAGTAATAACATTATAACATAACCTTATACAGGAAGCACAGCACAGTGAGTTCATCTCCAGTTAGGCTATTTATGTTGAGTAAGTGGTCCTCATGACCTCAAATTAAAACAATAAATCATATCCTCTAACTGTGTTTTTGGTCGTCTGGTAATATGCAAAACGGTGAGCTGAACACTCCGTAGCAGAGATAAAGTTAATGAGACTCTCCATTCACCCGTTCAGTGTTCCCTGTTCCTATCTGCCCGGGAACACAGCTCTGTGTTAGAGGAGTCGCTGAAGCCTGGCTGATTTGTCTGGCTCCAGCGGTCATCTCTGCAGAGGTGTGACTGTCACCAGCAGCTTCACAGTAGGGCTTGTGTCGTTCTAATCCATCAGGCGCTGCAGGGCCAGATCGCCCAGAGAGACTGTGTCAGCACGGAGACCTCGTTCGCTGTTCAGAGTCTGGATCACAAAAACCTGACAGGCATAGGGGACCTCAGAGGCAGAGTGGCCAGGTATACACATCACTGCCTGTCAGCGTGCTTCTCTAACTGCAACCTTCGACCACTGCATTGTATTGCCTAACTAACACACACAAAGACACATACAATACACACACACAGCATTAAATATATTTGACAACTAGTCCAACTAACACACAGATATACAAACAACATTACATAGTCCCCATAGGCTTCTGAGATTGATTTGTCTCATTGTTGCTCCACACATATATGGCGTTTGATTGCCGGCGCCAGTGTAGAGCTTGGTAATGAAACCATAAATTGAGCAGAGGATGAGTATGTGTGCGTGTGCGTGTGCACGCGCACACACACACACACACACACACACACACACGCACACACACACACACACACACACACACACACACACACACACACACACACACACTATAAAGATGTTGCTATTGGGAGTCAATTTGAGTTGAAGCTTTTCATGGATGTTTAAACCTATTGCACTATAACCTCCAAGAGATTTATGTAAGCAATTGAAAGGATTTATATTTTACTTGTCAGATGTAGAGTGTCAGATTTTTCCACCACACTGTCTAGGCATTCAGCCTACAAACAAGTATTCATTTGACAGAACATATTTATTGTCTTCATTGTGTAACATTCTGTGAGCAAAATCTGGAACAAAAACTGGAGCAGAATTACAGATAAAGTTAGGTAGGAAAGTACCTGCATCATCAGCTGTTCCGCCACTGTGTGTTTGTGTGTGTGTGTGTGTGTGTGTGTGTGTGTGTGTGTGTGTGTGTGTGTGTGTGTGTGTGTGTGTGTGTGTGCGTGTGTGTGTGTGTGTGTATCTATCGGTGGGTCGGACTATCCTTCCTCTCGCAGGTGTGATGCCAGCATCGGCAAGCTGTCAGGTGACGTGAGGCGTGGGGAGACTGACCTTCTCCGACTACAGCAGGATGTCTCAGAGCTCAGGTCAACTCTGGAACTCCAACTCAGGGACATGGAGACCAAGGTGCCCACATCTGTTAGACCAGTCTGCTTTGTTCCTCTCTGCCAATCCAGAGCTCCCTTCTCTGTCACAGAGACCAAAACAAACTCATCTGTCATTGCCTCAACTGTAAGACTACAGTACACAGTACGTTGATCTTTTCCCTTTGGGATCAATATCTGAGTAAATACAAACAGCTCTGGGTATGTTTAGCGCACATATGTCAGCATGCCCTTGCCCCACCCCATCTCCACCCTTAGCCTCCCACCCTGTCCCAGAAGGCACTCTGTTCTGCGGGCTGGGCAGTAAATCACAGAGATTGCAGCACATTAACTCTATAGGAGACGGAGTGGTCAAGCGCTGCCATAAAGGTAATTGGAAAACAGGAGAAAGTGGGTCACTGCCATTAGTAGAAGCAAGAGGCCAAGCTGCCGTTCTGCTACAGTAGCTCCAAGGGCAAACTAGAATGCGCACACTAGATATGATGACATGCAGTCCATATAACTGTACACTGAAGATTTTTTTCTTTGGTCACCAATTTGTTTGCCTACTGTATCTGTCTAGGACTAGTGTTAATTCTGTATACAAATGCAGATGTATTTGTCGGTCACTGATTGATCAATATATTGATCCCTCGGTGATATATGATAATATATTGATTTGTCTGTGTCTATGTGTCCAGCTGTCCCAGGCAGTGGGTAAACTGGAAGTCTCTCTGACGGAGCAGGGTCTCGGCCAGAGGTCCTCCTGGACAGATCTGCACGGCCACATCAAACTGCTGGAGGACAGGTGGGTCAAGTTTGTTCAGAAAAAGATCACACCATGTCCTGGAGCTCCAAATCAATCTCCAGAAATACATTTAACCCAAGATTAGGACTCCTCCCCTCACCTGAAATCCATGTCACCCAAACAGCCAATGTTCTCAAAACCAAGGTTCTTGAGTCAATTCTCGATTCTTCCGCAAAGACTCAACACATAAGTCTCTGAAACCCTTTAGAGTGACCTTTGCAGGCCCAGAGGGAGGGAAGTGATGCATGCTGCGTCTGTGACTGGAGGCACTGTGCTTCTGCTGAGAGTGGGCCTGCTTTCTGCTCTAACAGCTTTGTTGTTGTTCCCAAGGTTATTTTTCACGCCTCTTTGGTGTTGATCTGTCCTCTCTGGAGCTGAGGCCCAATCGAGACTGAGCTGAGCTATTATTATTCAACTGTCTGATTCCCTGTTCGAGCGTAACCTAAACGGCACATTGAAGTTGAGAGTTACTTTTGACAGATTTAGAGCTTCTGTGACAAGCTGTGCCTTATTTACATGGCTTAGAGTCAACAGATTATTTAATCTTTCTGAGTTGCTGCCTCTTCGGCATGGTGTGGACATGCAGAAGAACAGATTGCTAACGTTGTTCGTCTCTGGCGAAGACGGACAGCACTTGGTTGGTCCCCGGGCGCGTCCCAAGCATCCCAAAAGAGTGTGTTGTGTGACAATTAAAAAAAAAAAAATCTTCAAAATACCCTACCTCTTACCAAATGTGCCTGCACAGTGCAATCTGGTCAAAGACCCCACAGGGTCTGCATACAGATCTCATGTCTCCTTAGAATATGTACCATGTTGGTTACTGTAAATGCAAATTCATAATCACAGTCTCCTTCCTAAATGTTCTTGTGTTTAGACCTCTATTATGCTTTGACTCTGGGTAATCAATCTATATCTGCTGTCAATGTTAGTTGCCGGCGTCAGGTGATGAATGAGACAGCCACTGTCCCCTGGTGAGGCTCATTTGCAGTGAGACCACGTCCTGTTGCACAGCCCAGCTGTCAGCTGTCCTTTATCTCTCTCGGTCTCTCTGTTAGTCTCTCTGACTCTCTTTCTCATGTACTGTACACCCGCGCCCAACATACATCACTCTCTCACACACATATGCAAGCACACACGCACGCACACACACACACACGCACACGCACGCACACACACACACACACACACACACACACACACACACACACACACACACACACACACACACACACACACACACACACACACCAGAGTGATGTTTGCCTCATTAAGCCTCTCAGTAGAAACTCATTATAAGAGGAAAGAATAACAATGAAAGAGACTAAGTTTAAGAAACTACATTTTTAGACACCAAACGATGGCTTTGCCATCCTGATCACGTAGGCCTAATCTCACATTCTGTTTCTCTCACACACAACACCTTCACACTTGCGAATTAGGATCTGGCGAGGCCATTCCCGTGGGGAATATTTTGATTAGTCATTGGGCATATTGTGCACCAGTATACGCAGAACGCCTTCGTGGAAAGCTGACTCAGCTTGCCCAAGGTGCTAGCTTCTATCAGACCCATCTTCACAGCTCAGCTCAGTGAGTTGTGTTTTTTTTTTTTGTGAACGCAGTGACAGACTATGAGAGACTAGCCATGCTCCTTGGTTGGGTAGCCTACCAGCTGCATACGGAGAAGTGCTGCCATCAACTCAGTTCGCCAGAAAAGCCTGGCTCTGAATGCCTCCTCTCATGCAAACGCTGCTTCACCTGCTGGGTGTCAGAAATATTACATATCTCAACACCATGAAGACTGGCTGCGAACCATCACAGCTCAACAGCCGTACACTCCAATAGTGAAGTGCAAAACTCACACCTGCCTAATACAATAATGCATGTGGATGATTGACATCCCATAATTGATAAGTCAAAGGTTCAACTAGAAATATCGCTTCACGGATGTATGCCTCTGCCAAATGTCAGGTTGCTCTAAACATGTTTTGTGAACTTGACCTTAAGTCAAGTGATATTGACCTTTGATGCGCCGGGCGGAGGCATAAAAACCATGTTTCTCTTCTGCAGGAGCTCCAGCGGTCTGAAGGAGGCCAGGGAGGACACAGACAGGCTGAGGAGGTGGGTGGAGGAGCAGCTACACAGCGCAGACCAGACACACGCGCAGGGCAGCGAGCAGCTGCAGTCACTACTGCACGACAGAATGGTACGGCTTGTGTCTGTCTCGTAGGGTTCCACACTGCGCCCGCAATGTTGACATGCTGCAGACGCAAATAAAACATTCCTAATGTGTGCGTATGTGTGTGTGTCCACAGAAGGAGGCCGAGGGGCGTCTGGACGGGCAGCTCCGTCTCCTGGCTGTGCGTGTGGAGACAGCTGAGGGTCAGCTGGAGAAAGAACGCCGGGCAGACAGGCTGCGGCGCTCCGAGGCCAAACTCCATAGCAGGATCAACGCCGTGGAGGCCTGCCTCCGAGAGGAGCTGCAGCTGGTCAAGCAGGAGTACCAGTCAGGTGGGATACTATACTCAGTTCCTCTGTTGGTTTGATTTTGAACTGAGAACTCTCTGTGATTGGTGTAGACTCCTGGAGACTGACTTTGGGAGTTAGTTGGCCACATGCATGTAATTCCTGAGCAGTCTTGCCTACATCAGAAAACTTCTGATGAAGGTAAGACTGCTCTGGAATTACAATCCTGGAATTAATGAGCCAGGTGCTCCGATTCAGTTGACCTCTGGAATCATTCATCATTCATCCATATACACCAAACACACAGGTGTCTGAGCCTGTTCTAATTAACAGGCCTAATCAGATCCACCTGAGCTGAGAACTCGATACAGGAGGCTGCTATCTGGACCAGTTTAACAGTGATATAAGACTAGAGGCATGGCCGATTTTATAGGGGCGGGCAAGTGCCCCTCCTGATTGGCCAGCCCAACTCTGCTCAAATTCTTAAAAAAAAATATCTATAATATATTTTTTTTAACTAATTAACACAATTATTAAATACATAATTGTGGTTTGTACCAGTTTGTGTTAGGTCATCATTCATTTTAAAAGTGTTTTTATTACTTAAACTAGGCTACCTTTAAAAAAAAAAAATAGGCTATTCATAATCCACCAATGGCACAACTCGTCCGTCGACCTCAACTATTTCCGGTTTGATCTGTTACCGCAAAAAAAAAAGAAAAGCTCAACAAGCTACAACTAGCCAACTTCCTCACAAGAGCTATAAAAACAATTGACCACTTCTTAATAAAAAAAATTAAACTGGCAATGCTAAAGAAGGATCTACCACTCGAAATGACACCGCAGCAGGTGCAATCAAATGCAGAAGTGCTCCAGAGGCTATCGAAGCTAGCACTAGCACTAGCACTAGCAACATCACCATCGGCGAGGAAGCTAGCACCAGCAGGCAGTTGCAGTTTGATGTTGTGATGTTGGGTATGGCCTAGTGCTCGGTCATAAAGTCACATTGACATGCTCGTGGTGTCTAGATAAAGTTTGATGCGTTGTGCATATTGAATTGTCATACGGATTCCTTATTAGCATACTGTTCACAACTGGCATTCTTTGTAAATAGATGGGACGAGACGGCAGAACTGTTTTTTTTTTTCCCACGTCAAAATGTTGCCCCCCCTACTCTCAGAGGGTAAAATCGCCTATGACTAGAGACATGGCTAGGTTACTTCATTGCAGGACATAGTACCTGCGCCGCTCAAAGAGAGACTAGTTCCCAGAAGCAGGGTCAAAATGAAATGAATATACTTAATGTGAAAGAAAACGATAACAGCACAACAGGAAGTCCACCACAAATGGAGATGGATCTACAGTTGCTCCTGTAAAACCTTGCGGGGAACTGTTTAGGGCCGGTGCCATCTTTGTCAACAGCATAGGATCAGCCATGGGACACACAGGCAGGCAGGGCCAAGATTGCCTCACAGCCTCACATCCATCCTTATTCCCGTCCCATCCCGGTGGTGCCAATTTGCCGCTTATTTTCCCAGGCAGAGAGTGGGTGTTGACTCCGACCTCACTCATTCTCACTCTCTCTCTTTCCCACTCTCTCACTCTCTGAGGGGTCATCTGAAAACTAAATGAGGGACGGCTCAATAAATCGGAGGAGCTGCAAATCGAGTCATGAATCACGGCGCAGCCGCCAGTCTGCAGGCTAGCTATAGCTGGCCAGGCTGGCGCTAGACAGACACTTTAATCCTTCACCTCTTTGTCCTCGGAGGAGCTGAGATGAGCAGAGAGGTGCAGGAGGGCCAATGCATAATAGACAAGGTTTTTAATGATGGGGCACACAGAAAGCTATTAACTCTGGTGGTCCAGCGAAGCTCCTCGTCAACCCTGTAGACCAATAGGCAATTTATTCACCTTCCTCACTACCTACCTATCCAACCTCCCTCCCCTCTCTCTCTTTCTGTGATTAACAGGGTTCAAATCCATCCATGATGCCATAGATTCCCTGAGACAGATAGGCGACGCCAAAGCCCGCCTGGACAAAGAGAAGCTGCAGAAGGATATCAGACACATCCACAGGAAGGTGGTGGAGCTAAGAGACACGTGACGCCCCTCTGGAGTGGAAGTCTGTCTCTAGTGACCCCAGGAGAACTGAGGCACCAAGTTTTAAAACTTTGATCTAGTGTACAAGAAGGAAGGGGCTCTTTGTTCATTTGTTTGATTTGATTTATTTGAGGTGTGAGTTCAAAGCTGCAGATATGGCTGTGTATTGTCTCCTAAAATAGATTATATAAACAGTAGATGTTTAATCTTGCACAAAAACCAAGCATCATATATTTGATCATTAGAGCAACACAATATAGATGGTAGAGTTAGCTTTCTTTCCTTTATGTTGGCCAATAGTCTACTTTGCATGGTGATCACATGGGTGCATCTATTACATGGAGGTATAGATCTAATGTAATTGGTCATTAAACACTATGTCCATCCTCCCGTTCTCCTTAATTTATTTTATTGATTGGACAAAATAGAGCTTTCCTTAATCACTGAACAAATGACGAGAGGATTCACGTGTCCGGATCGAGAAGTGAAAGTGAAACTGTAGGCAAACACGAGTGACGTGTTGTCGTGGAAGGTAAGAGTCCATTCTTATTTTAATAAATTTACCGATAAGCCTTTTGAATGGCAAATGGGTCAGTAAACACGCCAAACTAAACTTAGGCTACTTAAAGCAGGCAACCGCGGCATACAGTAGGCTTTAATTTGTTCAAAATAATTACTGATACGGCTTCGTATCATTTCAACGATAGACGTGTCCACACAATATGAAATGTTGCACATTGTCCTCAATATTATGATTTTGATTGTGATACTATTATAAATCTATATATTATTTAATATTCATATTCTATAGAAGCCTATTCTCTTTCACCAAGATTCGAAAACTTTTGGCTTCTCTTTCACCATGCCTAGGCCTACTACTGTAGCTCCATGCAGAGACGGCACACCAAAACATCTAACATGTAACCGAGCTCAATCTTTTTGATTGCTCTCATCCCAGGATGTCTGTGACTTTCTTCGGCTGGGAGGTCACCTATGACGACGACTCTCCCCTGGAGGTGGAGCTGCGGGCGGCGCAGCAGCCTCGAGACGGCCGTACGTACACCATGTACCATGGCACCAGCGTCCAGACGGCGCGCGCCATCATCGCCAACGGGTTCGTGCAGTCGCCCGACGGCATGCTGGGACCTGGCGTGTACGTGAGTCGCAACCAGAAGAAGGCAGAGCGCTACCCGCTGAACGCCCCCGTCACTGACCGTGTGGTGCTGCGGCTCAATGTCGACGCCGGGCGGGTCAAGCGCATCGACACGGACAACCACCCCATGCAGAAGAGCTGGCACGCGGCCGGGTACGACACCGCCTGGGTGCCCCCCAACTGTGGCATGCGTGCGGTGCCGAGCGGCCTGGAGGAGGACTGCGTGTTTGACCCTCAGCGTATCGAGGTCAGGGGCGTCGCCCTGGCGCCCGACACCGCAGTCCAGACGGAGTTGCAGCGGCTCATCGCCCGGTCGCCCGGCCGGAAGGGGAGAGGGAGGCAGCAGGGCGCTGGCGCCAAGGCGGGGGCTGGAGGGGGTGCGGGGACCGGAGGGGCTGCGTGTGCCGTGTGCAAGAGGAAGACGCCGCCAGGTCACACGCACACGCTGCAGCCGTGCTGGGGTTGCGGACAGAACATCTGCACCCTCATGGTCAAACATGTCTGCCCTGCCAGCGGCTAAGGGACTGGGGTGGGGGGGACAGGGACGCAGAGGAGGATGGAAACACTAATCGTTTCAGGCTTAAGGGTGCAGCCTACAGTCATACTGTATCATGGATAAAGTGCAACCCAGGGACCTCAATCCTCCCTGTCATTATGCACAACTGTTAAATTGTTAAAATCAGTCCTACATTGCACAGCAAGATGGAGAAACGTGGAGTTGGGCTGCTCACCGGTTCTCTGTCGTATGTGATCCAACTGTAAAAAGATACAAACAACTGATCTCCATTTCTCTTGGTGAAATAGCACAATCGTTCTTTTCTTTGCTGTCAGATGATCAATAAAGTTATTTACTACATGCGGGTAGTCGTTTTTTTTGTTGTATTTTTAATTGACACAACCTCAGCCCAGATGGCCAAACATCCATCTCACATTAACTCATTGGTTGCGTTACTGAAAGGCCACTCATCGCTTTTCTATAGGCCTTTAGGTGATAAGAAGACAGCCGGTCTTCACAGTATCCCTCTCGTATGACCATGCAAATACCGACTTGTGGTTAGGCTGAGGAAAAGTGTTGGTCTGCTGCATCAGTAGCTTGTTCTTGGGAGCAAGTTGCAAAAAAAAAAAAAAGCTTTGATATTCAGCGATCAACCATTTACTCCATGTGGCAATATCTGTCAAATCAAGATCCCGCTCTGAGGAAGGCACTTATGAACAATACTGAGAAATGACAACACAAAATCAGCGCACGTTTGTTATGTCCAATACCACCAGTGCACAGGGTATGTGGTCTTTAGTCTGCAGGAATGCATTTTAAAGATCGACAGCCATGTAAATACAACCACGGCCAATGGTTTGACAGGTCAGGTGGCTGTTCTCTAAACTCTACGACTGATACAGTAAGCCCAGTGGCATTAAGTGCATCTTATTCTATTTGCTGTATTAGCGTCCAATGAATTACGCCTTTAAATAAGCATCCCCTTTAACAACCACATGCAGGAAGCCTTCATTCCTGGACACGTTTGACTGAGATGGAAAGGGAGATACTTTAGACGGGCAGAAGAATGAGGACAAGCAGTTCACAGACGGTCGTTTTCCCTTCCTTGTATTGTTAACGGCGTCTGTGTTTCGCCGCGGGGCGAGGTAAGAGGAGAAGAGACGTCGGAGGAGGAGTGTCTGTAGAGGAGAATCAGCCGGAGGCGTTCGAAGAGGTGAGCGCCGTGTGGAAGTCCAGCAGCCGTCTGTCTCCACAGGCCTTGGCTTGATCCAGCAGGGTCTGCAGACAGACAGACAGACAGACAGACAGACAGACAGACAGACAGACAGACAGACAGACAGACAGACAGACAGACAGACAGACAGTAGCAGATAGAACTGAGGACAGGGCAGTGAGACGGAGCGCTGTCGTGGGCCATCTTTGGGGTCTAGTACCTATCGCATGGGTTGAAACCTCCCACAACCACAGTTTACTCAAATGAGATGGCTACTTCCCAGACCCTATACTTCAAAGAGATAAAGTATATTGTGACAAAAAGCCACACGTTGTCCTTGCCTCTCCTTTCTCCTCTCTCCTGTGAAGAGTTGAGCTGGGATTGATCTTGTGTGAGCTTGTCCTGCAACCCATCCGGGCTCTCTCTCCCTCTCTCTCTCTCTCTCTCTCTCTCTCCTCACTGAAACAGTAAACCTGATCTCATCTGGCCTGCCTGCTGAAGGGGACAAAGACACAATACACAAAGTCACGAAGCCTCTTTGACTCTCCTTCGGGTTCATATTTCCATTATGACCCATGCTCTGTGTGTGTGTGTGTGTGTTAACTCCTGGTTCCCTACCCCTCTCCTACTCTTTGGAGTGGGTGGCACTCCTAAACAGGGCTCTACACTAACGTTTCCAGTAGTAGCACCGATGGTGCGACCAACCTTTTAATTGGGGGGCACCAGCACATAACGCGGTCTCACCAGAGAGGCACAGCCCCCGCGCCCAGTGAGCGGGCGTGGCGGCGAAGAACGTGATAGTCTATATCGGTTTGGGCTTTACTTGCAGTATACAACACAGCACAGCATTCCCCTCATAGCGCAACCATGAGTACTGCGCTAGCCATTGGTTCAAAGTAGTACTCCCTCTTCTTCTCAGTGTCTCGTGAGTCTAGCTGCACTGTCATGGTCAGTAGCTACTTGGCTGGTGATGGGGGAATCCCACGTGAAATTTTAGCTTGCGTGTACTCAAAAAATGGTCGCATATGCCGTTTGGGTCGCAGTCTCGAGCTCTGCTAAACCAACTTAGACGAGTGGTCTGAGTTGCGAGCGGCGTCACGCGGGCGTGGTGGTCGGCGTGAACTCACGTCCATCAGCTCAAGGTCGTCCTGGGCGTGGAGGTGTCGGAGGAGGTACCAGCGGGCCACAGACGCCACCGTGCGCGGGTAGCTCTGGGAGGACGCGTACACCACCCTCTCCAGCAAACGCCTGGTCTCCCTGGAGGGGGGGGGGGGGGGGAGGAGCACAACAGTGGGGTCAGACCCGAGTGGGGGCACGGCCAGGACGATTTGAGCAGCGGGTCATCTACCTGGCGCCCATCTTGTTGGAGAACTGTAGCAGCGCCTGGATGAGGGCGGCGACGGGGGAGGGGCCAAGTTTCAGCACCTCGGTGGTCGCCTCCTTCACCAGCTCCTTCCACTCACTGCCAGGGACGTTCGCCTGGGGGAAGGTAGACACACACACACACACACACACACACACACAGAATCAAGTTCTGCGAGTTCACACTAACAAACACAAACTGCATATCTAATTCTACTCCCCTTTAAGCTGATTCAAGCAGCAGACTTTCTTCGTGGGCGTTTCGGCATAACACCGGTCAGCCAGCCACTGTGGGGCCGCTGCGTCACTGGCGCGGGTTGTGGACCGGATGAAAAGCTTATCCTCCCCCAGCCCGACGACACCTGTCCTCGGTGCTGTTTGCATTTCCACCTGGCCTTGCTCTCTCGTTGCTGCTGTCGCATCCAGTAGTGCCTCCTGTCACCCATATTTACCCATCTCTCCTCTCCTCTGCCCTGCCCCGCTGCCAACGTCTGTGACCTGACACCTGCTGTTTGAACAGTAAAGGCCTCCGGGTAGACTGTCCTGTACTATCCCTCGGTCG